>NW_027491447.1:0-532500 GCF_021521415.1 Bidens hawaiensis
ACTAACAATACTTTTTATCGTCATATACGTGTATTATCTTTTTCTTAATTTGCACAATCTATAAATAAAAAAAGTTCATTTTTAAATCGTTTAGAAAAGGATGTATGTATTTGCAATTTTGATTAATAAATGTCAATAAAGAAGGTAAAAGTATGATACACATGTCATATTTGTTTGTTGACGGAACATTATGCAGGACAAATATAATCATAATTAATGTTCTAATTTTCTGGTGCAACTAAAACGGTTCACGTGTTTTATGTTTATATAATAACTGAGATTTGTTTATAACAAAACAGGTAGGATGTTTCGATCGAATTGCAATTTTTTTATAAGCAAATTAATAAGTTTTAACTAACTGTTTTCTACTAAGAATTAGCTTAAGATCCATGCGTAACAACTCTGCTTGTTTTCACAGGTAGCATTTAGTCATTATAATAAGATTTGTTTGTTTTTACTTTTTAAGTACAATCCAAAGGTTCTTGGCTTTGAAAATGGTATAAACTAGAGGTGAACTCAGCTTCAAATCGAACTAACAGGAAACATAAACTAATGTAAATTCGTATGTCAAAATTAAAAACAAGCAAACACTTCAGTTCCAGTTTGTGCCGGGTTGTAAAATGTAAATAGTTAAAGGTTTATAAATTTAACCGATCAGTGACATACACATAACATGTATTGTAACATACATCGATTAATTGATATAAGATCGGACGTGATTTATGCACCATCTGATCTAGACGTGCACAAAAAACCGGTTCCGGAACCTAACTGGTGGAACCGAACCGGAACCGGTTCCAGTTCCAACCCGGTTGATACAATACCCGGTTTGGGTATTTTTGTACCTGAAAATCGTACCCGGTTCTCATATTTGTATGTTAGTATCAGTTCCAACCCGGTTCCTACCCGGTTCTTAAGTGTAACCGGTTCGGTTCTTACCCGGAAAAACCGGTTCCGGCTGGTTTTTTTTGAAGACTCAAACAAAAGTCAAACTAGCCGTTGGAACCGGTTTTTGAGAGACAATAGATCCGTTGGAACCGGTTCCAACGGTAATATAGCCGTTGGAACCGGTTTTTGATGCCCAAACCTATATATAACTTGTTTTCCACCACTAATTTCACCACCAAACTCAAAAACAAACTAAAATACTACTCCTTTAGCAAACCAATTCCGTTACCCGACCATCCAACTAAATATTATTATGGCACCCATCAAAAAAACTAACAAGAAGGCTAAGAAGAGTGTTTTTGTTGCCCCCGTTCCTGTTACGGAGGACCCAAGGGTTGTTACGATAGTCAACCATAACCGCAACCAAGACATATGGAAGAATTGAGATTTGATTGTGGATGACGAAGGTTATCAAAAGGCTCGTTGCAAACTATGTGGTTCAATATTAAAGCACGATTCCAACTATACTTTGAGAAAGCACATCGAGAAGCCATATTGCAAGGCGTTGAAAGGGATTGGCGCGACCGATCAAATTGACTTGGGTAAAGATGGTACACTATTTCGTTACAACACGACTCAAGTTCAAGATAGAATGACAAAGTTCGTTTTTCAACGAGGTTTGCCATTTAACAACTTTGATGACCCGGAGTTGACGTCGTTGATTCGCGAAACTCTACAACCGAGATACACACATGTAAGTCGTACTACCTTAAGACGTCATTGTATCAGGTTGTGGGAGTGTGCTAAAAAAGAGTTAATCGAGTCTTTTCATTCTTTAGAAGCCATGGTTAGTTTAACTACCGATGTTTGGTCGGCACCACACGGGTTGCCCGAATCATACATATGTGTCACCGCTCATTGGGTTGATCCGGTGACATGGCAATTGATGAAACGCACCATCGCTTTTGAAAACTTCCCGTTCCCACATACCGCCGAAAAATTGTTTGAATTACTTGATGAAGTTATAACGACTTACAACTTGAGAAATAAAATATTTTCGATTTCGTTTGACAACGCTTCAAACAATACTAAGGCGGCTGAAAAATTTATCATTAAATATTCACCACCTTGTTTCGGGGATTTTTTTCATGTCCGATGTGTTGCACATATCATCAACTTGGTTGTTCAAATAGGTATTGACAACGAAAACATTTGTGATGATTTAAAATACTTTAGACTTATGTTACAAGATGTCTTCAAAAGTGGTAAAAGAAGACATCTTGAATATAAGAACTACTGCAAGTCGGTTGAAAGAAAGTATTTGGGGCCGAATTGGGACGTTCCAACCCGTTGGAACTCAACTTGTCATATGTTAAAGTGTGCTTTTACCCAACGCCAAACTTTACAAGCTTTTCATAACAATCTTGTTGAAGAACGCGAGGCCGATATGTTTCCGGAAAGTGTTTGGGTCCAAGTCGGTTATTTGTTGGAGTATCTTGACGTGTTCAAAAAGTCAACAACAAAATTATCGGGAGTCTATTACCCTACTAGTTGTTGGGTTTTGCAAGAATAGTACTATATGTCTTGTGTTTTTAAAAGCTTTGCGGAGAAGAACAAACTCTTCGAAAATATTGTTGCGGTGATGAAAGAAAAGTTCATAAAATATTTTGAAAACATACCGCCGGTCTTTACTTGTGCCGCCGCATTAAACCCCTATTGGAATGTTAATGGGGTTGAAACAACGATTGAGGAAATATTCGACAACTTAGGTATGCACGAGATTGACCCGAAGTTGTCGACGGAAGCGAAGGACAAGTTCAACAAAAACCTTCAAGACCTTTATGACAATTATTTTCAAATGTATGGTCCAAGCACGAGATCGTCTTTTGTGAAAAAAACAACTAGTAGGCCGTGCAATGACCCACTTATAAACTTGATGAATTGGATTCGTGAATCGGCATCTAAGGGGCAAAGAGGAAACACACCAAGTAGCGAACTTGGTCGATATAGTGGAGCAAACTATGTTGAGGGCGCAACGGTCGACGAAATTCGCAATATTGATTTGTTGGCTTGGTGGAAAGGTAAACAAAACGAATTTCCCATTCTATCCGCCATGGCTCGTGATTTGCTTGCCGTACAAGCCTCAACGGTTGCTTCCGAATCGGTTTTTTCTCTTAGTGGGAGTGTGTTATCTATGCGAAGAACAAAACTAACTCCCGAGTCTCTAGAGGTTTGCATTTGCCTAAAGGACCATTTGGATGCGGTGGATCGTGTACAACACAAGACGAACTTTGAAGACGAAATACCAATAGAGCGTCATATTCATGATGAGGAGGCGGAGGACGGGGTTTCTTCCGATAACGAAGACGAGGGTGAAGACGAGAATGAAGACGAAGAAGAGTTGTAATTATTTGTTTTGGTAAAATTATTTGTAACTTGTTTAACTAATATTTAGTTTTGATTTGTTTTATTATAATTACTTTTGTTACTCATGATTAATTTTTGTTACTTTTTTAATAACGACGAACATTTTATTTATTTAAAAAATAACTATTACAAACATTATTAAAACAAAAACGATACTAAACATAACAACTAAAACATAAAAAACAAAGTCCGTCGTTTTAATCCGGGAATACTTATTTTTGGGTTGTAGAGCCGGACGACTCTCCCACTTCCGTTTTTGTAGCATCCAAACTTCTTTTCTCTCGACAATACTTATTCGTATGTTTTCGTAATGTCGAGTTGGAGCCTGCTTTAAGAAACTTCGAGCAATATTTGCAACGTGCCAACTCATGTGAGTCGGTCATGAGACACAAATCATAATGAACCCAAACATCGGGGCATCTTGTTGTTTCGATCACCATAACAACGTCATCATTAGTTGCCATTTGTTGTCGGTTTAAGGTTAATTGTGGTTTGGAGTGTGTTTTATAGTTTTGGAAGTGGTTTAACAAGTACACAAACAAACCTTGCTATTTAGAGAAAAAAAATAACCTATTTATAGTTAAAAAACCGGTTCCAACGGTCAAAAACGGCTATATAGCCGTTGGAACCGGTTCCTAACGGCTATAATATTTAAATTTAAAAAAAACCGGTGGAACCGATTTTTACGTAAAAACGGTTCCGGTTCATACCCTACCCGGTTCCTAAAAGTTAGCATATCTGGGCATCGGTTCGGGTCGGGAACCGAACCGGTTCTTGATTGGAACCGGTGCCATTTTACAACCCGGTGTGAAAAAACCGGTTCCGAACCGGTTCGGATTTTCTAGTTGAACCCGATTTGTGCACGTCTAATCTGATCAATCATCTTATCCCTAACTATGCTAATCGGATGGCGGAATCAACATGATCAAGAAACCCATTGGCAAAGACAGCCTTTAAAACACCAAGGTTGTAAGATCTTGAGTTCAAGTTCCACAAATAACAGATATCCGTTGTTTCAAAACAAAAGAAAACAAAAAAAAGCAAAAAAAAATCTTTTGGGCTTTCATTGTGGGCTGAGAAATCAACTTTTCGGGATACTTCATATTTCTTGATTCAGCCAGTGTCGGTGTTATATTGTATACTCCAAAAGCACCACTGGAACAGGATAAGCAAAACTAATACAAAAGCATCACTAAAGGTGAAAAGCCACCATCGTTACAAACATCAAGGAAACAGAACACAATGTATGCCAAGCTAACACAGAAACACATCCGAACAGAAAAGGAAACCGCTCTGCTGAATCTTAAACGTAATATCATACCATAAACTATGCACAAAATCCGACACTTTTTCTGCTTGGTCTGATCGTATATTGCTACAGTACAAAGTATGTTGGGCTATGGATCCCTGTAGTGAACACAAAAGCCACCTCAATCGGGCTTCGGTCACCGCCTTTCATAAGACAGATGAAAGGTCAAAAGGAAACAAAACAATGTACATATCTGCCTGCCTGCCTGCCTGCCTGCCGCCTACATCATGAGTCAGTCTTCCATTCCAATCTGCTTAAAATAAGCTTTATCTGCATTTGCAAGTCGATCTTGAAACATCGCCCACTCACTTTTGCATCTATCTCTTACCTGTTACAAAAAAGTACTAATACTCGTATAATCCATTATTAAATAGAGTAATCACCAATAATGCAAAAGTTTTATGTACCCCTTTCCATGGAGCTTCACCGTTCTCAGACTGACCCTGAATTTACACACAAAAAAAAAACAATTATTGTACTAGTATATAAAAATAAAGTCAAAGAATATTTCAAATAAAATGATGACTCACCTGGCTACCAAGGGAAGGAACAACTTGATGAATGATCCACTGTGAATCAACAACACCAATTTTCTCATGTGCAGGCTGTGAGGAGAAAAAAAAGTCAAATGTGTGCAAAAAACATAAACTAAGTAAGATACATGATAAGATAATGGAACGATTGACTGACTTTTACGCATCTTCTAAGTGCAAAATCCAAGCCCCATCCATGCACTAGATCATTCTGTAACAAAATAATAAAGGCAATATCAGAAACTATTGTGAATGGTAACATCCAAGTTCGAAATGTTTGGCACTGGACGGAAAACACATGAAACTCCAGAGATTTTGCCTTTGATCAAACAGTCCTGATGTTTGAAATTATGTGGCAATCATGACCCATTTTTCAAGTAATGAGTTGATTTGGGCAAAATTAAAGTGTATATGGGTTCATTTAGGTCACCTCAATATGTTAACAAGTGGGTCTGCTCAAATTAGTTAATTGGTCAAAACAGGAACTTGTTAACTTATAAAGGGTCCAGAATCCAATGGGTTAGCACCACCCATGACTAAATAAATGCTTTTTAACTCGACCTGTTTTGAACTGGCACCCCACAAACCTGCCCGATCCACTCAGTTTGCCAAGCTTACTTGAAATGTATATTTACCTGAATCATATGCCACACACACCGCCAAGCTGACCGAGAAAACACAGGAGCCATAATTTCTACAAACCTGGATAAAAGTGGAAAATTTTATAATTAACCTGAAATGACGTGCAAAAATCCAATGCACAATGTCAAATTGTGTGTGCGCGCGCCGGGGGGGGGGGGGTAGAGAGAGAGAGAGAAAGAGAGAGTACGCTGCACAGGGAGGCAAATGAGGGTCGCTGCACCATCCTGGTTTTTCTTCAGTATCCCTGTGGACCAACAAAAGACAAATAATTCAACTATGGCCCACATCCAGAAGTTACAGTAAGAAACATTAACCAAATATAGATAATAAAACAAACATAACATACTTGTGAACTTCTTTATCCCCTCTCCTCTTTGTCATTTGCCAAGTTAATCCATTATTAGGTTCAAGACCAGGCTGAGAAATCTCCAACCCATGTTTCTTAACCAACTGAATATACCTAAAACACAAAGCATGAGATTTGATTTTACAAATACACACACCTACGGTATAGAACTAACTAAAAAAATTCATAAGCAGAGAGAAATACTTGTCCGCGTTGAAGTGTTCAACACCAAGATCTTCATCCCAAATGAAAATATAATCATATGCTGCTACAATATCTGGATGCAGAAACCTCTTTGCATACCACCTATTATAGAGGTTAACAATCAATAAAACCAAAGAGGAATAACAATGTTATGAACCTGAAAAGTAATGAGTTTGCAATAACACAAGACCTATAACGTACCATTTTGTTTGTTTTCTTGCGCTGATATGTATTGCCTGCTTTGACCACTCATACTGATCCCACGCAGTAACTACACCATCATAATGAAAAAGCAAGATTTGGAAATCCGAAGAAAACTACAGACAGTGTCCTCAAATAAGCATAACATATAATATACGGTAAACACAAAAGAATGGTTATATGGTGGAACCTTTTTAATTGATGCATCGATATTATTCCTCTGACCCCAACCAACGGTGAATGTTAGCAGGTACTTTGGCTTTTTCTTCAAATCCTGAAAATTTAGCACGTTATAAGGTAGCCGCAGTTAGAAAGATACCAAGATTGCACCTTGAACATGTAAAAAGTAATAATCTGAAAACATACTTCACTAGGTTCGCCCCATAATCTTCTCAAATACAAGTCAGTCTCTGAGACCACAATTCCTGGAGGCAATGATTCAGCACCACGAGGATTCGTTGGAACATAGATCTGGTACCAAAAAAAAACAATGACGTGGCAGCTCAATAAGCATAATGAAACAGTGTTGTAATGAATAAAAACTGCTCGTTTCAAAAGGTAATAAAGTCTGTGAATATCTTTATATATACCTTAGGTGTTGCAGGTGTATTACCAGAACCAAGATTTTCAGGGAAACTGCGCTCATGAGCTTTAGATTGATCCCCATGCATTGTCACATCAAAAGGTGAATAAATGCTTGAAGGTAATATAACCTGCAAGATATCACAGTTTTAATAAAAATTCAAATAGATGGTTCTTATAATAAAAGTATATCCAAGATTCAGAAGTTACTTTGGTAAGAGAAACAGATGGAAAAGAAACACCGATAAAATATCCAACGACAATTCCCATAATTGTAGTTATAACTAATTTTGCACTACCATTCGACCTCTTGAAGACACCACTGGTACAAAAAAAACCAAAATTAATTAATTAATATAGATCAACCAAACAGAACTAGCTTTTAAAAATAAACAAATCAAAAAGCGTGACCCAACATAATATCAACTAACCTGCGATACATGCCTTTCATTGTGTCAAAGGTGTCCAATCTTAAATGTCAATATCCACGTACTTATGCGACCAATTCCTAACAGATTTACAGCAAGCACCGGAACACTATAGCACGGTTTTTTTGTCCAGGTCTAGAGAACCTGAAGAGTAAAAACAGAGAACCGTGAAATTGTTGTAGACGTATGAAGAAAACAAGCATCCAGCATAATAACACAAAACTGAATTCCTACTTATCCTTCCAATCCCCTTTCAACGTCAATTTTTTTCTGGATTCAAAAAGATGATTATCTTGATACAACATACTTCTGAATTCTGACAGAATCCATTACATTTTGCTGGTTGAGCTAGTCCACTTTGTTCTAGAAAAGTTTGGTGAGAATCAGTCTTAATTTGGTTACCTAATCATCATAGATGATAACTACAAGGACACGGTCAAGACCATACAAGACAAACTGATTCTAAATCCATAAAACAAATCAATAACAATCACATTCCTGTGTAAAGATTTAATCAAACCCTAAAGATCTATATACCGACTCCACGAGCAAATCACTCTGCAGTCCCTAACTTCAGTACTCGACCGCGATATTCCACTAATTGTTGCCTCCTAAAGGTTAAATAAGTTTTAAAACAAATAATATTATAATCCAACCGTGCACGTCAAATTCACCTCAAATTCAACAGTCCGTTCTCCGATTCAAAACAAATCAATCCGACTACGCTACCAAACGGTTGATCCGCATTATTAACAACCTCAACATGAACTAAACTTTAAGATCTAACAATCTAAGTTAGTTCAAATCACGTCGATCTAAACTCAAACAACACATCTAGACTAACTAACACAGTGTGAATTGAATCAAACAAGTAAATCGTAGCTAAATCAAACCTAAACAACAACACATCTAGCATAAGTAACAGTAAACCCTAAACACGTTATTAACAATAATAATGTGGTGGAATGACACGTCAGCAAGTGAATTCAAAGCAAACAGATGCAGGATTTGGAGGATGATAATAAAATTAGGGTTTGGTTAAGCTTACAGTAGGTTTAGTCGCCGTATATTTGTTGTTCCAGAGACATCGGTATGAATTGTTGGAGAAGATTGATTTTATTATTATTATTATTATTATTATTATTATTATTATTATTATTATTATTATTATTGCGGCCGATAATTATTTCTTCTTATTGCTTTCATTTTTATATATAGCCTTTAAAAAGGAGAATAATGAATAGTTGACACGTTATAAGGTTATTGTCTCGGTTAGATCCGCCATCTCATTTCGAAAAAAAGGTTAGATCCCCCATCCTTTTCTTTTATTATTTTCTGAAAATGAAATTTAAAAACCAATTTTATATTTTGTTTTATTTTTGAAAAACAGATGAATAAAGTCCATCCACCTGGAGTAACTCAATAAGGCATGTAAACGAACCACACGTTCGATGAACTGTTTGGCAAGAAGTTCGTTTATGTTCGTTCGTTTAACATGTTGTATTCGTTCATTTGTGTTCAAGAATAATTTTTTTATGTTCACTTATGTCTGTTTATTTATGTTCGTTTACATATTTATAAAAAATAATTAAATATTATTTTGAGTAATCATCTACTTAATTAGTTTTATATTTGTTCATTTGTGTTTATTTAAGTGTGATCGTTTATGTTTTTGTGTTCATTTATATTTGTTCATATATGTCTGTTTATCTTTGTTTGTTTATGTTTGTGATCCGTGCATTTAGAATTTAAACAAACAAACATAAACGAACACGAACAAGTTATTTTTTTTAATAAACGAACATGAACACAATATATTTGTTCGATTAACTGCTCATGTTCATTTAAGTTAAATGAATGAACATGAATATGCCCTTGTTCGTGTTCGTTCGGTTTTATTTAGAAACCTAAACTCAATGGCAAAAGATGACCTCATAAGTTATCGGTCGCAAATAGCGAAGGGTAGCCTTAGCGCCAAGCCCACCATCTCCTATTGTAGCCTTGGCACAAATACCGTAAACCTATCGCCCGAACGCCAACTACGATAAAACCTTATTGGAATCGAATTAGAACTTGAAACTTTACGGTTTCCTTTCCATCCCATAATACTCAAAAATAATACACTTGATTTACCAATCTCATTAACAAAAATAGAGTAGCCAAGGAGTTAAGACAAACCATTTCTTAAAGTTTAATAATGAATATAGCAATGACATATGGAACTCAAAAACAATGCATATGCCGCCCATCCAGACTTACCAACCTTTTCTAAAAAAAATATTGAGTTAAGTGTTATTTTAGTACACGTGGTTTATTCAATTACGCAACTTTAGTACCGTTTTCAAATTTATTGCAAATGACTACTTCACGTTTCTAAAACTTGCCATTTTAGTACTTTTTTCTAACCCCGTCTATTTTTATTCGTTAAGTCAGGGGTAAATTAGTAATTTTATTTATAAACAATAGAAGGTTGAAAAAAACAAATTAAAATATAAACTCCTTTATAAGTAAAGGGGCCTTTGTGCAATTTTCAAAAAATAAGAATCCCAACCCAGTTCTCTTCCCGTATTGCCGATCAAAGCATCTCCGTCGTCGACGAGCTTGTTGTTTTTTCCGGCCAACTCCAAACAGTTTACAAGACCGTCCCCAACATTAAATCTTTTCTATTTCGAAATCATAATACCTAACGACTATCTCTTAATCTCTGGTTCGAGTTAATTCGGTTTAATAACTTTTAATCGGTATTGTTAACATGAAACCGGCATTAAAACCAAATCAAATTAGACACGTTATCCGTTGAGTTAGCCAAATAAATACACCCAAACTCACTCATTTGATGATTGTGAACACACTCATACACTCAATTGCCCCAGACATCAACGTTGTGATCATCTTGAAACTCGCCAACGACCGATACCTTGAACCGGTTAACTGACAGCAATTCGTCCACTTATCAGGTAATTGATTTGTGTTTCATGCACGTTCTTTTGTAGAGAACAAAAGCCCTCTGTCAAATCACATTGACATATTCCGATTATCGATCAAATATTTCTAGGGTTTATGGGGATTTGGGGTTCACTAAAATGTGTATATAAAAATATTCAGAACTTGTCTTGATGCAGCAGATCACTTTGCTCTAGTGGTTTGTTCATCTCTTTGTGTAGGCCATTGGTGCGTGTTCGATTCCCGGGCACTACAATTTTAGAGTTAACGGTAAAAAATGAAATTACCAGTTTAGCACTGACTTAATGAATAAAAATAGACGGGGTTAGAAAAAATTACTAAAATGACTTCATGTTTTAGAAACATGAAGTAGCCATTTGCAATAAATTTGAAAATGATACTAAAGCTGCGTAATTGAATAAAACACATGTACTAAAATGACACTTAACTTAAAAGAAACATGAAGTAGCCATTTGCAAAAAATTTGAAAATGATACTAAAGCTGCGTAATTGAATAAAACACAGGTACTAAAATGACACTTAACTTAAAAAATATTTGTTTGATTTTTATATGTATGTTATAATTTATAAACAAGTTGAATGTAATTATGTAATATATTTTTGTTAAAATCAGATATTACTAAAAAAACAAGTACATCAATTTGTACTTAATTTATCAACGTTTTATCGTATGCAGTAAACTTCAAAACTTCTCTTTTGAATTTCTAACATAAACAATTCTCGAACCTTATCTTTTGATCCATTTGATGACCTATAAAATAATTTAACTGAAAAACAGATTATTATTGTTTCTATCCTTATAAAACAATTAAAATGAATGAAACAGTGGTGAAAAGAATAATAAAATAATTTACACAAAATTTCTAATACAATATCCTAAATGTTGGTGGAAGACTAGATGAGTAATGACTTTCATAAGTTAGATCATTAAACTGAATGAGTTTTATCTCATTACACTGTCGTGCCTTCGAGTGAGTGTATCCTGATGTGATAGTAGCTCATTTAAAGGATTCGTTGATCGTTAAAAAAACATGATTTTCTCCTGAAAACAATAACTAATCCACACTTTATAATCAATTTGATAAATTAAAACTGAGCAATATAGATATTATCAAAAAAAATAAAAATGGAGTCGGTAACCAAACGTGCATATCGGCCAACAAACCAGAGACTACTCCTATATATTTATGCAAGGATAATTTAAAATATTAATCCAAAAAGAATAGAAAAAGAAAAAAGAAAACATTTCCACAACAAATTTAGCATAGATAGAACTACTAAAAGTAGCAGCCTCAATACGACTTATCTTTTACATGTTTTTCATATAGATACATCCTTAATTGGCTAGAGGTCAACGATTACGTGAATTACTTAAACAATCCCAATCCACCCCTAGGCTAGGGCCAAGGATGAACGCGGTTGGCTTGCTTAATACATGCAAGTCGGACCCATGAATAATTTGACACCTCCCCATGCAACTTAACTATTTCTAGTTTTCTACGAGAGATTAACAAAAGCACAAAAAATAATTCATGATGGTTTTGTCAAATCACCAAACAATTAAAAAATAAAGTTCTCAATAGTATTTTCGTAGTCACTTTTGATTGAGCGAGAGTCAACAACAATCATCAACCATCATCGGTTATCAGACTTGGCACTTGAAGAGGTAGGTCCCAGCAGAGCCCAGTTGGACCCGCAGGACTCACCTTGAAGAGAGACGTCTGCGCAGAAACCAACTGGATCCGCAGGACCCACCATGCTCAGAGACGTGACGTCCTTACGCACAGTACGCAAGCTGTTCCCGCAGGAAATGCCTCCCAATGGTGAAGTACTCCGGCTGTTCCCGCAGCTGCGGATACAAGCCATCAGGGAAGGCCACCCGCGCAGCAAGGCTACACGCACAAGGCACTTAGCTCTCAATAATTCAGTAGTCACCTGAAGGAATGAGCAAAGCGGGGAACAATCCCGCATAAAGGCGGGAGGGGGAATACTCCCGCCCAAATGAGCCAGTCCGTACGATACTGGAAGATCTTTTGTACTGTACCTGACGAGGTATGGGCAAAAGATCTGACCAGAGATACGACAGCCCATTGACAACAGTATGGCGAGCAGCATGCTCTTCTACTGTATGTCACTATTAGCCGCTACCTACTCACCAACTCCTGTCATACCACGTACATAGCCTGCAGTTGGTGGAAAAGGAATAGTACACAGCAGGCCTGGTCATTGTCAGCCGCTGCCTACCCACCAACTGCCAGCATGGCACGTGCGTAGGCCACAGTTGGTAGAACAGGAATACTATTCAGCCGGCTATACCCTCTTGGAAACCTACCTTCGGCTATAAATACCCCAAATGGTATGATCATCTCATCTTATCTTGTATCTTACATCTTATACCTGATATCTGCTCTAGCAATCTCTTAATATACACTTATATTCAAGAGCAATCTAGTCTGATTCTCACGCCGGAGGGTGGTCACAAGGAGGTACCCCCCCTCTCAGTGACGAGCTCACGGTGTCTGTTTTGCAGGTTATCAGAATAACCATCTTTGCCGGGTCTAACCCCTCGTGGGAAACATCTATTTAACCCCCAGATTATCCGTAATCTGCCCGGGGTCGATTAGTGTTTCTTCATTGGCGCCATCCGTGCATAAAAGCTAGAACTAATTCTTAGTTTTTTCAAAATTTCTGAAGAAATGGTTAACGTTACTCCGGTCCCAAGGCCAGTAAGTGACCAAGAAACCCCGGTGACCACAACCCCAGCAACTGGGAACACCGGCGGTTATACAAATTTTACGAACACTACCCCAGTTACCCAAGCTGGGGCAAGTGCAGTAAATAATCGCTCACTGGGATTCACCGATACCCAGTTAGAGAGACAACGAACGAGGCTCCCCCGCCAAACACTCGATGAAGTTAAAGCGTGGGCGGAAGCACGTCAAAAAGAATTCCAAGCCGAGTTGGATGAACGCTTACGTTCACTCCAACAGCCTGAGGAATTCGGAGAGTACTTGGACGATGATTCGGAGGAATCCGACACCGACGTAAACCCTCGCCATAAGGCGAAAGGGAAGCGTAAGGAAACGGACTACCAACCGAGAAGGCGTTTTGGAGAAACCTTCAAACCAAAAAATGCAGGGGGAAACCCACGTGACTTCTCCAAAACATTTACACCAACTGCTGCAAAGGCGGGAACGTCCAAATTTTCAAGGGACATTGCGGAAGCAATCGTCCCGAAAAGTGCCAAACAGATGTCCAACATCGGCACTTACGATGGTATATCTGATCCAGACGATCATTTGAATAGGTTCATAGCGGGGGCAACTGTCAGTAGTTGGACGGAACCTACGTGGTGTTACATGTTCCAAATGACGCTTGTTGGGGCAGCTAGAGCGTGGTTCGATCGTCTACCGGTCCACCACATCTACGATTGGGAAGACTTCCAGCAAAAATTTAGCCAACACTTTAGCCAACAAAGAAAGTATACCGAAGAGCAATGGACAATCCTCAAATGCATTCGAGAGGAAGATGAATCTTTGCCAGACTTCATCACTCGCTTCAACTCAAAGAAGCTAAGTCTGGGTAATATTAGCGAAGATCTTGTTCGCGCTGCTTTCATCCAGGGCGCAAACGACCCAGAGCTCATCCGCACCTTAACGGGTAAAGATGGCATGCCATCCACATGGGATGCCATCATGACAGCAGCTAAACGCTTTGCGGAAACGGAGAAGCAACTGGGTAGAGATCTCCCCCAGAGCACAAACCTCTACACCCAGAAAACAAGAGAAGATAACGTCCTTACCGCCCGACTAAACAAGAAGCGGAAGCTAGGCATTTGGCAGTCAAGGGTAAACTTTGACACCTCATCCGGCTTGCAACATCGGTTAGGCGGAAGGGATAACGTACAGTCGAACCAGAACTCCAGATGGACGCCACTCACCAAAAGCGTCACCGAGATATTCGCCACTGAGGAGCTCCCATGGCCAAAGGCTCCAATAATCCGACATCGTCACAATGCTGATCGGAGCAAATACTGTGACTTTCACAGGACAAAAGGCCACAACACTGAAGAATGCACAGACGTAAAGGACATGGTCGAGGCATTTGTCAGAGATGGGACGCTCGCGCACCTCGTGGCGCAATGAACGCTGAGCAGGCTGATGCGTGTAGAACCCCAGCTGGGGAAAACACGAATAAAATTGCAGCTTCAATGTTGGAGACTACATACTGCGTAAACAACGAGATCCCGAACCAGGTGCATATCGGCTCGATGGCACTCCCATCCCAACAACATGGAAGGGAGCTCAATTACACAGTTTGCATGTAGATCAATTCCAAATTTGTAAAGAAAAGGCCCAGAGCCACTTCTAATGGAAATGATTCTCCTTAGAACATCGACGCTGATGATTTTACATTTATACTTATGAACTTTCCACACGGATGTCGGTCTTCGCCGCATACATAAGTGTAAAAGTCGTAGCGTGGGGAAGGCGGCAGAACCCGCATAAACCCAAAAAACGGCAAACCTTCACGCATGTCAGTTAAAGGTAAAGTTCAGTCATCCCACTAAATGAAAGTGCCGGTATATCCGCACGAATCATGATAGAGGAAATTGAACACTAACCTATTAACAACCGCGCGTCGAACGGTTAATTTATTCAACACTGATGCCGGTTTTCACCGCATAATTACGGGGAAAGTCGTTGCGTGGGGAAGGCGGCAAAACCCGCATAAACCCAAAAGACGGTAAACCTTCACGCAGGTCAGTCATGTAACACCCCGACCAAAGGCGGATTATACATCGGGGCGCCACATATTGTTTCATTACTCGTGATACTATTGGGTGTCAATATTTAATAAATACATTCATTCGCGCACGCGCAAAGTAGACATAAGATAACATAAATCATCATAAATCAATATATTATAAATCATAATATTCGAACAGCAAAGACTTGTCTTGATACATTTTAATCTAGGTCCAAAATAAAGAAAACTTCCTATGTGTCCACAAGCTCCAAAACAGCTACTGCAAACCTGAACATGTGTTAAAATAAACGTCAAACACTTGCGTGTTGGTGAGAAATCAAGTTTAATACAATACATAGATAACAATAAATCTGCGCGCAACATGTGTATGTCTGGTTTTCAACAAGGGTGTAATCTGATCGGGACCAACTCTAAGATTCATAAGACTGCCAGTGCTCACAATTGAGCTCACAAACAAGACAAACTGTGCATGTGTAAACAAAAGAGAAAATCATAAACGATAGTTCTCCCGTGTTCATCTAATGGTACCATGAGAACTGCGGAATAGACCGACAAGACGGTTAATGATCCACACATACAAATAAACAGCCAAGTCTACGTCCTCAACACATGGGATACTGCGCGACTAAAGTTCATAAACAGTTTAAGACTCTAAGTTTGTATGAACACATGAACATCCCAAAACATTAAAAGCAAAAAGGGATTAGATACGAGATTACTCACTTGATAAACGATGTGGTGTAAGATGAAGCAAGAACCAACTTTAAACAAGCACAAGTTAACCTATAAATAAGATTATTGTTTTAATGATCGGTTTTAAGTCTTGATATAAGTTAGCATAAGTAAATTATTATATATATATATATATATTACCGGAAAAGCAGGACAGAACAGGGAGGAAGACGGAGGCAGAGAGGGAGGCGGCAAAGAGAGCAAGGAGAACAGGAGAGATTAAGTGTTTTGTGTGTGTAGTGTTAGGAAAAATAATACTATTATTTATAGAGAAACCCTAGGGAACACAATCCCTAGAAAAAGGGGAAAAGATCTCAAAAAGCAAAAGATTCCAAAAGCAAAAGATATCAAAAGATATGGCAGCTGCAGGGGGCAAGATAAAGCTGTCAGGGAACAGTAAAAAGGCATGGGCAGATCAGATAAAGGTACTGGTCAAGCATGGAAAAAGCAGATCTCTAAAGATAATGTCAGTCACTTTTTCTGCCAACCAATGGGGTTGGTGCGCATGCTGCGCCGAAAGTAACTTTTCAGACATAAAGCAGATTAGGTCAACAGCACAAAAGATAAGACAACACAAAAGCAAACGGCTAGATTTAAACAGAAGAAAACTCGAAGGGTTTAGCGCGAGAAAGCTCGAGCGCGAAGGCAGACACAGAAGGTCAAGAGAGCGCGAGCGCGAAGGCAGACAGAACTAACCTTAACGCGTCGCGGAAAGAACTACATTTCTAAGCGCGCCGCGGGAAGAATCACATTTCTTAGCGCGCCGCGGGAGGAACTAAAATTCCTAGCGCGCCGCGGGAAGAACTATAATTCTTCGCGCGTCGAGGGATGAACTACGATTCTTAGCGCGCTGCGAGAAGAACTACAAATCCTTAGCGCGTCGCGGGAAGAACTACCGTTCTTAGCGCGCTGCGAGAAGAATTACAATTCTTAGCGCGCTGCGAGAAGAGTTCGTCTCGCGTATCGCTGAAACAGGTGGTCTTCACGCAGGATTCCTTGTAAGGGGTCTGGCGCGTGGAGCTGCGCAGACAACCTTAGGCGGGAAGGAACAAAGGACAAGCAAAGAGTTAGAAGAAAAAGAGGGAAACAAGGCGGAAAGAGAGAAGGAGAGGGACGGGACGGCGGAAAGAAAGAGAGAGAAAGAGGCGGGAAGGAAAATATATTTTATTATTAAAAGTAAAATATAAGTATAAATATTAAATCATAAAAGAAAGAGATCGGGTCAGAGAAACGGGTACCTGGGTCGGGTCGGATCGGGGCAGATGTCACAGTCTCCCCTACTTTAGGAAATTTCGTCCCGAAATTTATCTCGAAGTAGGTTGCGCAGAGAACAGGTGCGGGTACTTGATCTTCATTTGATCTTCCCTTTCCCATGTAAATTCGGCTCCGCGCTTGGACTCCCAACGAACTTTCACGATAGGGATACGACTGCGCTTGGTTTGCTTTACCTCGCGATCCATAATCTCAACAGGCTTCTCAACGAAATGCATAGTTTCATCAACTTGAACTTCATCAAGTGGAATGTGAAGGTTCTCGTCAGCTAAACACTTCTTGAGATTGGATACATGGAACGTTGGATGCACATTACTGAGCGCGGGCGGCAGGTCAAGTCTGTAGGCAACTTTTCCCACACGCGCGAGAATCTTGAATGGTCCAACATATCGAGGAGCAAGCTTACCTTTCTTCCCAAAGCGGACAACACCTTTCCAGGGCGACACTTTGAGGAGAACAAGATCACCAACTTGAAATTCGAGAGGCTTTCGCCTTCGATCTGCGTAACTCTTCTGTCGGCTTCTGGCAGTCAGCAGATGATCACGGATCTTGGCGATTTTATCGGTTGTCTCTTGAACAAGTTCGGGTCCTGTGATTTGAGCTTCTCCCACTTCGCTCCAACAAATCGGGGAGCGGCATTTACGACCGTAAAGTGCTTCAAATGGGGCCATACCAATACTGGAATGATAGCTGTTATTATAAGAGAACTCGATCAAAGGCAGGTGCGAATCCCAATTACCTCCAAAATCAAGAACACAAGATCGGAGCATATCCTCAAGAGTTTGAATAGTTCGCTCAGACTGACCGTCAGTTTGAGGATGATATGCCGTACTCATGTCCAAGCGAGTTCCTAGCGCAGATTGGAGAGATTTCCAAAAGCGAGATATAAAACGGCCATCGCGATCGGATATGATGCTCAAAGGAGTACCATGGCGGCAGACAATTTCCTTGACATAAAGCTGCGCGAGTTGCTCAACACGGTAGTTTTCACGAATGGGCAGAAAGTGAGCAGACTTAGTCAAACGATCCACTATTACCCAAATGCTATCATGTTTGCTTGCTGTCAAAGGTAACTTGGTAATAAAGTCCATCGCTACACATTCCCATTTCCACGTAGGAATTTCTGGTTGTTCGAGCAAACCAGATGGGCGTTGGTGTTCAGCTTTCACTTTAGAACAAGTCAGACATTTAGCTACGAACACAGCAATATCCTTTTTCATACCGGGCCACCAATAAGTAATGCGCAAATCCTTGTACATCTTATCAGCGCCAGGATGAACGGAATATCGAGATTTGTGCGCCTCACTCAGGATATCAGCGCGAAGATTCTCATCAAAGGGAATCCAGATGCGATTGAGATAGCAGAGAATTCCACTCAGATTAGGGGCAAAATGCGCTTCCGCGCCACACGCTAACTCGGCGCGAAGGTTACCATTACTGATGGATGCGCGCTGCGCGTCACGAATACGCGATTCAAAGTTGCTTTGAATCGGCGCGAAGTGAAGCTGGGTGCGCGGCAAGATACAGTTAAGCTGGCAGGGTTTTCGGCTGAGCGCATCGGCTACCACATTAGCCTTACCAGGATGATACCGGATCTCACAATCGTAATCGCTGATGAGTTCGTTCCATCGGCGTTGCCTCATGTTAAGTTCCTTCTGATCAAAGATATGCTGAAGGCTTTTATGGTCAGTGTAGAGGATACACTTAGTACCATAAAGTTAATGTCTCCAGATCTTCAAGGCAAATACAACTGCACCAAGTTCGAGGTCGTGAGTTGTATAATTCTTTTCGTGAATCTTGAGTTGCCTTGATGCGTAAGCGATAACCTTGCCTCGTTGCATAAGAACACAACCGAGACCTTGGTTGGAGGCATCGCAGTACACGACAAAATCATCATTACCCTCAGGTAGCGCAAGAACAGGAGCTTCACACAACAAACGCTTGAGCGATAGAAAGGCTTCTTCTTGCTTCGAGCCCCAAATATACGGTTTACCTTTGTGCGTTAGAGCTGTTAAAGGCAATGCGATCTTTGAGAAGTTCGAAATGAAACGCCGGTAATAACCAGCTAAGCCCAGAAAGGAACGGATCTCGGAAGGAGAGGATGGCGTAATCCAGTTCTTGATTGCTTCAATTTTGGATGGGTCGACATGAATACCCATCTTGTTCACAACATGGCCAAGAAACTGTACTTCATCAGACCAGAATTCACACTTGGAAAGCTTAGCATAGAGCTGCTCGGTTCGAAGCTTTTGCAACACCAACCGAAGATGTTGCTCATGCTCGGCCTTGGTCTTAGAATACACCAGAACATCATCGATAAACACAATCACGAATTTATCCAAGAAAGGCCTACACACCCGATTCATTAGATCCATGAAAACGGCGGGTGCGTTGGTTAAACCGAAGGACATGACCAAGAATTCAAAATGGCCATAACGAGTTCGAAAAGCAGTCTTCGGAACATCTTCATCGCGGATGCGCAACTGGTGATAGCCAGAGCGGAGATCAATCTTGGAAAAACAAGAGGCACCTTGGAGTTGATCAAAGAGGTCGTCAATACGCGGTAAGGGATACCGGTTTTTAATGGTGAGTTTGTTCAACTCGCGGTAATCAATACACATGCGAAACGATCCATCTTTCTTTTTAACGAACAACACCGGAGCACCCCAGGGCGAAGAGCTAGGGCGAATGAATCCTTTAGCAGTCAACTCTTGAAGTTGGCTTGCCAATTCTTGCATCTCAGCGGGCGCAAGACGGTAAGGAGATTTAGCTACGGGGGAAGCACCAGGGACAAGATCAATACGGAACTCGACTTCACGAGCGGGAGGGATACCAGGAAGATCATCAGGAAAAACTTCAGGGAAATCACGCACAACAGGGATATCGCGAAGCTTCTTCTCTTCAGCAGGTTTAACCACATGAGCTAAGAATGCAATACACCTTTTCCGCATGAGCCTACGGGCTTCGGCGCAAGACATAAGTTTAAGACCACTGGAGGGTTTTTCGCCGTAGATATGAAGATCACCATTTTCTCGAGGTATGCGAATCATCTTCTTGGCGCAAATAACTTCGGCGCGATTATTCGAGAGCCAGTCCATACCAATAATAACATCGAAACTTCCAAGAGGCATGGGGATGAGGTCGATCAGAAAATCGTTTTCGTGAAGGTTAAGCGTACAATCCTTGATCACAGAGTTTATTAAAATAGTTTCACCATTAGCCAATTCAACTGAAAAATCTTCTTTTAAGTTATCGCGCGGTCGCGCAAGCTTCTGCTCAAAGGCGCGAGAGATAAAACTTCGATCGGCGCCAGTATCAAAAAGTATAGAAGCATAAAATCCGTTAAGCAAAAATGTACCATTAACTACGTCATTATTCGCTTGCGCTTGGTGCGCGGTTATGTTAAAAGCTCGTCCACGCGTTACTTGGTTTGAAATCTGGTTCACCGGATTCGCTTGCGTAATTTGCACTTGTAGTCTCGGGCACGCGTTCCGGAAATGACAGGGATCACCGCAGTTAAAGCACGATCTGGGTCGTGGGTTTTGGTAGGTTGGTTGAGGGTTTTGCGGGTAGACTGGTGGTGTTGGCGCAATTGGATTGGCGAGAGGGACTCTACAGTTTTCTGCAAGGTGACCAGCGCGGCCACATCGGGTACAAAGTCGACATGGGACTTGAGGTGGGTGGTGGAGTCTACAGGTTGGGCAAAAGGGGTGGTTTCCTGTGTAAGGTTTCTTAGTTGGCGGGGCAGGGAGTGCTGGATTGGTTAAGGCATAGTTGTGGGCTACAGGAGGTGTTGGGTAGGCTGACAGAGGGTTAGGCGCGTAAACTGGAGGTTGGTAGATGGGTTGCTGGACAATGGGCGGGTTGGTAATCGCGTAAGCTTGTCTGCGCCTACGTTTCGGGTTGTTATGGTGTGAGGGTTCAGGTTTGGTTTCTGTTGGTTCAGGGACAGTCTTGGTGAGTTTGGTTTTCTCAGCTCCCCGCAGGAACAGGGTTCCTGCTCTGACATGGTTGTCGCTGAGCACAGCGGCCAACTCAATGGCGTCAGAGAGGGTCACTGGGTTTCTGGCCCATACAGAATCTTGAATTTCCATGGGGAGACCCCCAAGGAATTTCTCTATGGCTCGGCGGGAAGGGGTAACAAGGTGAGGGACAAGCAGGCTTAGTTCATGGAAGCGCGTCGCGTACTCGCGCGCTTCACCGCTGTATTGCTTCAAGTTCCAGAATTCTTCCTCCAGGCGCTTAACTTCGTTGGGAGGGCAGAATTCTCGCGTCAGAATTTCCTTAAATTCCTCCCAGAGCATGCTGGAAGCAGCTTCTGCGCCACGCGCATGGGCTACTCCATTCCACCATGTAAGCGCTCTAGATTCCAGGACACTGGAAGCATATAGGGTTCGTCTGTCTGAGGGGCATTGGGTGTGGAGGAAAGTGTTTTCTATTTTCTCAAGCCACTGGAGCATCACGGTGGCTCCTTCAAGACCTGTGAACTTTGGAGGGTTACCCGCGTTAAAGGACTTAATGTTGTAACCAGAGGTGTTGGTATTGTTTTGGCTCAAAGCTTGGGCTATTGCGGCGGCCATTTCCTGGGAACGTTGCTGCGAGCGTATGCGCGCGGCTTCTTTCTTGAGATGGCGACGAGATAGCGGAGGCATTCTATAAAAATTTTAATTTTAGTTAATATCTTGGTTTTAGCGCAAAGTTTTAATCTCATAAAGCTTGGTTTCGCGGAGTCAGTTACTGTCAAAAGTTAAAGTAAAATAAATGACCCTAAATGCAGACTTAATAAAGGTAACGAATTCGAATCAAGAATCGACAATTCATGTATCACCATGACTTTCCGAATTCCCAATTTAAAATATACGAGCAAACGAGTATTGGAGATTGACGATTCATGTATCACCATGACTTTTCAATCTTCAATATAAAACATACAAGAAAATGAGTATTGGAGGTTGACAATTCATGTATCACCATGACTTTTCAAGTCTCCAACCTCAGAACATAATCGTAAATGGAAATTGAAAATCAACTATTCATGTATCACCATGACTTTTCGGATTTTCAAATCCAACAAACGAGTATGTAAGTAAAACCAATAAAAATCGAAATTCAACAAAAATCGAAATATCGCGAAATAAAACATAAAATCATATACTGCGCAAGCGCGAGCATATTCATAAATAACGAGTAATTAACAATAAGCGTGCAAACATGAGATTTCTCTCATGCGCGAGAAGGGACTCTTAGGTATTCTAGGCCGTTACGTCTAACCACCTATCCTAAAGTCAACGAGCTTTGATACCAACTGTAACATCCGGTCCCTCGCACCACCAATATTGTCCGCTCTGCCCACGAAGAGCTCACGGATTTGTTTTTGGTTGCCCAAAACACGTTGGTGATTGAAGAGGCAGGACATTACTTATGAACCAGTTATCTCTCTTGTCCACGGCCGATATGGGATAGCCTAAGAGTGGGACGATGTTGTGTTTGCCAAGGGTGTTACAGACAACCCCTCTTTGGACTCATCGTCCTCGATGAGGCGTGTCCCAACATCCCGAACGGCACAAGAGTGGCTCTGATACCAATCTGTAACACCCCGACCAAAGGCGGATATACATCCGGGCGCCACATATTGTTTCATTACTCGTGACACTATTGGGTGTCAATATTTAATAAATACATTCATTCGCGCACGCGCAAAGTAGACATAAGATAACATAAATCATCATAAATCAATATATTATAAATCATAATATTCGAACAGCAAAGACTTGTCTTGATACATTTTAATCTAGGTCCAAAATAAAGAAAACTTCCTATGTGTCCACAAGCTCCAAAACAGCTACTGCAAACCTGAACATGTGTTAAAATAAACGTCAAACACTTGCGTGTTGGTGAGAAATCAAGTTTAATACAATACATAGATAACAATAAATCTGCGCGCAACATGTGTATGTCTGGTTTTCAACAAGGGTGTAATCTGATCGGGACCAACTCTAAGATTCATAAGACTGCCAGTGCTCACAATTGAGCTCACAAACAAGACAAACTGTGCATGTGTAAACAAAAGAGAAAATCATAAACGATAGTTCTCCCGTGTTCATCTAATGGTACCATGAGAACTGCGGAATAGACCGACAAGACGGTTAATGATCCACACATACAAATAAACAGCCAAGTCTACGTCCTCAACACATGGGATACTGCGCGACTAAAGTTCATAAACAGTTTAAGACTCTAAGTTTGTATGAACACATGAACATCCCAAAACATTAAAAGCAAAAAGGGATTAGATACGAGATTACTCACTTGATAAACGATGTGGTGTAAGATGAAGCAAGAACCAACTTTAAACAAGCACAAGTTAACCTATAAATAAGATTATTGTTTTAATGATCGGTTTTAAGTCTTGATATAAGTTAGCATAAGTAAATTATTATATATATATATATATATTACCGGAAAAGCAGGACAGAACAGGGAGGAAGACGGAGGCAGAGAGGGAGGCGGCAGAGAGAGCAAGGAGAACAGGAGAGATTAAGTGTTTTGTGTGTGTAGTGTTAGGAAAAATAATACTATTATTTATAGAGAAACCCTAGGGAACACAATCCCTAGAAAAAGGGGAAAAGATCTCAAAAAGCAAAAGATTCCAAAAGCAAAAGATATCAAAAGATATGGCAGCTGCAGGGGGCAAGATAAAGCTGTCAGGGAACAGTAAAAAGGCATGGGCAGATCAGATAAAGGTACTGGTCAAGCATGGAAATAGTAGATCTCCAAAGATAATGTCAGTCACTTTTTCTGCCAACCAATGGGGTTGGTGCGCATGCTGCGCCGAAAGTAACTTTTCAGACATAAAGCAGATTAGGTCAACAGCACAAAAGATAAGACAACACAAAAGCAAACGGCTAGATTTAAACAGAAGAAAACTCGAAGGGTTTAGCGCGAGAAAGCTCGAGCGCGAAGGCAGACACAGAAGGTCAAGAGAGCGTGAGCGCGAAGGCAGACAGAACTAACCTTAACGCGTCGCGGAAAGAACTACATTTCTAAGCGCGCCGCGGGAAGAATCACATTTCTTAGCGCGCCGCGGGAGGAACTAAAATTCCTAGCGCGCCGCGGGAAGAACTATAATTCTTCACGCGTCGAGGGATGAACTACGATTCTTAGCACGCTGCGAGAAGAACTACAAATCCTTAGCGCGTCGCGGGAAGAACTACCGTTCTTAGCGCGCTGCGAGAAGAATTACAATTCTTAGCGCGCTGCGAGAAGAGTTCGTCTCGCGTATCGCTGAAACAGGTGGTCTTCATGTAGGATTCCTTGTAAGGGGTCTGGCGCGTGGAGCTGCGCAGACAACCTTAGGCGGGAAGGAACAAAGGACAAGCAAAGAGTTAGAAGAAAAAGAGGGAAACAAGGCGGAAAGAGAGAAGGAGAGGGACGGGACGGCGGAAAGAAAGAGAGAGAAAGAGGCGGGAAGGAAAATAAATTTTATTATTAAAAGTAAAATATAAGTATAAATATTAAATCATAAAAGAAAGAGATCGGGTCAGAGAAACGGGTACCTGGGTCGGGTCGGATCGGGGCAGATGTCACAAGTCATAGGTAAACTTTGGTCATCCAACTAAATGAAAGTGCCGGTCCTAACCGCACAAATCATGAGAGGAAACCGAACCTATTGACAACCGCGCGTCGAACGGTTAACTTATTCAAAATACTTTTAAGAAATTTCTAAAAAGATGAGGAAAACTTCCACGCAGGTCAGATATAGGTAAAGTTTAGCCATCCGACTAAGTGCAAGTGACGGTCTTACCCGCACAATCACGAACGAGGAAGCAAAACTTCAACCTATTTTCTACCACGTTCAAAGGTTAACTTATTCTAAACACTTAGAAAATTTCAAAGGAAAAGATGAGGAAAACTTCCACGCAAGTCAAATATAGGTAAAGTTTAGCCATCCTACTAAGTGCAAGTGACGGTCTTATCCGTACAATCATGAAAGAGGACGCAAAACTTTAACTTATTATCTACCACGTTGAAAAGTTAAATTATCTAAGTACTAAAGAAATTGCTAAGTTAAATCAGAATATGCGTGAAATAAACAAGGCAAAGGATTGGCAAATAATCTTTATTCCATCGAAATTCAATTATTACAAGGATTGCTGGGTACATACCCGCATACAAAAGAAGCTATACAAAAATAAAAATTTACTCTAATGGTGGAAAGGGATATTCAAGATCAAGCCTCAGGACCACTACCACTTGGACCCGCACCATCCGTAAAGTGTGGCGGTTCAAGGAAAGCTTTAAGGATAGCTAGCCCATCATCAGCGGCAACTTCGTTTACCTTCTCCACCACCGGATGCGGGAAGGCGGCATACTGATTCACTGCTTGTTCGTATACAGCTTCAGTATCCACATCAAATAAAAGGAAGTTGGAAGGCGGGATGCCTTTCTCAACGAACCCTAGACCAAGCAGGAAGCCGGCCTTTTCCCCATCCTCATGAGGAGCGTTAAGGGCTGCGCTCATAGCATCGTCATAAGACGTCTCCGTGAAGACTCGATGCACAACCTACAAAGAAGAAAAAATACAAGTATCAAAACCTTTTCTATTCACAAAGAAGCGTAAAGACATTATGAAGTTAAGCTTACCTGAGACAACGCTTCTCGAAGAAGCCATTCCTTGGCAACCAGAGCTTCTTGGAGGGCAGCTTGAGCTTGGTTACGGGCGCGTTCGGCTTCACTTTGGTTGAGGTTGGCAAGCAACACTTCTTTAGCCGCAGCCTCTTCAACGCCCTTTAGCTTCCGCTCAGTCTGGTCAAGCACCCCCCTCTGGTCCAGGATCTCTTGGAGCTTCTTCGCGTCTTCCATCGCCAAGGCATCATGAGCCTGTTGGAGCGCCTCTAATTTAGCTTTAAGTTCCTCATTCTCGAGGCGTAGAGGCTCAGCAACAGCTTCAGCGTTGGTGGCCCTTTCAGTTGCGTTCCTAGCAGTTTCCTTAGCCAGCCGAAGCTGTTCGTTAACAGCTTGGGCAGCCTTGGAACGGGCCTCGAGACGGGCCTGAACCTCAACTTCAAGGGCCTTGAACGCCTTCTCCTTCTCCGCAGCCGCGGCGGAGAGCCTCCTACTCTCCTCCCGGACAGCCCGCGCCTGAGCTACTTCTTAAATGCGAGCTGCTTTTAACTTGTCGTTTTCACGACAAAGCAGCTCGACGCGCGGCTGCATCCGGGCCAGGAGAACCTGAAGCTCATTGGTTAGCCTACCCTCCTGGTAGCTAGCCACGGCTTCCCCCAACGCACCACTGGGAGCTGCGTGACGAGCCCACTCCACGCACTCCACAGGTGTGCGAAGGGTTGTTCCTCGGCGGATGTTCTATCGTGGAACATACACTTCATTGGAATCCGACACTGCAAAAAACATAAAGCAGTTAGGAAAAGATGATATAAAAAAAAAAGCCAAAAGAACCCTACGCACCTGTAGGGTCAACAACAGGCCGATAGCCGCCAAATCCATCACCTGAACCCAAGGGAAATCCGTCCAAGAGATCAGGTAGATGGGAAGGAGGCAGAGGTTGGCGAGAAGCCCCATGCATACCTGAAGGATCGGTCGTCGTTGCCGATGACGGAGGAGGCATGGTGAAGGCCGCCGCGGTAGTAGAAACTAACGGAGGTGAACTCACTGTAGGTGAACTCACAACCGTGGTTGCCGCTGCGGAGTCCGCAGAAAAAGTAACCGCCGGCTCAGTGAAAGATGCGGTAAAAATGGCACTGACAGCCGGCGGTGATGTCATCACAGCTGGAACAGTTGGCTCAATGGAGTGAGCAACTGAACCAGCGGAAGCAGGCGCAGCCGCCTGGGTCGTCGCCTCAGGTAGGCTGACCAAGCCTACCGTCATGGGCGGGGAGGTACTCCTCCCCGCTCCACCCTGGAATGCGGTAGCATCCACGCCTGCACAAAGAAGATAAGTGTTAATGATGGAAAGCTATGAAGTTAAAAATAAAGTTTGAACTTACGGGTTTTCTTGAGCCTAAAAGTGCGGACAGGCGGGGATGAACCCGATGGAGCCGGCCTCTTCACGCCGCTCACCGTTGTCATCCTGGGCTCTCCGGAGGTGACAGTCGTCGCAGCCTCCGGAGCAGTGGTCTTATCACCACCGGGGTTCCCCGCCACCTCCTCGCTCTCGGTCTCAGAATCAGACCGAGGCACCGGATCGGCAGTGGAGGCCACCTTCGCCTTCCCCTTCCCGCCGGCATCCTTCTTCTTCCGCACCAACGGAGGACCATCTGCGGATTCCTCATCAGAACATAAGATTAGAGGAATTCCAGCAGAGGTTTCAGCATTGAGGGGTCGAGGGTTGAATAACGCCTTACCTGGCCGCCTGGCGCTCAGGATCTCGTGGCCTGGCGGGTAGACCTCCACGAACCGATCCGCCGTCTGTTCAAGGATGGGCAACTCGTTCTCATCTAGAGCACGAGTACCTATCCGGGCGGGACTGTCAGCCTCCTGCGGATACAAGAGCGACTGCAAGTCGTTCTCCTCTGAAATAAAATAAAAACAGTTAGAAGACAAACCTATATAAACAAAGTAAACAGAGCATACCGTAAGGAACAGAGTTCAAACCGTATTCGAGGACGATCGGGATCTTTTGCGCATCCGCATCCTTCCACACCCGGCTCATCCCGAGCATCACCATCCCGGACTCCGCAAAGCGGTAAACCGGAGATTGGACTCGGGATATCTTTGCGAACCGTTCCGCCTCTTAGTAGTTGGAGGCGTGAAGGCTGGGGAGTGCTTGCCCATTCTTGAACTTCATGGCAAGGGGGATGGCGCGAGCGGAGATAAAAAAGAACTCTCGCTTCCATGAACGAAGACTGCGCTCGGTTGCGCAAATCTTCAAACCCTTTATCCGGGTTATTAGGGTATACCACCCCTGGATGCACCTCCAAGAGTAGAAGGTCATCAGGCGGTCGACGAATGGCTCAATGCCCAGAATCCGGCACACCCACTCGAAGTGACGAATCTTCGCGATCGCCATCAGGTGCACCTCTGTCAGGTGTACACCGTGCCTCTCTAGGACACGGTACACAAACTTTGTCAACGAGAACCTAAGATTCCCATAGACAAAGAATGCGGCATATACCCCGATCTTGCCTCTGGGGGCATCATACACCGTCTGATGAGGTTCAGGAAACTCAGGCTCGAGAGACTCGAGCATGAACTTCCTGACGATGTACTGATATAGATCGACAAGCAGAGCACACTGGCACTCGCCAGCAGTACTCTTGTCATCGGCGTACACCCCAGCCTCCTGGGCTGTAGCCTCAAGATCGTGAGAAGACATCTTGCAGGTATGAAAAAGAGAACGATTTCAAGAGAATGCTCGACTGAAAATGTGAGTATTCGCCGGAAATCGTTTTGAAGATGAAGAGAAAAGTGAAAGTGTGGATTACAAAGGACCCTCTCCCCCTTTATATACTAATCGCAATTAATGCGATGAATTTAATGCGGAAGAGAGAGAAATCGCAGGTGCAATGAAACTATGACGCGTGGCAAAAAGCAAGCTGGCAACAGCTGTTGAAAGGACGCTTGCCAGTAATTTCGCGGCCACGCGCCCGAAAATTCGCGCCCACGCGCCTGAAAAAGCACCTGGAATGACCATATACTGTCACGTCGCCATAACTTCCTGCACGTCCTGACACAGTCAGAAGAAACCGTCGGACGACGTTTCAGTAGTTTGGACTGTTCTTATCCTTTCACCAACTCTTCGAATTTCAAAATTTCAAAAAAATTCAAAAGCGGGAAAATACCCCTTACCTTGGCAACCAAGTAACTGTAAGACAGGTGCGGGTACAGTGTTAAGGCAAAACCCTTCACATACTTAGCACCTGCAAGGAATTAAAGCCAAGAATTCCTCGACAACCAAGTAACTATAAGACGGGTGCGGGTACAGTGTTAAGGAAAAACCCTTCACATACTTAGCACCCGCAGGGAATTGACGCCAGGAATACCTTGGAAGTAAAGTAACCGTAAGACGAGTGCGGGTACAGTGTTAAGGCAAAACCCTTCACATACCTAGCGCTCCGCAGGGAATTGAAACCAGGAAGGATCCTCTGGGCAATGCTTGCGGAAACGGGAATAACATCCCCGCATAGCGGGAACGTCGAGAACTACATTGTTTGAAGCTTCAAGATGGAATTGGTGGTTTTAACATAATTGATCACTATGTTCAAAACTACCAAAACCTCATGGAGAATCCACACAAGTGGGACTCAACGCTCCTGACCTGCGAGGAGGTTACAGACCTACCCGCATCATACCCAAAGATCAAGCAGGAAAGTCGGGAATTTCTGCAAGTGACAAGGACTTCCGCGGGAAGAATCCCCATGGAAAACCTTACAACTAAACCCTTTTCAAAAACCCTTTGCTTAAAGTCCAAAAGTTCACCTCACTTTATTAAACATTCATGAGAAGAACATTGGACTGGGGGGACTTGAAGAGGTAGGTCCCAGCAGAGCCCAGTTGGACCCGCAGGACTCACCATTTTTCTTTGTTTTATTTTATGGGGCTTCATTTTTTGTTTAGAGTCTACTTTGTGTCATTGGGTTCATTGATTTGTTCACAATCTTCAATTTTCTTTTATTTGCTTTATTATAATTATATGTTTTAGGTCTTTAATTGTTGTTCTATGTCTTGTATATGACACAAGTGTTAGGTTGTGGTTCATGAAGGTGATGGTATGATGGTGGTTTAAATATAGTTAAATTAAAAACGGAGCAATAAAGTTTTATAAACGAACGATTAGTTAAAAAAAAGTTTAATTTTATAACTTTATATAACAAAGGTTTATATTTTCTAGATATTGTTTGAGAAATAGTAAATTTAAAAGTGTATATTGTAAAACTGAAATATTTGTTACGTCCAATAGGTTAAATGATTCAAAGTTAACATGTTAGTTCTCTAGTTGTCTCATATATATATTTTTTTGGTGAATATAGTTACTTTCAGTAACCTCAGAAGATTAATTTGTAAAACAAAATATATTTTGTTTTTACAAAATAAAATGAGTTCTTGAAACAAAATGTAGGAAAATGTGAGTTTTTCAAATAGTGATGGTGGAAAATGGAAACTTCATTTATGAAAATTGTTAACCAAATAGGTTTCTTGTATTATTATTTTTTAGTATTATCCTTGTACTAACAATATTTTACTTCATTTAATTTTTATTCAATAAACCTATTATAACTTTTTTTAAGCAACCATTATAATTCTTTCTTTTTTACTTTATCAATCAACCATGTCAAATACACTAACCCTTGTTAGTCTAAATATCAAATACAAACGAAAAATTGTCAAATAAACTCCACTGATTTCTTTTTCTTTTTGAGTTATTTGACACTTCTTGCTATTTGATATTGATTTTTTTAAGACTAAAATTTTACATTTTATAGAGTTCGAACTCATGACCTTCTATTTCACACTTTAATTATCTTACTACCCATCAAAATATAAATGTCTATATTTGATTTTGGTACCATCAACGGGCTAAAGTTTACATTTTTAGTTCTTGTTTTATTTTTTATTGTATTTATTTTTGTTTGTATTTGACATGGGTGGATCTAAAAAACAGAGAGAATAATTATAATGCATTGGTTAAAGTATAAAAATAATGGTTTAAAGAAAAAAGTATAATAGTTTGATTGTATAAAACATTTGAAAAAGTTATAATATGTTAGTTAAAAAAAAAAATAAAACCAGGTCTATTTAAAAAATATTTTTATAATTACACGATTTTGAAAAATAAGTTTTCAATTAAAAGTGTTTTCCCTAAAGAAAAAAAAGAAACTTTAATATTAAAAACAATTGAAGTACGTTACAAAATGGAGGTTTAAAATTTAAATGTAAAATCCATAATATTGATGATGCTTCCGTAAGCACCAAGCATATAAATTAATTTGCACTACAAGACCGTATTGTCAAACCCAAATTTCAAGAACAAATCATATAAATATATAAATACAATAAAATGAATTAATAACATAAAAAATTAAATAAAATAGGAAGGAGCTCGAAGTCCACTTTTCATGAAGTAATATATAATCAAGATAACAAAAACCCTTTTCTTCTTCAGCAAAACACGCATCAAGAATCAAACCAGAAGCTTACACACCATCATCAATAGCTAGTAATTTAATAAAGTCAAAGATGGTATTTGTTGACTTTCTTGGTTGTATGAATATGAAGCAAGTTGTTCATCTCTATGGCTTTTGCCAAACTTTGGCAACCAGTCTTGGCATATATATAACTTTCATCTAAAAGTGAAACCAAGATCGAACTTTGGGTGGGAAATGGCCCTACACTTGCTAAAACAAATACTAATAAATATACTAACTAGGTGACTAATTCCAGTTAAATAAGACACTGGTCAATAACTAATCTATATAAATTAGTCTAATTTTGTTTCTTCTAATTGGATATAAAAAAGAGTTGATGTAACAAATTAAATGGACCAGAAGTGGACGAGTTGGATAGTGAATCAAAAAAGTCACGTCAATGTCTTAACACTTTTTGCTATATATTTAAGAGTTATATATAATTTGTGTACCATGTATAAACTTTAAATGTAAAATAATAAAACAAAATAAAAACTTGATAAATTCTCTTGCTTTCTATTTCACACGTTAAACATAAAACAATGAATCACGTGTTTGTTATTATAACTATTTACATTTATTTATGCTAAAGTAGATTGTTGATTATGAGATTCAATGGGAAAATTATATATTTAAGTCTTAATGTCCTATACTCTTATTATGTAAAGTAAAGTTAGAAATGATATGCCTTTGCATTCCGTTTACATATATGGTTTCAGATAGGACGCGCCTTAAGAGTTAAGACCATGAACATGATTTTTGAGCATTATAAGACAATGAATCACATGTTTGTTATTATAACTATATATTTACATTTATTTATGCTAAAGAACATTGTTAATTATAATATTAAAAAATCTGTGGAAATTATTTATTTAAGTCTTATTATGTGAAGTAAAGTGGGTATGATATGGCTTGACATTCCATTTACATGGTTTCAGAAAGAACGAGCCTTAAGATCATGAACATGATTTTTGGAGTATTTCACTATTTCCGAATGTTGCTTATCAAGCTACTAAGACACCTTAATTAAATACCAAGAAAAGTAAGATTTGAAGTACATTTTTGTTTATTTTTAATTTAAAATCAACCTTGAACACATTGGCCTGAATAGCCATTGAATTTGGACCAACGTTGTAATTTGTTTAAATATTTACATATATATAACAAAAACTCGATCTATATATGTTGATATAAAATATAACATGTACATTGGCCTGAAAACGTTGTTCTTAGATTTTTTCAGTAAATTTAGAACTAAAACTCTACATATGTTGATATAAAATATAACGTGTACATCTTCGTATAGACTATGAGGTAGTAGCTAGGGAAAAAAACTAGCATAATTATGTAACTAACTTTAAAGTAAACAAATCCATCAATATCATTTACGGTTAAAACAACGTTCAACTTTATAAGAAATCTATTGAACATAAGGGATGACATGTACAAAGCGTTACATAGAACATGAAGAGGGCTCCCCTAACTATTTATCAACAACACTCAAAAGTCGTTATATCAAATAACATCTCCAATGTCAACTCAGAAGAGTGGTGGTGGTGGTGGTATCCTCCTGTTGATGGAGGTAAAGGTGTAATAATACTGTAATAGTGGTAAGCAATTGGAGGGTAACAGATAGGCTCGCTACGTATGTAGTGGTGGAAGGGCGACAATGGTGGAGGTGCTTCAATGGGCAGTCGTTACCACTGGTGGCCGAATCGTTGTGGCAGAGAAGGAATGAAAAAGAGCGAAAGAACCGGGGACTATACAACATTGTCTTTAAATTTGTCTAAAAATTTATCACCACGCTTTTTTGACTTTACTGTGTATGTAATATTAAGATATTACCGAGGGTCCGAGGTCAACATAATCCGTCAATGATCCGTTGATGACTATCGAGATAGACTGTTGTTGGTAATTTTGTTGATAGTTGCCAAGAAATACCGAAAGCCTTTCGATGTACAATTTTCATTGTTTATAGTTGTATTGCCACTAAATGTCGACAATTTGACGATAAGTACAGACATCGAATGAATAATGTCGAAAATATTCCGTCATTGTTACTCCTTTGTTTAATATGGTGTAATCGTATTGACTATAATGACCTTTACTTGTTTAGAAGGGATTTTGAACAACTTAAAACTTGATCAAGTTAAACATTTTTTAAGTTTGAGCTTGAACTTGAACTCATCAATGACTCATCTTAAAGGTTACAAGGCCCAACTAACTCTCGAGTTTTCTTGTTAACCTTGTTATAATTTAATATTACGAATTACGCTTAGTGTTGAGTAGTATTTAAATTGTTAGATTTATGTAAATGCATATTTGACCTGGGTGAAATATATTTTTTAAACCTTTTACATTTTCTATACTTTATATATATCAAACATTATATTTATTTAAAATAAGTTTGGTTATCGAAAATATTCTTTTATTTACATAATTAAGTTTTTTCAAGCTAAAATTAAGACAATATTGGATCCTTCTAGAGTCGAGCCTCCATCATAAAGCCTGTCGAGTTATCAAGTCAAGCTCAAACTTAACTAGACATGTTGCATGTACCGCGAAAACTTGTCTAGGTATCATATGGAGCTCAAGCTCAACTTTTATTGTATCATATGGAGCCCAAGCTCAACTTTTATTGTCTAGGTACTGTGAAAACTTGTCTAGGTATCATATGGAGCTCAAGTTCAACTTTTATTGTACGCGACCTGAAGAAACGTGGATCTACTCACTGGTAGCAGATCTACTTTCCTCGGGTGTGATTATACTATTTCACCGATGGTTCTTCTGGATCTGTGTTCTTCCACCTACAAAATGAACAGCGCCGTTACTTACCCCTCAGAAAGGGACAGAGGGGTCCTCTTTGGGGTAACCCTCCGGCGTGAGAATAAGTATATGTAGGAGAAGATGATAATGTGAGAGTAAGGGAATTTGGAGAGTATTGCTTAATAGCTGAATACTGTATGTTACTCTGTATGATTATGTGATTGAATATGCTTCAATGTGAATCAATGTGTCTGTAACTGTGTACGTTATGATGTATTTATAGTGCTAGGGTTTCCACTGATTGAGCTGAGACCAGATTAGGGTTTTGTTGGCCTCCTCCAATCGATTTGCGCCACGTGTCCTCGGAGACACCTGGTGCTTTTTCATTGGTTATAATCACGTGGTAACCCATGAGTCATGCTGAGCTGTCCACCTTCATTTAGCAGCTGTCAACATCAGCATATCCTTATTGCTTAAAAAGATGCCTTCTGGAAGGTTGTCTGACGTGCACAATCAAGGTTGCCCTAATCCTGATTTGGATAAGGACGAGGTTGATTATGTGCACGTGTGATATGCGCCCATCCTGAGGATGCGCGAGGTCTTCTCTTTATTCTCACGCGCAGATATTTCATGCGCAGATGTGATACGCACAAGCATGTAATACGCGTCACGCGCGGATGCCCCACGCGCAGCTGCGCCATGCGCAACTGTGATATGGGTGGGCATGTATGATGCGCGAGCATGTGATATGCGCCGCGCGCGGATGCGCCACGCACGATGTGATATGCATAAGCATATATGATGCGTGAGCATGTGATACGCGCGAGCATATGTGATGCATGAGCACATGTGATGCGTGAGCATATGTGATGCTTGAGCATATGTGATATGTGCAAGCATGTGATGCTTGAGCATAAGTTTTGGCTTTGTACCTTGATAATATCTTTGACTTCTAATGTCTTGTATATATCTTGTGGGTTGACCCGCCCCGCTCGGTGTTGAGGCGGGTACATACCTCTTCAAGCCCCCCAGTCTAATGTGTGTCTTATCTCGCGCTGAGCGCGGTAAGATAGATATTAGACTTACTGATTTGGTCTTTTAAAGGGGTTTTGTCGTTTTCTTGGTTGTTTCCATCGTTGCGCGAAGTTCTATCCATTTGGTTGAAAACGAATCGTCTGTGTACGTGACGGTTGCTGACGTGGGTCAGTGATGGAGACGTGTCAGACATTTCGTGTGCTCGAGGTGCTACAGTTGCCTTTCGTGTCCCCTCACATGCTGTCAGGGACACGTGTCGCGCTCGCGTTGGTCCGTTCCTGCGAGTGGGGGCGCGTGAACTCTGGCAGCAGCCGTATAGTTTCCTTTCATGTCTCCTCACACAGTGTCAGGGACACGTGTGACGCTCGCATTGGCCAAGACCTGCGAATGGGGGCGCGTGAAGTCCGTTCAGCATCAAAATTTCTCTCTCCTGGGCCTATAAAAGCCAGCCCTTAGAGTTTTTATCCTTCACCTTCTTGCTTATTCTTCTGAGCTTTTCTTTCTTTGTCTTCTGATTATCCTTTTTTCTGCTTCCCAAATATCTGTTCTTCAGAAGTTTCCGTTTGATTTTTCAGTTGTATGTCTGATAGTTCGGACTCCTCAAACCCGTCGATCACCTCAATCGTTTCCCGAAAACGCCGCGTGAAATCCGTAGTGATGTCGACGTTGAAGAAGAAAGGCAAGGGGAAGAAGGTTGCTGAGGGCTCATCGGAGGAGGTAAGGAGGACCAAAGTGGTGAGGAGGTGGAATGAAATCCCCTGCAAATTGAGGCAGGCTGATCTTGACAGCCTTATCGCCTCTCAGGGCTTTTCCACCCTGTTTGGCTGCATGTTGCCTGGGGCCGGGCAAACGGCGGCGGACCCGCCTGCCGGCTATATATCCCTATATAGCCATTTTTTCACCCACTGCAACCTTCGTCTCCCGATGACAAGGTTTGTGGGTGCACTGCTGAAGTTCTATGGGATTCATATATCCCAAGTCCATCCGTTTGGACTCGTGCGCATGACTCACTTTGAGTTCATGTGCAAATCCCAGCGCGAGGAGCCCACTCCTCGGCGCTTTCAGTATTTTTACAAGCCCAAGATCCAAGACAATTGGTTCTCTTTTATTCCTCGCAGTCAGAAGGTGAAGTGCTCCACTGTTTCATTCAAGAGCCTTCATGACTGGTCTGAGAGGTTCTTTTACATAAGGGCTGGTGTGATCCCCATCCGTATGACCATGCGCTCTATCTCTTCTGCGCCTGCGGATGTGGGTGTCCTCAAGAACCCAACTGGCGCCTGGGTTAATAAGCTGACCACTGAACCATCCCCCGCCAAGAGCATTCGCGAGGAGGCGCTGGTGGGGGTCGGCATGAGTAAGCTGTGGGCTGACAGCGCGCTTGAGCCCGTAATCCAAGTCGACGGGTTGTGTAAGTTTATTTCATTGCTTTATTTCTTTTTCTGCGCGAACATAATTCTTTTTGCTGATATCACTTGACTTGTTTTTGTGCAGTCACCAAGGATTATATCCACGCCGCTTATGATGATCAAGTGGAGGGTGGCTCCGTCGCGCTTGGCGCTGGGGAGGTTGGTTTCCCAGATCGCTTCGATGACATGTTCATCCCTGTGGATCTGGAATTTGATTTTGATAGCGACGCGCCTGGTAAGCCTTCGCATTTATGCTTATTCCTTTAGAATACCAAAATTTATTAACAGTTCTGTTGCTTGTATTTGCAGATGCGCTCGAAAACTACGAGCTGGAGCTTGCGGAAAAGGAGGAGGAGGAAGAGGAGGCGCCCCTACTAAAGCGCAAAGCTAAGGGGAAATCTGGCGCAGGGGGCAGTAAGAAACAGAAGAAAGATGACACCCCTGTCGCTCATCCCCATGCTCAAACGAAGGGACCTAAGGAAACCCAGGTGTTTACCACCAAGGTTTCTTTAGCTTCCCTGCCTGTGAGAGTGGGCAGACCTCCTGTCCACTTGAGGTATGGTGGCGTCACCTCTTCCGTTCGCGCGGCTGAAGAGAGAAGCAGTGCCGCACCTGTGACAGGTATACTTTGCTTATCTTCATCTGATTGAATTATTATTAAACCTTTGCTCCTTTGAATGTTTGCATGACCGGCGACGGTAGCAGATCAGCCACAGGCGCAACAAGGTGCTGAGGCTGCGCCGGGGCTGCTTCGAAGTCCCCTGTTCTACCCTCAGAAAAGGGTAGAATGAACTTTATGGCGATGTTCGCCGCGCGAACAGAATTGCGCCAAGGTATGTTTGCGCATTTGTCTTCTCATTTTTTTGTTTTGATCAAGTCATAAACCATTTTTTGTTGTTGATTTGTTCATAGGAGTTGTAGCTGGCGTACAACCTGCTGGTGACACTCCTGGCGCCGTTGCCGGCGCCGCTGGTTTTGCTCCTGCTCCTGCTAGTGCTGAGTCTCCCCTTATTGGGATTACCAAGGAGCAGGAAGCCGTATTGCGCGCCGAACTGGCGGCGTCGAGACCTCCATCGCCTCCTCCTACACGCAGCCCTCCCCGCGAGACTGGTTTGGAGCCCTCCAGGTCGCAGGAGAATAGGCCTATTGAAGAAGATGAGGAGGATGAGGGGGCTCAAGCTGAAGACTCCTTGGGAGACCGCGCCAGCCCTGCGATGCCACAAGACTTCGCAGCGCAGACTTCTGGTGGGGCTGGCGCTGACTTTTCTGCTTCATCCCCGCAGGTATGTTTTAATTTGTTGCTCCGCTGCGCGTACCTCCATATAAGTATGTTTTATGACTTAGAACATTTCTTGTGTTTTGCAGGAAGGTGACCACGTTTACCGCCCGAAATGGAATATTAATGAAGGCAGTTCCTTCCAATCCATGGGCGTATGCGAGGACTTCTGGGCTCATGCCGTGCCTCCTACTGAAAGGAGGTATCAGGAGGAGCGCACCCGCGCGGACTTGTGAACGACCATATTTTCGCTGGGTCGGCTTTCTTTGCTGCTTCCCAAGAGCTTCATCGTGATTATATTAAAGTACGCGATGCTCTTGTGGAAGCCCAGCGAGAGGCTAAGGTGGCCGCCTGGAACCTTTCTGATGCTCGCGCGCGAGTTGAGAAACTCCAGGCAGAGCTCAGCGAAAACCGAGCAAGTGCCAACACCGCCTTTATTAAGCGCGGGCATGAGCTCCAAGCTGCGCGGGAGAAGCAGCAGGTGGCGGAGGCCGAAGTTGCCAAGTACGCGCGGAGAGTGCGTGTCTTGGAACTGCAGGCGGAGGCGCGTGACCAAGCTATCGTCCAGAGTATCACTGAGAAATCATCACTGGAGAGTGAGGTTGCGCGCCTGAAGAAGGAGTTGGCGGCCGCGCAGGCCGATAGAGATGAGGCCTTGGCGACGGCAGCGTCCAGCCAGGAAGCACTTGATGCTGCGCAGGCGGAGAAAGAAAAAATTTTGGCGGCAGCAGCGTCTGATAAAGAGGAGCTAAAAAAGACCAAGGAAACTGTTGAGTTATTAAACTCCCAGGTTCCTGCCCTCGAGACGTCTGTTGCTGGCCTCGCGCAGGATCGCCAATGGCTGGTGTCACAGGGCATGACTCGTTGCGCTTTGGCGATGAAATATTCTGCCGAGTTTCATGTGACATCTGCCCCGATCCGACCCGACCCAGGTACCCGTTTCTCTGACCCAATCACTCTTTTATTATTTAATATTTATACTTATATTTTACTTTTAATAATAATATATATTTTCCTTCCCGCCTCTCTCTCTCTTTCTTTCCGCCGTCCCGTCCCTCTTCCTTCTCTCTCTCCGCCTTCTTTTCCCTCTTGTCGCCGTCCCACCCTTACGCTTTGTTTCCCTCTTCTCTTTGCTTGTCCTTTGGTTCTTCCCGCCTAAGGATGTCTGCAGCTCCACGCGCCAGACTCCCTTACAAGGAATCCTGCGTGAAGACCACCTGTACAGTGATTCGCGAGAAGAACTCTTCTCGCAGCGCGCTAAGAATTGTAATTCTTCTCGCAACGCGCTAAGAACGGTAGTTCTGCCCGCGACGCGCTAAGGATTTGTAGTTCTCGCAGCGCGCTAAGAATCGTAGTTCATCCCTCGACGCGCGAAGAATTATAGTTCTTCCCGCGGCGCGCTAGGAATTTTAGTTCCTCCCGCGGCGCGCTAAGAAATGTGATTCTTCCCGCGACGCGTTAAGGTTGGTTCTGTCTGCCTTCGCGCTCGCGCACTTTTGCCTTCGCGCTCCAGCCTTCTCGCGCTAAACCCTTTGAGTTTTCTTCTGTTTATTCCAGCCTGTATGCTTTTGTGTTGTCTTATCTTCTGTGCTGTTGACCTAACCTATCTAATGTCTGAATAGTTACTTTCGGCGCAGCATGCGTACCAACCCCCATTGGTTGGTAGAAAAGTGACTGACATTATCTTTTGAGATCTGCTTTTGCCATGCTTGACCAGTACCTTTATCTGAACCGCCCATGCCTGTTACTGTTCCCTGTCAGCTTTATCTTGCCCCCTGCAGCTGCCATATCTTTTGATATCTTTTGCTTTTGGAATCTTTTGCTTTTGAGATCCTTTCCCCTTTTCTAGGGATTATGTCTCCTAGGGTTTCCCTATAAATAATAATCTTATTTTTTCTTAACACTACACACACAAACACTTAATCTCTCCTGTCCTCTCTTGCTCCTTGCTCTCTCTGCCGTCTTCCTCTCTGCCTCCGTCTTCCTCCCTGTTCTGCCCTGCTTTCCGGTAATATATATTATATATAATAATTTACTTATTATTTATGCTAACTTATAATCAAGACTTAAAACCAATCGTTAAAACAATAATCTTATTTATAGGTTAACTTGTGCTTGTTTAAAGTTGGTTCTTGCTTTATCTTACACCGCATCGTTTATCAAGTGAGTAATCTCGTACCTAATCCCTTTTTGCTTTTAAATGTTTTGGGATGTTCATGTGTTCATACAAACTTAGAGTCTTAAACTTGTTTATGAACTTTAGTCGCGCAGTATCCCATGTGTTGAGGACGTTTACTTGGCTGTTTATTTGTATGTGTGTATCATTAACCGCTTTGTTCGGCCTATTCCGCAGTTCCGTTGGTACCATTAGTTGAACACGGGAGACCTATCGTTTACGGTTTTCTTTGTTTACACTTGCACAGATGTTTTCTCGTTTTTATGCTCAATTGGGAGCATGGATTGAACTATGATCTATGAACTATCTTAGGCTTGATCACAATCTGATTACACCCTTGTTAAACTCTAGACATACACGTGTTGCGCGCAGATTTACTGTGATTATCTATGATTATCTATTAAACTTGATTTCTCACCAACACGCAAGTGTTTGACGTTTATTTTAACACATGTTCAGGTTTGCAGTAGCTGTTTTGGAGCTTGTGGACACGTAGGACGTTTTTACTTTTGGACCTAGAATTAAAATGTATCAAGACAAGTTAATGTTGTTCGAATGTTATAATTTATAATATATTAATTTATGTTTGATTTATGCTCTTCATTTTCCCCGCTGCGCGTGCGCGATAAAATGTGTATTAATAAATATTGACACCAATAGTGTCGCGAGTAATGAAGCAATATGTGGCGCCCCGATGTATAATCCGCCTTTGGTCGGGGTGTTACAGATTGGTATCAGAGCTCGTTGACTTTAGGATAGGTGGTTAGACGTAACGGCCTAGAATACCTAAGAGTCCCCTCTCGCGCATGAGAGAAATCTCATGTTTGCGCGCTTATTGTTAATTACTCGTTATTTATGAGTATGCTCGCGCTTGCGCAGTATATGATTTTATGTTTTATTTCGCGATATTTCGATTTTTGCTGAATTTCGATTTTTATTGATTTTACTTACATATTCGTTTGTTGGGATTGAAAATCCGAAAAGTCATGGTGATACATGAATAGTTAATTTTCAATTTCCATTTACGATTATGTTCTGAGGTTGGAGACTTGAAAAGTCATGGTGATACATGAATTGTCAACCTCCAATACTCATTTTCTTGTATGTTTTATATTGAAGATTGAAAAGTCATGGTGATACATGAATCGTCAATCTCCAATACTCGTTTACTAGCTATTTTAAATTGAGAACTCGGAAAGTCACGGTGATACGTGAATTGTCGGTTCTTGATTCGAATTTGTTACCCTTATTAAGTCTGCATTTAAAGTCATTTATTTTACTTTAACTTTTGATAGTATCTAACTCTGCGAAACCAAGCTTTATAAGATTAAAACTTTGCGCTAAAACCAAGATATTAACTAAAATTAAAATTTTTATAGAATGCCTCCGCTATCTCGCCGATTTCAGAGAAGAGAAGCCTCGCGCATGCGTAGACAGCAACGTTCCCAGGAAATGGCCGCCGCAATAGCCCAAGCTTTGAGCCAAAACAATGCTAATACCTCCAGTTATAACATTAAGTCCTTTAATGCGGGTAACCCTCCGAAGTTCACAGGTCTTGAAGGAGCCACCGTGATGCTCCAATGGCTTGAGAAGATTGAAAACACTTTCCTCCATACCCAATGCCCCTCAGAAAGACGAACCCTATATGCTTCCAGTGTCCTGGAATCCAGAGCGCTTACATGGTGGAATGGAGTAGCTCATGCGCGTGGCGCAGAGGCTGCTTCTAGCATGACATGGGAGGAATTCAAGGAAATTCTTACGCGAGAATTCTGCCCTCCCAACGAAGTTAAGCGCCTGGAGGAAGAATTTTGGAACCTGAAGCAATACAGCGGTGAAGCGCGCGAGTACGCGACGCGCTTCCACGAGCTAAGCTTACTGGTCCCTCACCTTGTTACCCCTTCCCGCCGAGCCATCGAGAAATTCCTTGGGGGTCTCCCCATGGAAATTCAAGATTCTGTATGGGCCAGAAACCCAGTAACCCTCTCTGACGCCATCGAATTGGCCGCTGTGCTCAGCGACAACCATGTCAGAGCAGGAACCCTGATCCTGCGGGGAACTGAGAAGACCAAACCCACCAAGACTGTCCCTGAACCAACAGAAACCAAACCAGAACCCTCAAACCATAACCAGAAACGTAGGCGCAGACAAGCCTATGCGCTTACCAACCCGCCCATTGTCCAGCAACCAATTTATCAACCAGTTTACGCGCCTAACCCACTGTCAACCTACCCAGCACCTCCTGTAGTCCACAACTATGCCTTAACCAATCCAGCACTTCCTGCCCCGCCAACTAAGAAACCTTACACAGGAAACCAACCCTTTTGCCCAACCTGTAGACTTCATCACCCACCTCAAGTCCCGTGTCGACAATGTAACCGATGTGGCCGCGTAGGTCACTCCGTTGAGTACTGTAGAACCCCTCCCTCCAATCCGATTGCGCCAACACCACCAGCCTACCCGCAGAACCCACAGCCAACTTACCCACGACCCAGATCGTGCTTTAACTGCGGTGATCCCAGTCATTTCCGGAACGCGTGCCCAAGGCTACAAGTTCAGATTACTCAAGCGAATCCGGTGAACCAAATTTCGAACCAAGTGACGCGTAGCCGAGCTTTTAACATAACCGCGCACCAAGCGCAAGCGAATAACGACGTAGTTAATGGTACATTTTTGCTTAATGGATTTTATGCATCTATGCTTTTTGATACTGGCGCCGATAGAAGTTTTATCTCTCGCGCCTTTGAGCGGAAGCTTGCGCGACCGCGCGATAACTTAAAAGAAGATTTTTCAGTTGAATTGGCTAATGGCGAAACTGTTTTAATAAACTCAGTGATTAAAGATTGTACGCTTAACCTTAACGAAAACGATTTCCTGATTGACCTCATCCCCATGCCTCTTGGAAGCTTTGATGTTATTATTGGTATGGACTGGCTGTCGAAGAATCGCGCCGAAGTTATTTGCGCCAAGAAATTAATTCGCATACCTCGAGAAAATGGTGATCTTCATATCTACGGCGAGAAACCCTCCCGCGGTCTTAAACTTATGTCTTGCGCCGAAGCCCAAAGACTCATGCGGAAGAAGTGTATTGCATTTCTAGCCCATGTGGTTAAACCCGATGAAGGAAAGAAGCTTCGCGATATCCCCGTCGTGCGTGATTTCCCTGAAGTTTTTCCTGATGATCTTCCTGGTATCCCTCCCGCTCGTGAAGTCGAGTTTCGTGTTGATCTTGTCCCTGGTGCTTCCCCCGTAGCTAAATCTCCTTATCGTCTTGCACCCGCTGAGATGCAAGAATTGGCAAGCCAACTTCAAGAGTTGACTGCTAAAGGATTCATTCGCCCTAGCTCTTCGCCCTGGGGTGCTCCGGTGTTGTTCGTTAAAAAGAAAGATGGATCGTTTCGCATGTGTATTGATTACCGCGAGTTGAACAAACTCACCATTAAAAACCGGTATCCCTTACCGCGTATTGACGACCTCTTTGATCAACTCCAAGGTGCCTCTTGTTTCTCGAAGATCGATCTCCGTTCTGGTTATCATCAGTTGCGCATCCGCGATGAAGATGTTCCGAAGACTGCTTTTCGTACTCGTTATGGCCATTTTGAATTCTTGGTCATGTCCTTCGGTTTAACCAACGCACCCGCCGTTTTCATGGATCTTATGAATCGGGTGTGTAGGCCTTTCTTGGATAAATTCGTGATCGTGTTTATCGATGATGTTCTGGTGTATTCTAAGACCAAGGCCGAGCATGAGCAACATCTCCGATTGGTATTGCAAAAGCTTAGAACCGAGCAACTCTATGCTAAGCTTTCCAAGTGTGAATTTTGGTCTGATGAAGTACAGTTTCTTGGTCATGTTGTAAACAAGATGGGTATTCATGTCGACCCATCCAAGATTGAAGCAATCAAGAACTGGATTACGCCATCCTCTCCTTCTGAGATCCGTTCCTTTCTGGGCTTAGCTGGTTATTACCGGCGTTTCATTTCGAACTTCTCAAAGATCGCTTTGCCTTTAACAGCTCTAACGCACAAAGGTAAACCGTATATTTGGGGCTCGAAGCAAGAAGAAGCCTTTCTGACGCTCAAGCGTTTGTTGTGTAAAGCTCCTGTTCTTGCGCTACCTGAGGGTAATGATGATTTTGTCGTGTATTGCGATGCATCCAACCAAGGTCTCGGTTGTGTTCTTATGCAACGAGGCAAGGTTATCGCTTACGCATCAAGGCAACTCAAGGTTCATGAAAAGAATTATACAACTCACGACCTCGAGCTTGGTGCAGTTGTTTTTGCCTTGAAGATCTGGAGACACTACCTTTATGGTACTAAGTGTATCCTCTACACTGACCATAAAAGCCTTCAGCATATCTTTGATCAAAAGGAACTTAACATGAGGCAACGCCGATGGAACGAACTCATCAGCGATTACGATTGTGAGATCCGGTATCATCCTGGTAAGGCTAATGTGGTAGCCGATGCGCTCAGCCGAAAACCCTGCCAGCTTAACTGTATCTTGCCGCGCACCCAGCTTCACTTCGCGCCGATTCAAAGCAACCTTGAATCGCGTATTCGTGACGCGCAGCGCGCATCCATCAGTAATGGTAACCTTCGCGCCGAGCTAGCGTGTGGCGCGGAAGCACTTTTTGTCCCTAATCTGAGTGGAATTCTCTGCTATCTTAATCGCATCTGGATTCCCTTTGATGAGAATCTTCGCGCTGATATCCTGAGTGAAGCGCACAAATCTCGATATTCTATTCATCCTGGCGCTGATAAGATGTACAAGGATTTGCGCATAACTTATTGGTGGCCTGGCATGAAAAAGGATATTGCTGTGTTCGTAGCTAAGTGCCTGACTTGTTCTAAAGTTAAAGCTGAACACCAACGCCCATCTGGTTTGCTCGAACAACCAGAAATTCCTACGTGGAAATGGGAAGGTATAGCAATGGACTTTATTACCAAGTTACCTTTGACAGCAAGCAAACATGATAGCATTTGGGTAATAGTGGATCGATTGACTAAGTCTGCTCACTTTCTGCCCATTCGTGAAAACTACCGTGTTGAGCAACTCGCGCAGCTTTATGTCAAGGAAATTGTCTGCCGCCATGGTACTCCTTTGAGCATCATATCCGATCGCGATGGCCGTTTTATATCTCGCTTTTGGAAATCTCTCCAATCTGCGCTAGGAACTCGCTTGGACATGAGTACGGCATATCATCCTCAGACTGACGGTCAGTCTGAGCGAACTATTCAAACTCTTGAGGATATGCTCCGATCTTGTGTTCTTGATTTTGGAGGTAATTGGGATTCACACCTGCCTTTGATCGAGTTTTCTTATAACAACAGCTATCATTCCAGTATCGGTATGGCCCCATTTGAAGCACTTTACGGTCGTAAATGCCGCTCCCCGATTTGTTGGAGCGAAGTGGGTGAAACTCAAATCACAGGACCCGAACTTGTTCAAGAGACAACCGATAAAATCGCCAAGATCCGTGATCATTTGCTGACTGCCAGAAGCCGACAGAAGAGTTACGCAGATCGTAGGCGAAAGCCTCTCGAATTTCAAGTTGGTGATCTTGTTCTCCTCAAAGTGTCGCCTTGGAAAGGTGTTGTCCGCTTTGGGAAGAAGGGTAAGCTTGCTCCTCGTTATGTTGGTCCATTCAAGATTCTCGCGCGTGTGGGAAAAGTTGCCTACAGACTTGACCTGCCGCCCGCGCTCAGTAATGTGCATACAACGTTCCATGTTTCCAATCTCAAGAAGTGTTTAGCTGACGAGAACCTTCACATTCCACTTGATGAAGTTCAAGTTGATGAATCCATGCATTTCATTGAGAAGCCTGTTGAGATTATGGATCATGAGGTTAAGCAAACCAAGCGCAGTCGTATCCCTATCGTGAAAGTTCGCTGGGAGTCCAAGCGCGGAGCCGAGTTTACATGGGAAAGGGAAGATCAAATGAAGATCAAGTACCCGCACCTGTTCTCTGCGCAACCTACTTCGAGATAAATTTCGGGACGAAATTTCTTAAAGTAGGGGAGACTGTGACATCTGCCCCGATCCGACCCGACCCAGGTACCCGTTTCTCTGACCCAATCACTCTTTTATTATTTAATATTTATACTTATATTTTACTTTTAATAATAATATATATTTTCCTTCCCGCCTCTCTCTCTCTTTCTTTCCGCCGTCCCGTCCCTCTTCCTTCTCTCTCTCCGCCTTCTTTTCCCTCTTGTCGCCGTCCCACCCTTACGCTTTGTTTCCCTCTTCTCTTTGCTTGTCCTTTGGTTCTTCCCGCCTAAGGATGTCTGCAGCTCCACGCGCCAGACTCCCTTACAAGGAATCCTGCGTGAAGACCACCTGTACAGTGATTCGCGAGAAGAACTCTTCTCGCAGCGCGCTAAGAATTGTAATTCTTCTCGCAACGCGCTAAGAACGATAGTTCTGCCCGCGACGCGCTAAGGATTTGTAGTTCTCGCAGCGCGCTAAGAATCGTAGTTCATCCCTCGACGCGCGAAGAATTATAGTTCTTCCCGCGGCGCGCTAGGAATTTTAGTTCCTCCCGCGGCGCGCTAAGAAATGTGATTCTTCCCGCGACGCGTTAAGGTTGGTTCTGTCTGCCTTCGCGCTCGCGCACTTTTGCCTTCGCGCTCCAGCCTTCTCGCGCTAAACCCTTTGAGTTTTCTTCTGTTTATTCCAGCCTGTATGCTTTTGTGTTGTCTTATCTTCTGTGCTGTTGACCTAACCTATCTAATGTCTGAATAGTTACTTTCGGCGCAGCATGCGTACCAACCCCCATTGGTTGGTAGAAAAGTGACTGACATTATCTTTTGAGATCTGCTTTTGCCATGCTTGACCAGTACCTTTATCTGAACCGCCCATGCCTGTTACTGTTCCCTGTCAGCTTTATCTTGCCCCCTGCAGCTGCCATATCTTTTGATATCTTTTGCTTTTGGAATCTTTTGCTTTTGAGATCCTTTCCCCTTTTCTAGGGATTATGTCTCCTAGGGTTTCCCTATAAATAATAATCTTATTTTTTCTTAACACTACACACACAAACACTTAATCTCTCCTGTCCTCTCTTGCTCCTTGCTCTCTCTGCCGTCTTCCTCTCTGCCTCCGTCTTCCTCCCTGTTCTGCCCTGCTTTCCGGTAATATATATTATATATAATAATTTACTTATTATTTATGCTAACTTATAATCAAGACTTAAAACCAATCGTTAAAACAATAATCTTATTTATAGGTTAACTTGTGCTTATTTAAAGTTGGTTCTTGCTTTATCTTACACCGCATCGTTTATCAAGTGAGTAATCTCGTACCTAATCCCTTTTTGCTTTTAAATGTTTTGGGATGTTCATGTGTTCATACAAACTTAGAGTCTTAAACTTGTTTATGAACTTTAGTCGCGCAGTATCCCATGTGTTGAGGACGTTTACTTGGCTGTTTATTTGTATGTGTGTATCATTAACCGCTTTGTTCGGCCTATTCCGCAGTTCCGTTGGTACCATTAGTTGAACACGGGAGACCTATCGTTTACGGTTTTCTTTGTTTACACTTGCACAGATGTTTTCTCGTTTTTATGCTCAATTGGGAGCATGGATTGAACTATGATCTATGAACTATCTTAGGCTTGATCACAATCTGATTACACCCTTGTTAAACTCTAGACATACACGTGTTGCGCGCAGATTTACTGTGATTATCTATGATTATCTATTAAACTTGATTTCTCACCAACACGCAAGTGTTTGACGTTTATTTTAACACATGTTCAGGTTTGCAGTAGCTGTTTTGGAGCTTGTGGACACGTAGGACGTTTTTACTTTTGGACCTAGAATTAAAATGTATCAAGACAAGTTAATGTTGTTCGAATGTTATAATTTATAATATATTAATTTATGTTTGATTTATGCTCTTCATTTTCCCCGCTGCGCGTGCGCGATAAAATGTGTATTAATAAATATTGACACCAATAGTGTCGCGAGTAATGAAGCAATATGTGGCGCCCCGATGTATAATCCGCCTTTGGTCGGGGTGTTACATTTCAGGCCCTTGTGATGGACTGCAATGCTGCCGCGCGCTTGGTGGGTCGAGCTGAAGGGTTTACGGATGGGTATGAATATGGCATGTTGAAGAAGAACCCATCCGAGTACCCTTACAAGAGCGACGCGGCCTGCGCGGACATGGCCGCGGTGGGGGAGAAGTATATGAATACTCCCATCCCCATCCTTATGCAGGTACCTTGACCTTAATGAGTTTTTCTTGATTAATTTTCCAAGTGTTTTGTACTCAATACTTTTCTAATGATTTGCAGATAGTTGCGCTTGCTGACCAGCCCGACCTCGGCGCGCTAAAGAAGTTGCTCGATGAATGCGAGAGGGCTGGTGGCGATGATGGTGGCGCGGGGGATGTTGCCCCTGCCAGCGGCTCTGGTGCGGCGAAAGAATCTGCTCCTGACACCGTCGTGATAGAAGACTCCATTGAGGAGGAAGAACTTGACTATGGTCAGTTTGGAGATGAGGAGCAGGCCGCGCCAGATGCTGCGGGAGATGATGAGGGTGATGAAGTGGCTGACGTCGACGTGGAGACTTGAGAAGCCCTTCATCAAATTTTATATATATTTTTTTTTGTTATACTTGTAATTTGTAACTCATCATACTTGTAAATTTGAATGCTATGGAATGAAACTTGTTTTCCCTTTTTTCACATCTTGCGCATTTCCATTCATCTCTTCATGTTTGCTTGTATAGATATAAGATATGCTTGCACGTTAAAATAAGAACAAGGTTGTAAGGAAATTATTCACTTAACCATAGTCCTATTTTGTAAGTGGTTTCGCAGTATCTTGTTTATGCTGACATGCGCGATGACTTTTCACAATTCTTTTTTTGCGCGTCGTTGTCGCGCGGTTTTTATATGGAAGTATGAGTTTTAGCCATTACATGTCAGCATGTGTTACTCAGATATCCACTATGATTCCGCGCGCGACCTCGACCTGAGACCTTAACAACTATGATTTGGCATGTACTTTGCCTTAGTTGTGTTTAGGGATTTTTATGACCAGGCTGCGCGGGATGTAAGATGGATGTTTGTGAGTGTTTTGAGCTAAGGCTCTTTGTTTTGGGCTAAGGCCCTGACGTTTTAGAGTTAAGACTCGTTAACGTGTTTGAGCTAAGGCTCGTAGGTTTGGGCTAAGGCCCTGACGTTTAAGAGTTAAGACTCGTTAACGCGTTTGAGCTAAGGCTCGCGCATGTATGTTTTACTTCGTTTTATTTTGTTTTGAAGTCAATATAATGTTGTCATATTGCTCCAAATTAATAAAGGAAGTGTGAAACATGTATGCAAAGGTAATAGAACAAATATTGAAAGATAGCGCGAATCATCATTCATGATGGCTTAAAAGCCTTGATTACATATTTGAATTTTTACATGAAGCATTTTCTAAGCTGTGCTGCATTCCATGCGCGCGGTATCTTTTTTCCATTCAAATCTTTTAAAGTGTACGCGCCTTTCCCCAATTCTTCTGAGATTTGATAAGGTCCTTCCCAATTGGGGGACATTTTTCCTGGGGGTATTGCGCGGCTAGCTTCATTGTTTCGAAGGACAAAATCATTTTTCTTGAAGTGGCATTCTTTAACGCGCTGATTATAATATTTTTCCAGCTTTTTCTTGTATTTGGCTTCACTGATGATAGCCGCTTCTCTGCGCCCTTCAAGCAAGTTGAGATCTAACCTTCTTTCGCGCTCGTTATCAGTCTTGTTCATCATGAGTACCCTATGGGATGGGCATCCAATTTCTGCTGGGATCATAGCCTCTGTCCCATAGGTTAGGCTGAACGGGGATTCGCCATTGCTAGTTTTGCTTAATGTCCTGTGCGCCCACAGGACATTAGGTAACTCTTCGACCCAAGAATGGGATTCTCCCTCCAACCTTTTCTTCAGCCCATTTAACAAACTTTGATTCGCGCGCTCCACTTGGCCATTCCCCTGAGGGTGGTAGACCGAAGTGAAGATTTGGTTGATGTGCAATTCTTTGAGCCAGCTGGATATCTTCCTGTCAGTGAATTGTTTGCCATTGTCGCTCACAATTTCCATAGGAAGGCCAAAACGGCAAATGATGTGGCTCCAGATAAATTGTTTCATCGCCTCAGCTGTGATTTTTGCTAGTGGCTTGGCCTCAACCCATTTTGTGAAATAGTCTACTGCCACTACCAAAAATTTCACTCGCCCTTGCGCTTGCGGCAGAGGCCCCACAATATCAATGGCCCATTTGTGGAAAGGCCATGCGGAGGTTACTGGAATCAAGTTGTTCTTTGGCCGCATGGTGTTTGGCGCGTAGCTCTGACATGCCTTGCATTTTTGGATTTCTTTTAGCGCATCCAAGTACATGCCTGGCCAATAGTAGCCTGAGCTCATTGCCTTGGCAACCACCATGCGCGGGCCGGCGTGAATTCCGCAGATTCCTTCGAGAATCTCCCTAATCACATAGCTTGCTTCTTCAGCATCCAGGCATTTCATGAGCGGTCAAAGATAAGAGAGTCGATATAATGTACCCTCAAGTAGTTCATAGTTCTGCGCCTTGTGTCTTATCTTCCTCGCCTGTGCGCGATCGTCCGGTAACTTCCCCTCCTTCAGGAATTCCATTATTGGAGTTATCCAGGATGAAGGGGTTGTATGAATTACAAGGACAGATTGCGTTTGCACTGACGGGTTGCTCATCACTTCCACCCTGACATCTTTTCCAAAGTGATCAAAATTAGTTGATGCCATCTTACTCAACGCGTCAGCGGACTTGTTTTCGCTGCGCGAGATGTGTATGATTTTGAAGAAGTCAAACTGCTCAACAAGCTTTTTTGCCTGCTCTAGATATAGAGGCATGGTGTTCTCCTTGGCATCATAAAGGCCATTGACCTGTGCAGCTACCAAGTAAGAATCAACATGTGCCTCTAGCCTTTTAACTCCAAACTTGCGCGCAATGCGCAGACCAGCCAGTAGGGCTTCATACTCAGCCTCATTGTTGGTACTCTTGAAGTCCAACCTAATAGCATAAGTATATTCATGATTATCAGGGTCCACCAGTTTAAGACCTGCGCCGGACCCTTCGCTGTTGGAGGCTCCATCAGTGAATAGCCTCCAAACATCTTCTTCATCATTTGCTCGCGGAGGGTCTACCTCGCGCTGAGCTTCTTCAATCTTTCCCTCTGGGATTTCCGTGATGAAATCCGCTAAAACTTGACCCTTTATTGCTGGACGGGGCTTATAGGTGATCGTGTGTTCACCTAATTCCAGCGCCCACTTTGTCAGCCTTCCGGAGAGCGTGGGGCGTCGCAAGACTTGCTGGATGTTGTAACCTGTCAGAACTTCGATAGGATGACCATTGAAGTATCTATGAAGCTTGCGCGACGCGTGTGTTAGTGACAAAACTAACTTTTCCATGATGGAATAGCGCGTCTCAGGGTCTGTCAGCACCCGACTCACATAGTATATTGGCGTTTGGATCCCCTTGCGATCCACCAATAATACTGCGCCGATGGCGCGGTCTCCAGCTGACAAGTACAATGTAAGGGTTTCGCCAGGAAGTGGAGCTGTGAGCGCGGGCAGCTTTATGAGACATTCTTTTATCTCACTGAAAGCTTGCTCAGCCTCAGGCGTCCACTTGAATTGGCTCTTCTTCAAGCAGTTCCTCAAAGTGTTAACGAATGGAGTAGATTTGCTGGCGTGGTTCGCTAGGAACCTGTTGATTGACACCAATCTACCATTCAGCTTCTGAACCTCTTTCATGGTGGATGGTGAAGGCATGTCAAGGATGGCTTCCACCTTTTCAGGGTTCACCTTGAAACCATCCTTAGTGACCATTACACCAAGAAATTTTCCCTCTTCCGCGCCGAAAGTACATTTGCTCGGGTTGAGCTTCATGTTAACTTCCGTTAGGCGCTGAAGAGTTTCCTCGATGTCTTTGAGCATTTGTCTCTCCTCCCTGCTCTTGATCACCAAATCATCAACGTAGACTTCTAGATTTCTTCCGATTTGTTCACTGAAAACCGAATCCATAAGTCTCTGATAAGTGGCGCCCGCATTCTTTAAACCAAAGGGCATTTTTGTGTAACAAAAAACACCCTTGTCAGTTCTGAAGGCAGTCTTGTCTTCGTCTTGTGGTGCCATTTGAATCTGGTGATAGCCTTTGTAGGCATCCAGGAAACATTTGAGCTTGAATGGCGCCACGGAGTCCACCTTTGCGTCGATGTTTGGGAGGCGGTAACAGTCTTTCGGATATGCTTTGTTGAGGTCCTTGAAGTCAATACACATCCTCCATGACCCGTTGCTTTTCTTTACCATCACAGGATTGGCTACCCACGTCTGGTATCGGATCGGGCGGATGATGTTTGCGCGCAACAGGTCCTCAACTTGCTCATTCATGGCCTTCGCCTTTTCATCCCCCATGATTCTCTTTTTCTGAGCAATTGGCTCCACCGACTTGAACGTGTTAAGAGAATGTTGTGCCAAGTCTCGCGGGACCCCAGTCATATCGGAGTGTTGCCACGCGAAGACCGACGTGTATTTTGTGAGCAACCTTTTCATTCTCAATCTCGTTTCGTCTGAAATGGTAGCGCCAATTGTGACCGTTTGCTCTGGGAATTTTGGGTTTAAAATCCACTTCTCTGGCGCATTGTCCGCCATTGGAAGTTTCATTCTCCCTTCTCGCGGCGTACTTGTCACTGCGCACAAATGATCGCGGTAAACAAATGTTACGCCTGTTGGTGTAGGGAACCCCAATGCGCCGTGCGCTGGCGACGGTACAGCATTAAATTGGGCAATCGTTCCCCTACCCAGGATCATATTGTGGCATGACGTGGTGGGCAAGACCAAGAAGTTGACAACTTCGGCTCGCTTGTGCTCATCATCCCCCATAGTTAGTTCAAACTGAATCTGACCTAGGGGATGGATGATTTCATTTGAAACACCACAGATTGGTGCGTTCACAATTTCAAGCCGCGCTTGGTCTGCCGGGTCTAACTTTCTGAAACATTGCTCATACATAATGTCAGATTCGCTTCCAGTGTCCACCAGGACTTTTGACACTTCGTAATGAGCAATGTGTGTGGTGATGACGAGAGGACTGCTGATTGAAGGGCCTCCCCTGATTCTTGGGAAGATGACTTGCTGCTCGCGCCAATCTCCGTGGATTTGCGCGCTTCTCTTTTTTGACGTCTGCCCTTGTCGTCCCCCCTCAGCCACACAGATTCTTTTGTATTTCTTGCTGGCAGAGGCTCCTTCCGGTTGCTCCTCTTCTATTCTTTGGTTTTTCACCAAGTGAGCCAGCCTGCCTGATTTTACATCCTTCTCGATCGCATCCTTTAAATGATGGCATGCGTCGGTGTTGTGGCCCGGGGACCTGTGAAATTCACAATATTTGCCACTGTTTTGCGGTCCCTTGTAGTGTAGTTGCTTGGGGGGCTTGAATTGGACATTCTCAGTACTTAACACCTGTGAAGGTGTTTTAGTGAGGGGAGTCCATATTCTTGGCAGAGGTCTGCTTGGATCTCTGCCGCCCTCCCTCTTGTCACCCTCCCCGCGATTACGAACATCTTTTTGGGGCTGGGGTGAGCTTGGTTGCGCTTGCTTTTCTGCGGAAGAAAAACTTGTTGGCTGCAACCTGGACCATACAGAGTTCTGTTTGGCCCTCTTCTCTTTGCTGCGCGGTGATTCAGCCTGATGCGCTCTTTCTCTTGCCCTATCTTGGGCAATCTGTTTTTCATTTCTCGCGAAAACTCGCGATGCCTCCATTAACTTGGCCCACGTGGTGGGCATGCCATCTTTGCTTACGAGAGCTCGTCGTAGTTGATCACTGCGCGCGCCTTGTATAAAGGCCACGCGCAGGAGTTGCTCGGTTATACCTCCGATTGCCAGAGACTCCTGATTGAACCGAGTGATGTAATCTTCAATCGTTTCATCATTCCTGCGTACGCAGTGCATGATGTCATCAGGATCGCGCGTGTGCCTGCGCTGCTGTACGAAGTGGGCTTGGAACTTTTCTAATAGTTCCTCGAACCCATCAATTTGCCCAGTCGGCAAGCTCTCGAACCATACCCGCGCCGTGCCCGTTAGGCAGCGAGCAAACATATGACACCATGTTGGCATCGTCCAGCTCTCTAGGTTTCCCGTGTTGTAAAAACCTTGCAAGAAATCGTCTGGATCTGTCGTGCCGTCATATTTACCCAAACCACTTGGCATCTTGGTCTTGTGCTGGATGGGAGCCTGCGCAATGCGCGCAGTGAACTTTGAGTGTTTCACCAAGATGGTTGGTCTGTAGGGTGTGGTTACGTCCACTTGCCCTCTGACTGGTGGGCTGTACGGCATGTGCAGATCCAGATCGGCTCTGGCTCCAGGCGCCATGTTCACAGGCGCGCGGAGCTGTGAGCCTCCTGCATGAGTATCCCGCGTCTTCCTCATGCTATGCACTTCTTCATCACTGAACTCAGTGTGTGCAGTGTGAACAGAATGTCCTTCTTCCGGCGCGCGCGGCCTTTTTGTAGTCTGCTTATCAAACGCTTGCCTTTGTGTTTGGTCGGCTAGCTTCTTCTGTTTGACCATTTCATTGTACTTTTCCATCAGACGCCGCTGCTCGTTTATGAGCCATTCATTCGGATCATTTGTTTCTTCTTCTGGACCCATTGGTCCTTTCTGTTTCGCGCCGGCCTGATTTTGTAACGTGAGATCGTCTGGAGGAGTTTCAGTCTGGCCGTGAGGGGTTGTGACGAAGGGACGGTTGCTGGTGGTACGCGTAGAATCACGCGGAACCCTCAGAAACTGCTGTCCGTCGTTAACACCCTCACGTTCAATATCCTCCAGAGCTTGATCAACGTTACGAACGCCAGAAACCATGGTGATTGATTTTTTTTATGTAGATCTGATGAGATCTGATTGCCGATGTAACAGTGGATGGCGCCAATGAAGAAACGTGGATCTACTCACTGGTAGCAGATCTACTTTCCTCGGGTGTGATTATACTATTTCACCGATGGTTCTTCTGGATCTGTGTTCTTCCACCTACAAAATGAACAGCGCCGTTACTTACCCCTCAGAAAGGGACAGAGGGGTCCTCTTTGGGGTAACCCTCCGGCGTGAGAATAAGTATATGTAGGAGAAGATGATAATGTGAGAGTAAGGGAATTTGGAGAGTATTGCTTAATAGCTGAATACTGTATGTTACTCTGTATGATTATGTGATTGAATATGCTTCAATGTGAATCAATGTGTCTGTAACTGTGTACGTTATGATGTATTTATAGTGCTAGGGTTTCCACTGATTGAGCTGAGACCAGATTAGGGTTTTGTTGGCCTCCTCCAATCGATTTGCGCCACTTGTCCTCGGAGACACCTGGTGCTTTTTCATTGGTTATAATCACGTGGTAACCCATGAGTCATGCTGAGTTGTCCACCTTTCATTTAGCAGCTGTCAACATCAGCATATCCTTATTGCTTAAAAAGATGCCTTCTGGAAGGTTGTCTGACGTGCACAATCAAGGTTGCCCTAATCCTGATTTGGATAAGGACGAGGTTGATTATGTGCACGTGTGATATGCGCCCATCCTGAGGATGCGCGAGGTATTCTCTTTATTCTCACGCGCAGATATTTCATGCGCAGATGTGATACGCACAAGCATGTAATACGCGTCACGCGCGGATGCCCCACGCGCAGCTGCGCCATGCGCAACTGTGATATGGGTGGGCATGTATGATGCGCGAGCATGTGATATGCGCCGCGCGCGGATGCGCCACGCACGATGTGATATGCATAAGCATATATGATGCGTGAGCATGTGATACGCGCGAGCATATGTGATGCATGAGACATGTGATGCGTGAGCATATGTGATGCTTGAGCATATGTGATATGTGCAAGCATGTGATGCTTGAGCATAAGTTTTGGCTTTGTACCTTGATAATATCTTTGACTTCTAATGTCTTGTATATATCTTGTGGGTTGACCCGCCCCGCTCGGTGTTGAGGCGGGTACATACCTCTTCACGACCCAACTATAACCGGTAAGTCTATAGCTTTCATTTTCCTATGTAGCATAGATGATTTCTCTAACTATGTTAGGTGCATGCTTGATAATTTCTCCTTTTTCTATCATATAATTCAATGAAATGTGGTATTGACACTACAACAAAAAGAGCTTTTTAGGACCTTTTGTGTGGGACGCTTGTAAAATAGGGTCCTAAAATCTATTTAATATGACAAATGAACATTTGAGGTCCTTTTACAATGTACGCCACAGAACCGGTGTCCTAAAAAGTTGTTTAATAGGATGGATGATTCTTTGGGGTCGTATTATCATATAACTTAATAAGACACTTAAATCTATGTCCTAATAAAGTAACCTATAAGACATGTAGTTGTTGGTGTCTCATTATGTATTAATGTAATAGGACGCTTGATCACTGGAGGTCTTATTATAACATAAGTTAATAGGACATTTGTAGTTAAATCATAAATGTTCAGTGTTATAGGACCCCTTCTAGTCGATGCCATATAAGAACATAACATAATAAGACATTTTACACTATGCTCTTATCACTTTAACCTTTATAAAACGCTTAATCATTGTGGTGTTATATTTATAATATACCTTAATAGGACATTTGATATTTGAGTCATAAAACATCTGTTTTATTTGACGCTTATTCGCCAGAGTTTTATTATAACATAACTTGACAAGACACTTGACACTTGAGTCTTATAACTTTAACCATTCACCACAAATAAAATGCCATTTAGTGACATACGTTTTTAATGGCAATGTTTATGGTGGCACCTACAGTTTCACTACTAGACTAAGCATTATAATTTATCAAATATAAAACTAAGAAATAACGCTGTAAGCAATGTATGACATTTATCACCTTAAATTAGATGACAAGAGCAGGGCCGTCCCTAAATAAATCTAGATCCCAACAACCAATCTTCTAAATTATATGAATCAAATTATATATATATATATAATTGTCTACCATGAAATCATACGTGTCACGTTCACGTCGCTCCTCACCCCTCTAGAGACACCAGATATCTTGATTTAAGAATGGAGTTCAATCCTTAAATTTCGCGGGTATCCATGGGTTTATAAATTTGTCAAAACGGGTTATATCAAGTACGTACATCAGATCTAGCAATTCCTCTCTCACAATCACTTCTACCGTCCTCTTCCCCAATTCTTTTGCTTCCACCCTCAAATCCTATCCCTAACCATCCACAATAGCTTTCACTCCTCTCCTTCTTCACTCCTCTGTTTCAATTGATCGTTACATTGATGACTTTGAACCGTAAATCTCATATTCCGTTTAATCTATATCTCTCTCCGTCACCATGGCCGCCGATAATGATGAAGGAAGCGCTTGTGGTATACCTCTGTTTCTATAAAACCCTAATTTCGTTTTATATGTTCAGATTTATAGATTTGCAGTCATGTTGCACTGTGAATTGAAATATTGTAGTTTCGTCAATTTTACGGTGAATTGATATATTGTAATCAGATTTATAAAATCGTAGTTAGGTAACTGTACATAACTTGCTCAGTGGAATTTCAGATTCAAACTAATAATACTTTAATAATAATGATCTTATGTTTGTGAAGAAACACTAAGTGACCCCGGGCAGATTATAGGTAATCTGGGGGCTAAGTAATGTTTCCCACGAAGGTTAGGTCCAGCAGAGTAAGTTGTACTTCAGGGAACCTGCAAAACAGACACCGTAAGCTCGTCACTGAGAAGGGGGGGGGGCTCCTCCTTGTGACCACCCTCCGGCGTGAGAATCAGTCTATATTGCTCTTTGAATATAAAAGTATATGAATACTATTAGAGCAGTTATCAAGTAAGTTATACGAGATAGTAGATGATAAAATGATAATACCATTTGCTGTCTTTTATAGCCGAAGGTGGGTATCCAAGGGGTTTAGCCGACCCAACACGTTACCAACTGTAACCTATGCACGTGCCCTGCCTGTGAGTGGTGGACAGGTAGCGTCTGACATAGAGCAGGCGTGCCGTGCACTCTTCGTCTTCTACCAACTGCAGGCTAGGCACGTGCTCTGGCAGGAGTTGGTGAGCAGGCGGCGGCTATTGGTCACAGTGCAGTGGCGTGCTGTCTGCCACGCTGCTGTCAGTGAGCTGTCGCATTCTTGGTCAGATCTTTTGTCTTTACCTCGTCAGGTATCACGCAAAAGATCCTCCATCATACGGACTGGCCCATTTTGGCGGGAGTTTTCCCCCTCCCGCCTTTGCTCATTCTTTCAGGTGACACTGTATTTGTAAGTGTTAAGCCTTATGCGTGTAGCTATGCTGTGCGGGTAGCCTTCCCTGATGGCTTGTATCCGCAACTGCGGGAACAGGCGGGTTACTTTACCATTGGGAGGCTTTTCCCTGCGTATGCAGCTTGCATACTGCGCGTAGGCTTCTCTGAGCATGGTGGGTCCTGCGGGAGTAGATGGTCTTTGCGCAGACATCCCTGTTCAAGGTGAGTCATGCGGGACCAACTGAGCCCTGCTGGGACCTACCTCTTCAAGTCCCCCCAGTCCAATGTTCTTCTCGTGAATGTCTAATAAAGTGAGGTGAACTTTTGGACTTAAGCAAAGGGTTTTGAAAAGGGGTTTTTGTAAGGTTTTCCATGGGGGTTCTTCCCGCGGAAGTCCTTGTCACTTGCAGAAATTCCCGAGTTTCCTGCTTGGTCTTTGGGTATGATGCGGGTAGGTCTGTAACCTCCTCGCAAGTCAGGAGCACTGAGTCTTAGTTGTGCGGATTCTCCCTGTGGTTCTGGTAGGTTTTGAACATAATGATCAATTATGTTTAAACCACCAATTCCATCTTGGAGCCTCAAACAACGTAGTACTCGATGTTCCCGCTATGCGGGGATGTTATTTCCGCTTCCGCAAGCATTGCCCAGAAGATCCTTCTTGGTTTCAATTCTCAGCGGGTGCTATGTATGTGAAGGGTTTTGCCTTTACACTGTACCCGCACCCGTCTTACGGTTACTTTACTTCCAAGGTATTCCTGGCGTCCATTCCCTGCGGGTGCTAGGTATGTGAAGGGTTTTGCCTTTACACTGTACCCGCACCCGTCTTATGGTTACTTGGTTGCCAAATATTTTGGCTTCAATTCCCTGCGGGTGTTAGGTATGTGAAGGGTTTTGCCTTTACACTGTACCCACACCCGGCTTATGGTTACTTGTTTGCCAAGGTAAGGGGTATTTTCCCGCTTACTTTTTTGAACCTTAAGTCTTCAAATTTTTAAATTTTGAAATTTGAAGGGTTGGTGGATGGATAACAACCCAATACCTCAAACGTCGTGCGACGGTTTCTTCTGACTGTGTCAGGACGTGCCAGAAGTTATGGCGACATGACATTATGTGGTCATTCCAGTTGCTTTTTCAGGCGCGTGGGCACGGGATTTCGGGCGCGTGGCCGCGAAATCTCTGGCACACGTCCTTTTGACAGCTGTTGCCAGTTTGTTTTTGCCACGCGTCATAGTGTCATTGCACCTTTGCTTTCTCTCTCTTCCGTATTAAATGCATCGCATTAATTGCGATTACTATATAAAGGGGGAGAAGGTTATTTGCAATTCACACTTTCCACTTTCATCTCTTCTTCTCAAGTAATTTCCGGCGAATTTCTTTTTCAGTAAAGCATTATTCCGAAATCTCTTCTTTCTTCCACCATGTCTTCTCACGATGCTGATGATCAGAAGACTGCTGGTGAATGCCAGTGTTCTCTTCCTGCCGAGCTGTACCAGTATATCGTCAGGAAGTTCATGCTCGAGTCTCTCGAGCCTGAGTTTCCTGAGCCCCACCATACTGTGTACGATGCCCCAAGTGGCAAGATCGGGGTTTATGCTGCATTCTTTGTCTACGGGAACCTTAGGTTTCCGTTGACAAAGTTTGTGTACCGTGTCTTAGAGAGGCACGGTGTGCACCTGACAGAGGTGCACCCCATGGCTATTGCCAAGGTCCGGCACTTTGAGTGGGTGTGCCGGATACTGGGCCTTGAGCCCCTCGTTGACCGCCTGATGACCTTCTATACTTGGAGGTGCATCCAGGGGTGGTACACTCTTACAACCCGTATCAAGGGTTTAAAGATTTGTACCACCGAGCGGAGTCTTCGCTCATGGAGAAGAGAGTTCTTCTTCATATCCGCTCGAGCCATCCCCATTGCCATGAAGTTCAAGAATGGCCAGCCGCTTCCGAACCTTCCCGCCATCAACTACGAGGAGGCGGAATGGTTCGCGAAGATATCCCGGGTCCAGTCCCCGGTTTTCCGTTTTCCCGAGTCGGCGATGGTGATGCTGGGGATGAGCCGGGTGTGGAAGGCGGCGAATGCGGATAAGGTTCCGATCGTCCTTGAATATGGTTCGAATTCTACCCCTTATGGTATGTCTTGTTTCTTTTTGCTGACTACGATTTTTTCTAACTCTTGTTTATATCAGAGGGTAACGATCTTCAGTCGCTCCTGAATCCGCGGGAGGAAGATGGTCCTGCGCGGATGGGTACTCGTGCTCTGGACGAGAACGAGTTGCCCATCTTAGAGCAGACCGCGGGTCGGTTCGTGGAGGTTTACCCGCCAGGCCAAGAGATCCTGAGCCACCGACGGCCAGGTAAGCCTATCTTCTACCCTCCACCTCTCAATGCTGTGCCTGCTGCTGGAGTTCATGACATTTCTTCTTCTGAGGAATCCGCAGAAGGTCCTCCACTGGTGCGGAAGAAAAAGGCTGCCGTCGGGAAAGGCAAGGAGAAGGTGGCCTCTACGGCCGACCCGGTAGTCCTATCTGACTCGGAGTCAGATAATGCAGAGGTGGCGGGGAAGCCCGGTGGTGAAGAGACCACCGTTCCGGAGGCTGCAGGTGTTACCTCCGGGGAGGCAGCGACGACGACGGTTACCGGTGTTAAGAGGCCGGCTCCATCGGGTTCGCCCCCGCTCGTCCGTGCGTTCAAGCTCAAGAGACCCCGTAAGTACCCCCATAATTCTTGTCTAGATTTGTTTCGAATAAATTTCTAACACTTTTGCTCGTGTAGGTGCGGATGTTGACGCATTCCAGGGTGAAGTTGGAGCAAGTATTCCCCCGCCAATGACGGTAGGCTCGGTCAGCCTTCCCGAGGCGTCGACCCAGGCGTCTACGCCTGCTTCCGCTGGTTCCAGCCTTCCTGAGGCTGTTCCAGCTGAGAAGGTGTCTCCGCCGGCCGTGAGTGCAATTTTTACAGCATCTTTCACGGAGCCGGCGGTTACTGTTGCTGAGGGGGCGGCGCCAACAATGGCTACCACGGCGGCTGCCACTATACCTGCGCCACCGGCACCGACGGCCGGACCATCAGGTACGCGCCGGGCTTCCCGTCGATCTATGCCACCTTCCCGTCTGCCTGACCTGTTGGATGGACTTCCTTTAGGTTCAGGTGATGGGTTTGGCGGCTATCGGCCTGTTATTGACCCTACAGGTACGTAGGGTTCTTTTTCCTTTGTATATTTTTGTCATCTTTTCCTAACTGCCTTTGTTTCTTTTGCAGTGTCGGATTCCAATGAAGTGTATGTTCCAAGATGGAACATACGCCGAGGAACAACCCTTCGCACCCCTGTGGAGTGCGTGGACTGGGCTCGCCACGCTGCTCCACATGGTGCGTTGGGGGAAGCCATGGCTAGCTACCAAGAGGGTAGGCTAACCAATGAGCTTCGGGTTCTCCAGGCCCGAACGCAGCCCCGCGTCGAGCTGCTTTGTCGTGAAAACGACAAGTTAAAAGCAGCTCGCGCCAAAGATGTATCTGAAGCGCGGGCTCTTCGGGAGGAGAACCGGCAGTTGGCCTCTGCCGCAGCCGAGAAGGAGAAGGCATTCAAGGCCCTCGAGGTTGAAGTCCAGGCGCGACTCGAGGCCCGCTCCAAGGCTGCCCAAGCTGTGAATGAACAGCTTCGGCTGGCTAAGGAGACTGCGCGAAACTCAACTGAGAGGGCTGCCAAGGCTGAAGCTGTTGCTGAGCCGCTTCGCGAAGAGAATGAGCAGCTTAAATGCAAATTAAAGGCTCTTCAACATGCTCATGACGCCTTGGCAATGGAAGATGCCAAGAAGCTGCAAGAGATCCTTGACCAGAGGGGGGTGCTTGACCGCACTGAGAGGAAACTTCAAAGCGTCGAAGAAGCTGCCGCCAAGGAAATTCAACTTGCCAACCTTGATAAAAGCGGAGCCGAACGTGCTTACAAAGAAAGTCAAGCTACCCTCCAATGGCTGCTTCGAGACGCGTTGCCTCAGGTATCCTCTTTTTCTTTACGCTTTCTGCTCGTAATTAGAAAATGTTCTAACTTTATTGTTTTGTAGGTTGTGCGTCAGGTCCTTTCAGAGACCTCTTATGACGATGCGATGAGCGCAGCCCTCAACGCTTCTCATGAGGATGGGCAGAAGACTGGCTTCCTGCTTGGTCTAGGGTTTGCTGAGAGAGGCTTTCCGCCCTCCAACTTCCCTTTATTCAATGTTAACACTGAAGCTGCTTATGACCAAGCTGTGAACCAGTACGCTGCCTTCCCGCATCCAGTTGTGGAGAAGGTGAATGAAGCTGCTGCTGCTGATGATGGGCTAAACATCCTTAAGGCTTTCCTTGGGCAGCCGCGCTCTGATGGTGCTGGCCCAAGCGGAGGTGGCCCTGAAGCCTGATCCTGAAGATCCCTTCCCGCTGCTAGGATAGACTTAGCTTTGTATAGATTTCTTTTAGGCGGGTAGTTACCCAGCCATTCTTGTAATTGATTGTGAAATATTAATCTCTTTGCGTATAAGATTGTTATTTCCTTCCTTGGGTTCCTTGCTTTATAAACTTATGACTTGCATACTTAGTTTGATTTAGCGATTTTCCAAGTGTTTAGAATAAGAACCTTTGAACGTGGTTGATGATGGGTTAAAGTTTCGCCTCCTCCTTCGTGATTGTGCGGGTAAAACCGTCACTTGCACTTGGTAGGATGGCTAATCTTTACCCTCTATCTGACCTGCGTGTAGGTTTCCTTTTCGAAATTTGGCATTAAGTTAAACCTTTGGACGTGGTTGATAATGGACTAAAGTTTTCGCTTCCTCTTTCGTGATTGTGCGGGTGTAACCGTCACTTGCACTTAGTAGGATGGCTTTAACTTTAGACCTATATCTGACCTGCGTGTAGGTTTTTCTTCTTTTTTAAGTGTTCATAAGTTAACCTTTTAACGTGGTAGATGGTAAGTTAAGTTTGGCTTCCTTGTTCGTGATTGTGCGGGTAAGACCGTCACTTGCACTTACAAGGATGGCTAAACTTTACCTACATCTGACCTGCGTGTAGGTTTTCCTTAGAACTTTTTAACATTTTGGCGTTGTGTTTATGCGGGTATTGCCGCCTTCCACACGCAACTACTTCTTCCCGTAAGGGAAGTTCATAGGTTACAAGCTATCAATACATCATGAAAGGAGAATCATTTCCATTAGAAGTGGCTCTAGGCCTTTTCTTTACAAGTTGGAATTGATCTACATATAACATTTGCGTAATTGAGCTCCATTCCATGTTCTAGGGATGGGAGTGCCATCGAGCCTTTCGAGCCGGTACGCGCCCTTTCCCAGAACTTCTTTGATAATGTATGGCCCTTCCCAAATCGGGGCCAACTTTCCTGGGCGTTGTTGGTTCGAAGCCTCGTTGTTACGCAGTATGTAGTCTCCTTCCTTGAAGTTGCAGAGTTTTACCCGCGTGTTGTAGTACTTTTGCATTTGTCGTTTGTAGTTTTCTTCACGCACGGCGGCTAAGTCTCTGCGCTCTTCGGTTAGCATAAGGTCTAACCGTCTTTCCGCATCATTGTCTTCTGGTTGGATTAAGACCCTTGGTGAGGGTAAACCGATTTCGACTGGGATCATGGCTTCAGTGCCATAAGTGAGACTGAACGGGGTTTCTCCCGTACTGGTCTTCTTCAGCGTTCTGTTTGCCCAAAGGACGTGCGGAAGCTCGTCCACCCAGCCGGATCTGTGTTCCAAGAGTCTTTTCTTGATGCCTTCGACGATGCTCTTGTTTGCTCTTTCTACCTCACCGTTACCTTGCGGGTGTGCCACTGAGGTAAAGGTGTGGGTGATTTGAAGTTCTTTCAGCCACTGCTGTAGCTTCTTGTCAGCAAAGTTGGTGCCATTGTCGCTTACCAAATTCTGTGGAAGTCCAAAACGACAAATAATAAATTCCCAAATAAATTTTTTGATATGCTTTGCAGTTGTTTGAGCTAAAGGTTTCGCTTCTATCCATTTGGTGAAGTAGTCAATGGCTACCACTAGGAACTGAACATTCCCAGCTGCTGTTGGAAATGGGCCTGTCACGTCAATGGCCCACTTCTGAAATGGCCACGAGGAAGTGACAGGAACAAGTTCATTTTTCGGGCGATGCGTGTTGGGTGCGTAAAGCTGACAAGATCTGCATTTTCTGATGTATGCCAACGCGTCCATATGCATACCCGGCCAGAAGTATCCCGCGTTGTTTAGCTTGGCTACCACAGCGCGGGGGCCTGCGTGTACTCCACAGATGCCTTCGTGAACCTCCCTTAGGAGGTAGTCAGCATCTTGGTTGTCTACGCATCTTAACAATGGGCCAAGAAAGTTACGTCTGTAAAGGGTGTCATTGACCAGCTTGTAACACCCCGACCAAAGGCGGATTATACATCGGGGCGCCACATATTGCTTCATTACTCGCGACACTATTGGTGTCAATATTTATTAATACACAGTTTATCGCGCACGCGCAGCGGGAAAAATAAAGAACATAAATCAAACATAAATCAATATATTATAAATTATAACATTCAAACAACATTAACTTGTCTTGATACATTTTAATTCTAGGTCCAAAAGTAAAAACGTCCTACGTGTCCACAAGCTCCAAAACAGCTACTGCAAACCTGAACATGTGTTAAAATAAACGTCAAACACTTGCGTGTTGGTGAGAAATCAAGTTTAATAGATAATCATAGATAATCACAGTAAATCTGCGCGCAACACGTGTATGTCTAGAGTTTAACAAGGGTGTAATCAGATTGTGATCAAGCCTAAGATAGTTCATAGATCATAGTTCAATCCATGCTCCCAATTGAGCATAAAAACGAGAAAACATCTGTGCAAGTGTAAACAAAGAAAACCGTAAACGATAGGTCTCCCGTGTTCAACTAATGGTACCAACGGAACTGCGGAATAGGCCGAACAAAGCGGTTAATGATACACACATACAAATAAACAGCCAAGTAAACGTCCTCAACACATGGGATACTGCGCGACTAAAGTTCATAAACAAGTTTAAGACTCAAGTTTTGTATGAACACATGAACATCCCAAAGCATTTAAAATAAAAAGGGATTAGATACGAGATAACTCACATGATAAACGATGCGGTGATAGATAAAGCAAGAACCAACTTTAAACAAGCACAAGTTAACCTATAAATAAGATTATTGTTTTAATGATTTGTTTTAAGTCTTGATTATAAGTTAGCATAATTAATAAGTAAATTATTATATATACATATATACATTACCGGAAAAGCAGGGCAGAACGGAGGAAGACGGAGGCGGAGAGGGAGACGGCAGAGAGAGCAAAAAGGGAGGAAGAGATAATAAGTGTAGTGTGTGAAGTGTTAAGAAAATAGTACTATATATAGGCAAACCCTAGGGGACACAAACCCTAGAAAAGATCTCCAAAAGTAAAAGATTCCAAAAGCAAAAGATATGGAAAGATATGGCAGCTGCAGGGGGCAAAGGAAAAGCTGACAGGGAACAGTAAAAAGCATGGGCGGGTCAGATAAAGGTACTGGTCAAGCATGGAAAAAGCAGATCTCAAAAGATTATGTCAGTCACTTTATCTGCCAACCAATGGGGTTGGCGCGCATGTTGCGCCGAAAGTAACTTTTCAGACATAAAGCAGAATAGGTCAACAGCTCAAAAGATAAGACAACACAAAAGCAAACGGCTAGATTAAACAGAAGAAACAAGGGTTAAGCGCGGGAAGGCTGAGTGCGCGAGCGCGAAGGCTGGCACAACATTCCTTAGCGCACTGCGGGAAGAATCACAAATCCTTAGCGTGCTGCGTGAAGAACAAGAATTCTAAGCGCATCGCGGGAAGAACATACATTCTTAGCGCATTGCGGGAAGAACATGCATTCTTAGCGCGCTGCGAGAAGAGTTCTCTTCACGCATCGCAGGAACAAGATGTCTTCACGCAGGCTTCCATGTAAGGAGTCTGGCGCGTGGAGCTGCAGACATCCTTAGGCGGGAAGAACCAAAGGACAAGCAAAGAGGAGGGAAACAAGGCGGAAAGAGAGAAGGAAGAGGGACGGGACGGCGGAAAGAAAGAGAGAGAAAGAGGCGGGAAGGAAAATATATATTATTATTAAAAGTAAAATATAAGTATAAATATTAAATCATAAAAGAGAGAGATCGGATCGGAGAAACGGGTACCTGGGTCGGGTCGGATCGGGGCAGATGTCACACAGCTGATAATTCAGTGCTTTACAGCGTAGTTTTCTTGCCTGTGACTTCGACTCTGGTAACGTTCCTGCTTCAAGGTATTTTATTATTGGGGTCATCCATGTTTCTGTACCGGTTTGGATGACACAAATTTCCTTGTGCGGGACTGATGGTGTTTCGAGGAGTTCCACGCGGATGTCCTTTCCCAAGTGGGTGAAGGCCAGTGATGCAAGCTTGCTTAACGCATCCGCAGATTTGTTTTCGCTGCGCTTGACATGTATCACTTTACAATCATTAAAATCGCGCATGATGGCTTTGGCCTGGGCGAGGTACAGGGCCATTGTGTCATTCACAGCCGTGTACGTCCCGTTTATTTGGTTTGCCACTAGCATGGAATCTACATGGGCTTCCAAATTTTTTACACCCATTTTACGCGCAATCCTCAATCCGGCCAGGAATGCTTCATATTCAGCTTCGTTATTCGTACTTGGGAAATCCAGCCGAATAGCATAAGTATATTCCTGGCCTGCTGGGTTTGTTAATTTTAACCCTGCGCCTGAACCCTCGTTACTAGCTGCTCCATCAGTGTAGAGTCGCCAGACCTCATCGATTTCGTGTGCTGGGGAGGGTTGAACCTCCTCCTGGCACTCTTTCTCCCGCGCAGCGGGGACTTCTGCAATAAAATCAGCCAGGACCTGGCCTTTAATGGCTGGTCTCGGCTTGTATTGAATCGCATATTCTCCCAATTCAATTGCCCATTTGGCTAGGCGTCCCGATAACTCGGGTTTGCCTAGAACATTTGAGAGTTTGAAGTTGGTGAGAATAGTGATTGGGTGACCCTGGAAATATCGTCTCAACCTGCGTGAAGCGTGTATAAGTGCCAAGACCAGTTTTTCCAGGGTAGAGTACCGGGTTTCCGCGTCTGCCAGCACGCGGCTAACATAATAGATTGGCATCTGGATGCCTTTTCGTTCTACAAGCAGGACTGCCCCGGTTGCTCTATCTGTTGCGGAGAGGTATAGGATTAACTCCTCTCCCGCTTGTGGTGCTGTGAGTGTTGGGAGTTCGATCAGGCGTGATCGAATCTCCTGGAAAGCTGCTTCCGCTTCTGGTGTCCAGCGGAAGTGCGTTTTCTTTAAACAATTTCTTAGTGTTGACACAAATGGGAACGACCTATCCGCATGGTTTGCCAAAAAGCGGTTAAGCGCGACTAGTCGTCCGTTCAGTGTTTGAGCCTGTTTTATGGTGGTAGGTGATTCCATTTTGACAATGGCTTCGACCTTTTCAGGGTTCGCTCTGAAGCCATCTTTAGTAATAATGACTCCCAAGAACTTCCCTTCTTCCACCCCAAATGAACACTTGCTCGGGTTGAGCTTCATGTTTATCTTTCTAAGCGTGTTGAAAGTTTCCTCAATGTCTTTCAACATCGCCTCTGGCTCGGGGCTTTTGATGACCAAATCATCCATATAGACTTCCAAGTTTCTCCCAATTTGGGCGTGAAACTCTTTGTCCATTAGTCGTTGGTACGTGGACCCGGCGTTCTTAAGTCCGAATGGCATCATTTTATAACAAAATGTGCCATCGGGCGTCCGAAAGGCGGTTTTGTCCTGGTCATCTACAGCCATGTGGATTTGATGGTACCCCTTATACGCATCCAAGAAGCATTTAAGGCGAAATGGTGCCACCGAATCCACCTTGAGATCAATTTCTGGTAACGGATAACAATCTTTGGGGCATGCTTTGTTCAAATCTTTGAAATCTATGCACATGCGCCATTGTTTGTTATTCTTCGGTACCATTACGGGATTTGCAACCCACGTTTGATATTTGCTAACGCGCACGATGCCCGCATCAAGGAGTTCCTTGACTTGGGTTCTGCACGCGTTGGTTTGCTCGGGCCCCATTACTCTGCGCTTTTGTACGATCGGCGTAACGGCCGGGTCGCATTTGAGCTTATGCTCTGCCTTACTCCGGGGTACACCAGTCATGTCGGCTGGTGTCCACGCGAAGATGTCTGCGTTTCGCTGCAGTAAGCGCTTGAGTAAGGTGCGTGTTGGATCAACAATTGTCGGGCCAATGGTAACGGCCTGATCGGGATATTTCCCATTGAATGCCCACTGTTCAGGTTCAGTGATGGTTTGTTTGGCCATCTTCGGTTTGGGTTTAGAAGAGACAGATGCGATGCATACCTGGGGAATGCCCGTGATCATCGCTACGCCGTCAGTTGTTGGCCATCCCATCATGCCGTGGACTGAGGATACCACGGCGTTGAATCTTGCCATCCCGTCTCTCCCGAATAGGATGTCATACGTATGATGTGGTTTTTTCATTACAACAAAATCCACATCCTCCGTGCGTGAATAATTCCCATCGGTGAGAGTGACGGGGAAAGATAGGATGCCCAAGGGAGTGTTCATGCTGCCGTCAAACCCCTCCATTGAAGCGTAGACCGTCTCCAGGCGTTCCTTGTCTTCATCGTCGAGCTTGTCGAAGAACTGCCTGTACATCACTGTCGACGATGCGCCATTGTCAACGAGTGTGCGGGAGGTGATGTAGTGCCCCAGCTGGCTTTTAATGACAATGGGGCCTTCTTTGTTTGGGCCTCCCGGCACTCGCGGGAAGCGCACTTCTGCTTCCTTCCATGCGCATGGTTCGGTCATCGGTCTCTTTCTTCCTCTGACCTTACCATGGACCATGTTGATGCTGATGTCGACGGGCTTTCGTCCGTTACCCCTGTACCTGTTGTCGTTTCTTCCCCCTTTCTTGATAGATGCCACGAGGTGTTGCAACCTCCCATCCTTGACGAATGTCTCGACGATGTCCCTTAAGGATGTGCACTCCTCAGTGCTGTGGCCCTTTGTCCCATGGAAGTCACAAGACTTGCTTTGATCCGCATTGGGTTTCTGTCGGATCGCTGGGGCTTTTGGCCATGGCAGTTTTTCCGTGGCAAATATCTCCGTGACGCTCTTGGTGAGTGGCGTCCAACGGTTCTTCCGGTTGGAAGGGTGCGTGTTGTCCCTTCCGCCAACCAGAGGGCGAGAGCTTGAGGGGGTGTCAAAGTTAATCCTTGACTGCCAAATACCTTGCCGCCTCTTTTTGTTTAGCCGGGCGGCTCTCACATTGTTCTCCCTTGTCCTCTGTGTGTAGAGGTTTGTATTCTGGGGGAGATCTCTTCCCAGCTGTTTCTCCGTTTCGGCAAAGCGCTTGGCTGCCGTCATTATGGCATCCCATGTGGATGGCATGCCGTCTTTACCCGTCAGAGTGCGGATAAGTTCTGGGTACTCAGCGCCCTGAATGAAAGCGGCGCGAACGAGGTCTTCGCTGACGTTGCCCAGACTCAGCTTCTTGGAGTTGAAGCGGGTGATGAAGTCCAGTAAGGATTCATCCTCTTCTCTCACACAGTTGAGGATCGTCCACTGCTCCTTAGTGTGCTTCCTCTGTTGACTAAACTGTTGACTGAACTTGTTCTGGAAGTCTGCCCAGTCATAAATGTGGTGGACCGGTAAACGGTCAAACCATGCTCTGGCTGCTCCTACCAGAGTCATCTGGAACATGTAGCACCACGTGGGCTCCGTCCAGTTACTGACGGTTGCCCCCGCAATGAACCTGTTCAGATGGTCATCTGGGTCGGATAGACCATCGTATGTGCCAATGTTGGACATTTGTTTGGCACTCCTCGGGGCGATTGCTTCTGCAATGTCCCTAGCAAATTTTGACCTTCCTGCGTTTGTGGCAGTAGGTCTAAAGGCCTTGGAGAAGTCACGCGAGCTTTTCTCCGTGACTGGTTGGAATGCTTCCCCAAAATTCCTTTTTGGCTGGGGGTCCGTTTCCTTACGCTTCCCTTTCGCCCTATGGCGAGGGTTCGCGTCGGGTGTCGGAGTCTTCCCTCTCGTCGTCTGAGTACTCGCACTCACTACTCATGTTGAGGTGCTGGCGAGTACTACCGAATTCCTCAGCTTGTTGGACTGAACGCAAGCGTTCTTCCAACTCAGCCTGAAATTCTCTTTGACGTGCCTCGGCCCATGCCTTCACTTGATCAAGTGTTTGGCGAGGGGCTCGAGTTCGTTTTTCCAGCTGGGCATCAGTGAATCCCAGTGGAATATTTACTCCACTTGCCCCTACATGAGTGACTGGGGTAGTGTTCGTAAAATGTACTTCACTTCCCCCAGCTTGGGTGGCTGGGGTAGTGTTTGTAAACATTGTGTTGCCGGTGTTTACCCCAGTGGCTGGGGTTGTGGTTACCGGAGTTTCTCTAGTCATCTTGGAAGTTTTGAAAACTGGAGAAAGATGTAGTTCTAGCTTTTATGCACGGATGGCGCCAATGAAGAAACACTAAGTGACCCCGGGCAGATTATAGGTAATCTGGGGGCTAAGTAATGTTTCCCACGAAGGTTAGGTCCAGCAGAGTAAGTTGTACTTCAGGGAACCTGCAAAACAGACACCGTAAGCTCGTCACTGAGAAGGGGGGGGCTCCTCCTTGTGACCACCCTCCGGCGTGAGAATCAGTCTATATTGCTCTTTGAATATAAAAGTATATGAATACTATTAGAGCAGTTATCAAGTAAGTTATACGAGATAGTAGATGATAAAATGATAATACCATTTGCTGAAGTGTTTAAGGAAAGTAGCGACGCGGTTGATCTTTCTTCATGCTACTTCATGTGGGTTCAAGTGGAATTCATCTATCTATAGATGGGCGCAATCAAGAACCGCAATCGAAAAGGCGCAAAAGTTGATATTCATTGCAGCCCAATCGAAGCTCGAGAGACAGGATTTTTCAAGCGATGAAGAGAAAGATGCGGAGTTTTTCTCGTTTGCGAGCCGAGAGGATGATGTGCTCAATGATGATTTGTTTGATGCATCCTCTTTGTAAATCCCATTTTTGTTTTTGGTGATTATAATGCATAGTTTATGTAGGATTTTTTTTTCTTCTACTTGGGTGCTTGTTTTAAGTGTTCTTTTAGAAGATTTTGGCACCTTTGATGGTTATAGAAAGGGGCCATGATTTAGTTTGATCATCGCTTTGGAGCTAAAGTAGAGTTTGTTATAAAACATGTTTTGTATTAGTATCTAAATATAGTAATTACCAATTTGTGCTTATAGTGTTTTTTTTTGTTCATGTTGTATGTTTGATAAGATTAATGATTAAGAATTGGTTTGTAAAGAAAAGATAAAGACAATTATGACTTGTGAGAATATATATATATTTTTCTTTTTGGGTTAGTGTTTTACATCTAAATGGGGTGAAGAATCATAAACCTTGGAAATTTTTGAAGGACCTAGGTACAAGATCATGTGATACTTTCATTTTTAATTGTTTTTAACTTGTAACTAATTATCACAGTATAAAATCATCCTAAACAATTCATGCAAGAAACATTGAACTATATTTTAGGACTAATTTTTTATAACAAAGTGTTTTAGGTTGTGTCATAATATTTATGTTTTGCATAAAAATCATGCAAGAAACACTGAGCTATAACAAAATTTGTTGTCGTCATATATATTTATTTTACCATGAAAACTTGTTATCTGAAGTTGACGACACTTTGTAAATGCTAAGCTAACAAACGGATCAGCCGATCAAGCATCACTTAAAAGTAGATATCATCATTTTACGAACAAATTTTTTTATCGTATAACCGTGTTAACTCTGGACTCACCTGATTATATGCATATATGTAATGTGCAACAAACATAAAAAAAACCAACCTATTTTATGTTTTTACTCATAAAAGTCCCTTTACTCTTTTCTTGCATATAAAAGTCCTTTTACTTGATAATTTTGAACATAACCATGAAGTGACCTACAATAACAGGTTAACTCATTTATATTCTTAGATAATGAATAAATTAAAAGAAATATATTTTTTTAGGTTGTCATCACCTGCCTTTATCACCAACACCACCTGTTCACCATGAAAGCACCGTATATGACCAAAAAAATTTTCAACATAAAACCTTGTTAAACTGTTATTGTAGGTCAATTGATAGTTATGTTCAAAATTATCAAGTAAAGACTTTCATATGTAAGAAAAGAAGGTGGAGAGACTTTTATAAGCAAAACTATAAAGTAGGTTGGTTTTTTTATAGTATTTGCACTTATATAATAACAGTATTGGTGTACATTGTAGACACTATTATTTACACTGTTCAATTATACGTATTTATATATTTAAATTATTATCAAATTATACTGCTAATAAGGTGGATAGAAAATAGGCAACCAAATTTTTGATATTGGCACCTTAACATGTGAATATGTTGTTTTTTTCTTTCTTCTTATGTTCACCTACTATTATCTGCTTTGTAAAGATAAAATAAATGTTACTTATGGGTAGATAATATTTGTAATTCTATATTTATAAAAAATGTTTTGAGAACAAATTTAAATCTAGATCGTTTAATTTTTATCAATTGTTCATATTTTGCTAAGATTTTCTGCCTCTTACATACATACATTCATACACAACACACACGCATATAATTAACCATAAACAAAATTGCTTATATATTTTTTATTTATTATATATTTCATTTCAACCTTCCAATGCTTTTTATCTAAAGAATATCTTTATAAAAAACATATATAAAAAACAATACTAAATGCTGAGAAATTACTTTATTAGCAAACATAAATTTCTCTCTCTTGGTGAAGCTTTTCATTTTCCAGTTGTGGTGAACTACTATACTTAACACGGCTGTTAAAATAAAAACCAAATTTAGACCAAACCGGTTTCCTAATAAACATAATTTAACCATTTAGAAAAATGGCCAGACTAAATTTAGAATTTTAGTTTATACACTAAAAGCTTACACACACATATGTGTGTGTTTTTAGAAGTATAATTCTATTTTCTTTTTTTTTTTTGTTTTTAATTTGTTAAGAGTCAAATGTCGCTAATTAAAGTACTAAACTCATTTATGTTATTTTCAACTGTCAATTAAAGAATATTTTATGTCTGATTTTATCATCATTGTTTCATTTCAAATCATTGAATAGTAAAATTCATTTATTTAATCATATAACTATTCCAATAGAATACTAAATTTTATTTAATACAGTCATAATGTATGGTATCACCTTTCTTCATTTGCTCATTAAAGAACTTGTACAATTGATCATTCTTGATTTATCTATAATTTTATATAACCTAAAGTATAATTATAGTTTTAAAATATAAAAAGCAAAACACACACACATAAAAGGCCGGTATACACACATATATACAGTGTTACAGAAAAGCCAAATTGATGATTAGAAAAGAGTGAGTCAAGATGGTGGTATATCACAGTTTCACTTTTGTAATAAAGCAACCTACCAATAATTAAACGGCTGTCATACCAGTTCCTACGTTTGTGGTACGATATTAAAGTGGGGTTTCATTTTAATTTTATATGCTACTGGTTTATTGACCTTTATTACACGGACAGAAATATAAAAATTCGTCAAAGTAAACATATATATAATTTCAAACGATCACATTTTTTTAATACGCATTTTGAGGCAGCGATATAATTTATAATTGTAAGTCATATTCAAACGAAAACACAATATTGAAAGACATAGACTTACAAAAAATGATATTACATAGTAGAATGTTTACAAACAAAATTTTAAACTTTAAAACATAAACTTCAAAAACTTATAAACAATATTTTTTGCTTTGTTTGCAACTTTCTCTTGCTTATCTAAACTAAGTATTTATTTTTTGGTCGTTTCTACTCTTCACTCTTGATAAATCAATATAAAGTTGACTATGAGTAAAACGGGTCTTTTAAGTATGCCAACCATTGCTAGAGACTGGCCTAGACTTTTGTTGATGATCATCGCAAAACCAAACTTCAACAGGAAACTGTCTTTCTAAAACTTAAACAGAAGCTTTTTTATCCGAATGTGTCAATTGTGTGTGTGTGTGTATGCATATATATTTGAACAATTTGTAAATTTTGTATTTGTGTCAAATTATTTTAAATAAATTTTATGTCTGTCCTTAACTCACATATAAAAATGCATTTTAATAATCACAAATTAATAATTCATTCTAGCGAATATAACACCATCTGTCAAAAAATGGTGATTCGCAAACAGTGAGTTGGAGAGAAAGGAATGAAAATTAGGGTTATGAAACGTATACGGGTTCATAATTGATTGTCTAGGAGAAACACATCCAACTAAATGATTATTATCATTTTAAGTTTGAGTTATTTTATAAGTATCAAATTATGTGAGGGCTTATTATTTTTGGAATATAGTAAAATCAACCAATAAGAATGAGTAAAAAAAATGTCTTTATTGGTATTTATTATATAGATTAAATGATTATTATGATTTAATTTTGAATTATTTTATTAGTAACAAATTCTATGAGGGCCTTTTATTTTTGGACTATAGTAAAAAATCAACCAATAAAAATGAGTCAAAATGAATTTCTTTAATAGTATATATAGACGTGACAAAATTGTAGAATTGTTTGTTATTTAACTATCTATCTACCTATGTATTAAAACAACACAATTTTTTAATTTGTCATTAAATTAAACCCTCCACATAGTTGGTGGTGAGATTTAAACTCAATACCTTACTTTTAAAATGTTTATGGCTTACCAACTTAACTAGGATTAATTGATGTTAGTTTTTTTTTTCTTAATTGGTATAAAATTCACAACCTTTCATTTTATTACTTTTAAAATGCAAATACAAATTATTCTTACTAATATATATATTATAGTAAATTATTTATATTTTATGAATCCATAATATATGTTAATATGTATATTATTAAATTTAACTTTTTTATTTTACTTTTTAACAGCCCGTGTATCACATGAGCTCTATCCTAATATAATAATAATTCAGTATGCACGAAAAAGCAAATAATGCTGAATAATGAATTATATTGTCACGCTGGTGTTTTAATAAAATTAAAAAGAAAAAAATAAAAAAAAATACTAACAATAATATTATATTATTTTTGGACAAAAATCCGGCTCCTTAGTTTGACATTTTCAATTAATTTTCAAAATACATTGATTGTAACGTGAAATATTTGATTGGAAAAACTAATTGTTTAGTATTTGTTTTGCTACTAAATACTTTATTTAACAGTGACCGCTTGCCCAACTGTATTTGTAAAATTATATTTAGAATTTTATGTCTTAAAAAGTGATTTTAAGACTTAAAAGAGTTTCACCATACGGTCCATACTTATTTTTTTTCCTTTTAGGTTAAAGATAAAGTAGGTATAATAATTATTGCAAGATTTTCATAGAGACAAAATAATGTCATTTATAATTATATTTATATTATTATGCATATTCTTTTCTTGTTCACACATATTTTGGTGTCGATCCGGTATATCTTCATAATAATACAATTCAATAATGATTTTTATTCTGGACTTGAAGGCATTTAAGGGTTTCTTACGGTTAGATTGGGCCAACTGGCGATGATCTTTTGTCATTGGGTCACAATGTATAGAGTACCTATATAATTATCTATTTGTTAGCCGTGAAAAAAAAAAAGACATGGCTTTATTTCAGACTCTTTGACGTCATTATGTTTATAATTATACAGTTGTCAATCTATACTAAGGGCTTATCTTTGACATGGATTCTTTCTCTTCAATCCTAGCTCCGTGTTGCTACGTACAAAAATTTAGCCTACGGGGGATCCTAAGAGCGTGCTTATGTGATTATCATTAAGCACGTTCCTTACCTTACTAAATTCTACAAGTCATTTTAAATTTGTTTCAACTACTATACCAAACACTATGTATAAGGTTCAAACTAAAAGAAAACATAACGATGATGAATATCTTTATTACGATAAACTTTAATAAGTCAGACAGTCAGCAAACCATACATCTCTTTTAGTTTCACACTTAGGTTTAATAGAAGGTATCATGTATCTCATACAACCAACATATGAAATGGTAATGTAGAGGTCCAAATATTGGTTAGCAGGTTTTTAAAATACCGGTTACTATCCGTAACCTGTTATTAGTCAAACGATTAAAACCAGTTATTGTCAATAACCGGTTACGGTTACTAATCGGTTTTCAAGTGGAAATCCCTAACCTGTAACTAGTTCGGTTCGGTTATATGGTAATAACCTATTTGAATTAACCTTATCAACCCTAACCGTGTTAATCTATGCTCGATTAATTGGTCACAAATCGGTTCCTGTCTCAAAAGACAAAAGTCCAGCATCTGTTCTAATCAGTTACTAACTGGTTTCTATTGTATTGGTTTTGATTTGGTTTACCGTTTACGATTTTCACCTCTATGATAAGGTAACTGAAGAGGTAGGTCCCAGCAGAGCCCAGTTGGACCCGCAAGACTCACCTTAAACAGGGACGTCTGCGCAGAGACCAACTGGATCCGCAGGACCAACCATGCTCAGAGACGTGACGTCCTTACGCGCAGTACGCAAGCTGGTCCCGCAGGAAATGCCTCCCAATGGTGAAGGACTCCGCCTGTCCCCGCAGCCTCGGATACAAGCCATTAGGGAAGGCCACCCGCGCAGCATGGCTACACGCACAAGGCACTTAGCTCTCAATCGTTCAGTGTCACCTGAAGGAATGAGCCAAGCCGGGAGCAATCCCGCACAGAGGCGGGAGGGGGAATACTCCCGCCCAAATAAGCCAGTCCGTATACTGAAGGATCTTTTACTGTACCTGACGAGGTATGGGCAAAAGATCTGATCAGAGATGCGACAGCTCACTGACAGCAGCATGGCAGACAGCACGCCACAGCACTGTGACCAATAGCCGCCGCCTACCCACCAACTCCTGCCATACCACGTGCCTAGCCTGTAGTTGGCAGAAGAGGAAGAGTGCACGACACGCCTGCTCTGTGTCAGCCGCTACCTATCCACCACTCACAGGCAGGGCACGTGCATAGGTTACAGTTGGTAGCGTGTTGGGCCGGCTAAACCCCTTGGAAACCTACCTTCGGCTATAAATACCACAAATGGTATGATCATCTGATCTTATCATATCTTATCATATTATCATCATAATATACCTGATATCTGCTCTAGCAATCTCTTAATATACTTTTATATTTAAAGAGCAATCTAGTCTGATTCTCACGCCGGAGGGTGGTCACAAGGAGGAACCCCCCCCCTTCTCAGTGACGAGCTCACGGTGTCTGTTTTGCAGGTTATCAGAAGAACCATCTTCCAAGGTCTAACCCCTCGTGGGAAACATCTCTCCAACCCCCAGGTTACCAGTAACCTACCCGGGTCCGGTTAGTGTTTCTTCATTGGCGCCATCCGTGCATAAAGCTAGAACTACAATTTTTCTCCAGTTTTTTCAAAACTTTATACAAAAGATGGTTAGAGAAATTCCGGTAACCACAACCCCAGCTATTGGGGGAATACCGGCAACACAGTTTTTACAAACACTACTCCGGCTACCGAAGCCGGAGCAAGTGAAGTAAATTTTACGAACACTACCCCACTTACTAAAGCAGGGGCAAGTGCAGTAAATGACCGCCTACTGGGATCCACCGATACCCAGTTTGAAAAACGAAGACTCCCCCGCCAGACTCTCGACGAAGTCAAGGCATGGGCGGAGGCACGACAAAAGGAATTCCAGGCTGAGTTAAATGAACGCTTGCGTTCCGGCAACAGGCCGACGAATTCGAATACTGGGAGGATGACTCGGAGGAATCCGACTCCGACGCGAACCCTCGTCATAAGCAAAAGGGAAGCGTAAAGAAACGGAAACCCAACCGAAAAGGCATTTTGGACAAGCCTTCAAACCAAAAAGCATAGATGGAAGTCCACGAGACTTCTCTAAAACGTTCAGACCAAACGTTACAAATGCAGGAACGTCCAAATTTGCAAGGGACATTGCTGAAGCAATTGCCCCGAAAAGTGCTAAACAAATGCCTAACATAGGCACATATGACGGCCTATCTGATCCAGACGATCATTTGAACAGGTTCATAGCGGGGGCAACCGTTAGCAATTGGACGGAACCCACGTGGTGCTACATGTTCCAAATGACGCTGGTGGGGGCTGCTAGGGCTTGGTTTGATCGTTTACCGGTTAACCACATTTACGACTGGGCAGACTTCCAGCAGAAGTTTAGCCAACACTTCAGCCAGCAGCGAAAGTATACCGAGGAGCAATGGACAATCCTCAAATGCACACGGGAAGAAGATGAATCTCTGCCAAACTTCATCACTCGCTTCAACTCAAAGAAGTTAAGTTTGGGCAATATCAGCGAGGATCTTGTTCGCGCAGCCTTCATCCAGGGCGCGCAAGACCCAGAGCTTATCCGCACCCTAACGGGTAAAGATGGAATGCCATCCACATGGGATGGCATCATGACAGCAGCCAAACGCTATGCGGAAACGGAGAAGCAACTGGGTAGAGACCTTCCGCAGAACACAAACCTTTACACCCAGAGGACGAGAGAGGACAACGTCCTCACCGCCCGATTGAACAAAAAACGGAAGCAAGGCATTTGGCAGTCAAGGGTAAACTTTGACACCTCATCCGGCTTACAGCACCGATTGGGTGAAAGGGATAATGTAAAGCCGCACCGGAACTCCAGATGGACGCCACTTACCAAAAGCGTCACTGACATATTTGCTACTGAGGAGCTCCCATGGCCAAAGCCTCCAGTAATCCGGCATCGTCACGATGCTGATCGGAGCAAGTACTGTGACTATCACAGAACAAAAGGCCACAACACTGAAGAATGCATAGACGTAAAAGACATGGTCGAAACATTCGTCAGAGATGGGACGCTCGCGCACCTCGTGGCGAAATAAAAGCTAGGCAGGCGAGTGCGTATAGAACCCCAGCTGGGGAAAACACGAACCAATTCCAGCTTCAAAATCGAGACTACATGCTGCGTAAAGAACGAGATCCCGAACCAGGTGCGTATCGGCTCGATGGCACTCCCATCCCAACATGGAAGGGAGTTCAATTACACAGTTTGCATGTAATCAATTCCAATTTGTAAAGAGAAGGCCAAGAGCCACTTCTAATGGAAATGATTCTCTTTAAGAATATCGAAGCTGATGATTTTACATTTATACTTTTCTGGACACTAATATGCCGGTTTTCACCGCATAATTACGTGAAGTCATTGCATGGGAAGGCGGTCCTACCCGCACGAACCCAATAACGTGACAAACCTTCACGCAGGTCAGTTGAAGGGGAAAAAGTTCAGCACCCAAAAATGAAAGTGCCGGTCTATCCGCATGAATCATTAAGGAAACTGAATAATAACCTGTCAACAACCGCGCGTCGAACGGTTAAAACTATCCAACACTGGTGACGACATTCACATTACGTGAAGTCGTTGCGTGGGAAGGCGGTCTTACCCGCACGAACCCAATAACGTGGCAAACCTTCACGCAGGTCAGTTGAAAGAGTTCATCCCATTAAATGAAAGTGCCGGTCTATCCGCATGAATCATGAAAGGAAAATGAACACTAACCTATCGACAACCGCGCGTCGAACGGTTCAAAACAAAATTCTTAAAAAGATGAGAAAAACCTACACGCAGGTCAGATAAGGGTAAAGTTCTGCCATCCTACTAAGTGCAAGTGACGGTTCTACCCGCACAATCACGAAAGAGGAAGCAAAACTTCACCTATTATCAACCACGTTCAAAGGTTAACTTATCCTCAAAAGATGAGAAAAACCTACACGCAGGTCAGATAAGGGTAAAGTTCTGCCATCCTACTAAGTGCAAGTGACGGTTCTACCCGCACAATCACGAAAGAGGAAGCAAAACTTCACACCTATTATCAACCACGTTCAAAGGTTAACTTATCCTCAAAAGATGAGAAACCTACACGCAGGTCAGATAAGGGTAAAGTTCTGCCATCCTACTAAGTGCAAGTGACGGTTCTACCCGCACAATCACGAAAGAGGAAGCAAAACTTCACACCTATTATCAACCACGTTCAAAGGTTAACTTATCCTAAAAAAGTAAGAAAAACCAGCACGCAGGTTAGATAAAAGTTAAAGTTTAGCCATCCTACCAAGTGCAAGTGACGGTTCTACCCGCACAATCACGAAGGAGGAAGCGAAACTTTAACCCACTATCAACCACGTTCAAAGGTTCTTATTCTGAACACTTGGAAAATTGCTAATTTAAACATGCAAGTCATAAGTTTATAAAGCAAGGAACCCAAAGAAGGAAATAACAGTCTTATACGCAAAAAGATTAATATTTCAATGATGTATTACAACAGTGGCCGGGTAACTACCCGCCTAAAAGAAATCTATACAAAGCTAAGTCTATCCTAGCGGTGGGAAGAGATCTTCAGGATCAGGCTTCAGGGCCACCTCCGCTTGGACCAGCACCGTCTGAGCGTGGCTGCCCAAGGAAAGCCTTAAGGATGTTTAGCCCATCATCAGCAGCAGCAGCCTCATTCACCTTCTCCACCACTGGATGCGGGAAGGCAGCGTACTGGTTCACAGCTTGGTCATAAGCAGCTTCAGTATTAACATTGAATAAAGGGAAGTTGGAGGGCGGAAAGCCTCTCTCAGCAAACCCTAGACCAAGCAGGAAGCCAGTCTTCTCCCCATCCTCATGAGAAGCGTTGAGGGCTGCGCTCATCGCATCGTCATAAGAGGTCTCTGAAAGGACCCGACGCGCAACCTACAAAAGAATACAAGTTAGAACATTTTCTAATTACGAGCGGAAAGCGTAAAGAAAAAGATAAAGATACCTGAGGCAACGCTTCTCGAAGCAGCCATTGGAGGGTAGCTTGACTTTCTTTGTAAGCACGTTCGGCTCCGTTTTTATCAAGGTTGGCAAGTTGAACTTCCTTGGCGGCAGCCTCTTCGACGCTTTTGAGTTTCCTTTCAGTGCGGTCAAGCACCCCCCTCTGGTCAAGGATCTCCTGCAGCTTCTTGGCATCTTCCATTGCCAAGGCGTCATGAGCATGCTGAAGAGCCTTTAATTTGCATTTAAGCTGCTCATTCTCTTCGCGAAGCGGCTCAACAACAGCTTCAGCCTTGGCAGCCCTCTCAGTTGAGTTTCGCGCAGTCTCCTTGGCCAGCCGAAGCTGTTCATTCACAGCTTGGGCAGCCTTGGAGCGGGCCTCGAGTCGCGCCTGGACTTCAACCTCGAGGGCCTTGAATGCCTTCTCCTTCTCGGCTGCGGCAGCGGCCAACTGCCGGTTCTCCTCCCGAAGAGCCCGCGCTTCAGATACATCTTTGGCGCGAGCTGCTTTTAACTTGTCGTTTTCACGACAAAGCAGCTCGACGCGGGGCTGCGTCCGGGCCTGGAGAACCCGAAGCTCATTGGTTAGCCTACCCTCTTGGTAGCTAGCCATGGCTTCCCCCAACGCACCATGAGGAGCAGCGTGGCGAGCCCAGTCCACGCACTCCACAGGGGTACGAAGGGTTGTTCCTCGGCGTATGTTCCATCTTGGAACATACACTTCATTGGAATCCGACACTGCAAAAGAAACAAAGGCAGTTAGGAAAAGATGATAAAAATATATAAGGGAAAAAGAACCCTACGTACCTGTAGGGTCAATAACAGGCCGATAGCCGCCAAACCCATCACCTGAACCTAAAGGAAATCCATCCAACAGGTCAGGCAGACGGGAAGGTGGCATAGATCGGCGGGAAGCCTGGCGCATACCTGATGGTCCGGCCGTCGGTGCCGGTGGCGCAGGTATAGTGGCAGCCGCTGTGGTAGCCATGTTTGGCGCCACCTCCTCAGCAACAGTAACCGCCGGCTCCGTGAAAGATGCTGTAAAAATTGCACTCACGGCCGGCGGAGACACCTTCTCAGCTGGAACAGCCTCAGGAAGGCTGGAACCAGCGGAAGCAGGCGTAGACGCCTGGGTCGACGCCTCGGGAAGGCTGACCGAGCCTACCGTCATTGGCGGGGGAATACTTGCTCCAACTCCACCCTGGAATGCGTCAACATCCACACCTGCACAAGCAAAAGTGTTAGAAAAATTTATTTGAAACAACAAATCTAGACAAGAATTATGGGGGTACTCACGGGGTTTCTTGAGCTTGAACGCACGGACGAGCGGGGGCGAACCCGATGGAGCCGGCCTCTTGACACCGGTAACCGTCGTCGTCGCTGCCTCCCCGGAGGTAACACCTGCAGCCTCCGGAGCGGTGGTCTCCTCACCACCGGGCTTCCCCGCCACCTCTGCATTATCTGACTCCGAGTCAGATAGGACTACCGGGTCGGCCGTAGAGGCCACCTTCTCCTTGCCCTTCCCGACGGCAGCCTTTTTCTTCCGCACCAGTGGAGGACCTTCTGCGGATTCCTCAGAAGAAGAAATGTCATGAACTCCAGCAGCAGGCACAGCATTGAGAGGTTCAGGGTAGAAGATAGGCTTACCTGGCCGTCGGTGGCTCAGGATCTCTTGGCCTGGCGGGTAAACCTCCACGAACCGACCCGCGGTCTGCTCTAAGATGGGCAACTCGTTCTCGTCCAGAGCACGAGTACCCATCCGCGCGGGACCATCTTCCTCCCGCGGGTTCAGGAGCGACTGAAGATCGTTCCCCTCTGAAATCAACAAGAAAGTTAGTAAAAATCGAAGTCAGCAAAATGAAACAAGACGTACCATAAGGGACAGAGTTCGAACCATATTCAAGGACGATCGGAACCTTATCCGCATTCGCCGCCTTCCACACCCGGCTCATCCCCAACATCACCATCGCCGACTCCGGAAAACGGAAAACCGGGGACTGGACCCGGGAAATCTTCGAGAACCATTCCGCCTCCTCGTAGTTGAGGGCGGGAAGGTTCGGAAGCGCCTGGCCATTCTTGAACTTCATGGCGATGGGGATGGCGCGAGCGGATATGAAGAAGAACTCTCTTCTCCATGAGCGAAGACTCCGCTCGGTGGTACAAATCTTTAAACCCTTGATACGGGTTGTAAGAGTGTACCACCCTTGGATGCACCTCCATGTATAGAAGGTCATCAGGCGATCAACGAGGGGCTCAAGGCCCAGTATCCGGCACACCCACTCAAAGTGCCGGACCTTGGCAATGGCCATGGGGTGCACCTCTGTCAGGTGCACACCGTGCCTCTCTAGGACACGGTACACAAACTTTGTCAACGGAAACCTAAGGTTCCCGTAGACAAAGAATGCAGCATAAACCCCGATCTTGCCACTAGGGGCATCGTACACAGTATGGTGGGGTTCAGGAAACTCAGGCTCGAGAGACTCGAGCATGAACTTCCTGATGATATACTGGTACAGATCGACAGGAAGAGAGCACTGGCATTCGCCAGCAGTCTTCTGGTCATCAGCATCATGAGAAGACATGGTGGAAGAAAGACGAAAAGAGATTTCAGGGTAATGCTTTACTGAACAGAAAAATTCGCCGGAAATTACTTGAGAAGAAGAGATGAAAGTGGAAAGTGTGAATTGCAAATAACCCTCTCCCCCTTTATATAGTAATCGCAATTAATGCGGTGAATTTAATGCGGAGGAGAGAGAAATCAAATGTGCAATGAAACTATGACACGTGGCAAAAAGCAAGCTGGCAACAGCTGTTGAAAGGACGTGTGCCAGTAATTTCGCGGCCACGCGCCCGAAAAATCGCTCCCACGCGCCTGAAAAAGCGACTGGAATGACCATGTTCTGTCACGTCACCATAACTTCCTGCACGTCCTGACACAGTCAGAAGAAACCGTCGCACGACGTTTCAGAGGTTTATCTTTTCACCAACTCTTCGAATTTCAAAATTCAAAATTCGAAAGTATTAAAAAGTAAGCGGGAAAATACCCCTTACCCCTTGGCAAGCAAGTAACCGTAAGACGGATGCGGGTACAGTGTAAAGGCAAAACCCTTCACATACCTAGCACCCGCAGGGAATTGAAGCCAAATAAACCTTGGCAAACAAGTAACCGTAAGCCGGCTGCGGGTACAGTGTTAAGGCAAAACCCTTCACATACCTAGCACCTGCAGGGAATTGAAGCCAAGAACCTTGGTGAACAAGTAACCGTAAGGCGGATGCGGGTACAGTGTTAAGGCAAAACCCTTCACATACCTAGCACCCGCAGGGAATTGACGCCAGGAATACCTTGAGAGTAAAGTAACCGTAAGACGAGCGCAGGTACAGTGTTAAGGCAAAACCCTTCACATACCTAGCGCTCCGCTGGGAATTGAAACCAAGAAGGATCTTCTGGGCAATGCTTGCGGAAACGGAAATAGCATCCCCGCATAGCGGGAACATCGAGAACTACGTTGTTTGAAGCTCCAGGATGGAATTGGTGGTCTTAACATAATTGATCACTATGTTCAAAACTACCAAAACCTCATGGAAAATACATACAACTGGGACTCAATGCTCCTGACTTGCGAGGAGGTTACAGACCTACCCGCATCATACCCAAAGACCAAGCAGGAAACTCGGGCATTTCTGCAAGTGACAAGGACTTCCGCGGAAAGAATCCCCATGGAAAACCTTACAAAACCCTTTTCAAAACCCTTTGCTCAAGTCCAAAAGTTCACCTCACTTCATTAAACACTCATGAGAAGAACATTGGACTGGGGGGACTTGAAGAGGTAGGTCCCAGCAGAGCCCAGTTGGACCCGCAAGACTCACCTTAAACAGGGACGTCTGCGCAGAGACCAACTGGATCCGCAGGACCAACCATGCTCAGAGACGTGACGTCCTTACGCGCAGTACGCAAGCTGGTCCCGCAGGAAATGCCTCCCAATGGTGAAGGACTCCGCCTGTCCCCGCAGCCTCGGATACAAGCCATTAGGGAAGGCCACCCGCGCAGCATGGCTACACGCACAAGGCACTTAGCTCTCAATCGTTCAGTGTCACCTGAAGGAATGAGCCAAGCCGGGAGCAATCCCGCACAGAGGCGGGAGGGGGAATACTCCCGCCCAAATAAGCCAGTCCGTATACTGAAGGATCTTTTACTGTACCTGACGAGGTATGGGCAAAAGATCTGATCAGAGATGCGACAGCTCACTGACAGCAGCATGGCAGACAGCACGCCACAGCACTGTGACCAATAGCCGCCGCCTACCCACCAACTCCTGCCATACCACGTGCCTAGCCTGTAGTTGGCAGAAGAGGAAGAGTGCACGACACGCCTGCTCTGTGTCAGCCGCTACCTATCCACCACTCACAGGCAGGGCACGTGCATAGGTTACAGTTGGTAGCGTGTTGGGCCGGCTAAACCCCTTGGAAACCTACCTTCGGCTATAAATACCACAAATGGTATGATCATCTCATCTTATCATATCTTATTACATTATCATCATAATATACCTGATATCTGCTCTAGCAATCTCTTAATATACTTTTATATTTAAAGAGCAATCTAGTCTGATTCTCACGCCGAAGGGTGGTCACAAGGAGGAACCCCCCCCTTCTCAGTGACGAGCTCACGGTGTCTGTTTTGCAGGTTATCAGAAGAACCATCTTCCAAGGGTCTAACCCCTCGTGGGAAACATCTCTCCAACCCCCAGGTTACCAGTAACCTACCCGGGGTCCGGTTAGTGTTTCTTCAATAGTATAAACATGAAATGTATGTTATGCAAACATACATTATACATATCATGTAGATACATATTTTCTGATATGTATATATTATAATTAGACTAATTAAAATTCATTTAGCAATTATATATCCCTATAGTATATTTAGACGCTGGTTGGAAAGTTTCTGCTAACAACATTTTTGTATCTTATACGCTTTTAGTTTTCTAATTATAATCTAAATATACTAATACAGTACGCACAAACTCCAGTTCCAAAGGTTATTAGACATTTATATGGATACTATTCTAACAACATTATCCTATCTTACAAACAACATATTTTATAAATATATAGCTAGACTAGCTAGATCCGGATAATATTCTAAGTTTCTAACAATATTTTTCTATCCCACACGCTTTACATGTTTTAACATATTAATTTTCGAACTCTTCAAGTTAATGAAATCTTCTTTTGTAAAAAGACAAATTTGGCGTGCATATGAATTTTCGGTAGCAACTATATGTATATTTCCTCAATATGATTTAAAAATATTTAAATTCATTATTTTGTCTTCTGATATCACATGTTAAATATATTATAGCAAAAAGTAATGAATTTTAATATATCATCCTAAAGATCAGCTCAACAATTCTTATAATGTCACTTGACGTAAATATATGATAAACTGAAGAAGTTCCGGTTATTTTTTAAGTTGAAATGCATTTTGTGTCGAATGATTTTGTAGAAATATTATTAGAGTAATCTTTACGATGATTATCAATCTTTTAGGATGAAACAGGCAAAACGGATTTTCCGCATCAACCAAGTGTTTTACCTGTAAGTATATAACGTCTAAATTATCATACATTCATATGGTTACTTTGAAGTTACACATTAAAAAAAACAAATAATTATACATATAAAATGTAATTTTGATAAGAACAGTAATATATTTTTCACTTTTATTTATTTATTATTATTTTCTTTAAACTTACAGTTTTCTCTAATAACTTCGTTTTGTGATTATTTTTTCTCGCGACATTGTTGTATAAATTCTTTTTGTTGACAACATAGTTATATTTTGTTTTTGTATCGTAAGTTATTCCAGTGTTGGAACCGATTATGATCAAACTGTATCGGTATTATCGGAACCGGTATTCGTTAGTGTGATATCGTACAGGTATCATGACGAACGGAACCGATTCGGGCTGAGAGGTTCAACTAGGTTTTATAGCAGATGCACATGCACTCATGCAGTGAAAAATAGTGTATTAAATCAGATCTTAAGCAAGCAAAAAGAATTATAGGCAGCAGAGTTTTACTTGACTTTCATGTTTATAATAATAATAGTTAAAAACAAAGTCGATCTTAAAAAAGACTATGCAAAAGCTTAAGCAAAGCGGATCGGACCAACTCTGGAATTTAAAGGAGTCAAAATTTTGTTGAGAGAGCACTTGGTGGGCTTTGACTCGGTGACAGATGGCCTAATTTTAAAGGCTGGCAACTTCGACGAAGGCCAGTCAAATTTGTAAATCGGTCAACTCTTGACTTATTGAAATTTTAATCTATTCAAATTTCAAGTTTCAACATATTAGTTTTGCAACAAACTACTACGTAACTTTTTTTACACCTAATTGCACAGTGATTTATTATTATTATTAAACGACCAACAAAAATTTATTAAAGCTAGCAAAATGCTAGAACCGTCAAACACAACCAATAAAAACGGAGGCAAATAAAGAAAATACAAACTAAGCCTCACCTCGAAAAGCAAAACCATACAACACTAACATCGAATTACAACCAAAATGTACAGAAATCCTCTCAAGTTAACTCTCTTTTTTTGAATCTATGCTTGATCCAAAGGTAACTTAGCGATTTCCTCTTCGTATATACTTTGGACATGAACTGAGGCCCCATTGTGGACTATATCGTTTCGTTTCTTCCAAGGCACCACAATGTAACTAGGAAAATCGCACTAAAAGCTTTGCTTGATCATTTGGAGCCGACATGTACCCATGAAGCTCCACCAAATCTTGAACACTAAATGCATAAATTATATATATACTTTTAAATTGTAGAATGAAGATGCATTTTCTTGTGCAATTCGGTATTTATCATAAACACAAGTTCTCCAATCTCAACTTCTTGTAATCTTTTATTAATGTGTTCCCAAGTTCATTTATGAAAAGAAAAGCAATGAAAAGAAAGTTCTCTTCTTATTTTTTTTTTGTATCTCCACTTTCTCTTCAACTTATTTTTCTTTCAAATCTTTTCAATTTGGAAAGATACAAATTCTTTTATTTTACTCATCATTTTCTCTTCCCTCCCCTCCTTTTCTTTCTTTTAATGAAACTCGGGAACATCTCTTTTAAATTTTCCTTCCTTTTCTTTTCTTAAATGAAACTCGGGAACACAACATATTTTTATCATCTCTTCTTTTCCTACTCTTTCCTCAGTTAAATGAAACTCGGGAACATAGTGTAAGTTCTGAACTACACAACATGGGCTGCCTTACTTAAGTATATATGGGCCACTCTGGGTTAATGGATTTACTGCCGGGTCAGTTGTGGTAGAATTTTGAGGTGTATAAATCGGATAATTTCTCAAACCGGAACCGATTTTGGTTCCAGTCTAACAGTCAACAACTCAACACTGCCACACTGGCATAACAGTTTTCCCATTTTTTTTTTTTGAAGTTGCTAACGTGGAGATATGCATCTTTCAACATCCCTAAACTACTTTTTATTTAATTAACTCACAATTAATTAATTCAAATACATAAGAACTTATATAAATTTTTAAAATCAATTTACATAAAATTTTAAAATCAATTTAAATATTTTAAATAATATAATTGTAAGTATAATAACATTGATTGAAAAATTACAAACATAAAATTGTAAATTAAATCACTTCAAATTTTAAGGATGAGAAGGTGACTATAAATCCTTCTGCCACACCTTTGGGCTCTGATCCATTACTTTAAACCCAGAGCAGCTCAAATACATGTTTGGCATCTCACATCTGGTAGCCATGTTGCACGGTCCATAATTTTACAAAAACTAGGAGAACCGAAAACTTGTCTTTACAAACAATTTTCGTGTTTCTAGCGTCTCGTTAGTTTTATGAAATACCGCCTTTAAAAAAATATATAATAATAGTAATACTAAAAATAACTCAAGTACAAACACCGTTGATGATACATACCTAGTTACAAAAGTAAATACATCTCCATTTTACAATATACAACATTCTATTTCATTTCATATACATTTTGAAGAAACATTGGCCTATAAATCTACACATAGGCATCATTCCCATAACTATATTAACTAATTATTATTTTTTGTATATAATCCAGAAGATTACACCCAATAACTTCAATATTCTTATGACTAGTTTCCTAGAGTATCACTTGCACCTTTTTAATTAATATTGTTAGCAAGTATACATGTCTATAAACTATCTTTTTCTCCCAGTGTTTATTCTTCATCTACAGAAAAATCAGGCTCAGCTGGCTTCTGTAACGCGCTAACACTACTCGCTTTGGACCCCGGCAGCAAGTTCCCGGCCCTCCTACTCGTGCTATGACTCACGAACCCTGCCTCGGCCCCAACCATTTCACCAATATGCATAACTGGACTCGCCTCCCGCTCATAATCTAAACTCGCAAAACTCTCTCGAGCCAGAAGCTCACTAGCATTCTTCCTCCGTTTATACCTCCTCCACGCTGCTTGCACAAAACAAGCCGCCCATGTCCGCCACTGGTGGCTGTAAAACCGAAACTTATGCCGAAGCTGTTTACTATGCAATCTCCTATATTGTGACGCCACGAATTTCAAATCTTCTGCTATGAGAGCAAAAGCTTCAACTTCAGAAATTGCTTTCACAGTTCGTGTAGACGACGGGATCACCACACTCGGCCGTGGGTCCAAGGCCCATGTCAGCAGCTCCTCCCCACAGAAGTCACCGGGCCCGATTCTGCACGAGTTGAAAAACCCGGTCCGGCCCCCGTTTGTGGTGTATGAGTCAAGGTTTCCTCGGATTATAAATAGCATTTCGTTCACTGGATCGCCCTCCCGAACCAAACACGTGCCTGGTGTACATAACGCCGGTTTTAACCGCTCACAGATCGCATCCAACATCCGTCCGTCCATTTGATCAAACAACGGGACCTGAATCATCAAAAACTCATTCTATGATTAATAATGTTGCACAAGTGAACAACTATAGATTTATTATTTCACATGTGAAATTAAACTTACCCGTCGAACCAGGTCGTAGCAAAGGTGTCGTTTAATATCTCGTCGAAGGTCTAAAGGAAGACCTTTGAGAAGAGACTCTTCGTCAACTCCTCGAGTTGCCACCCATTTGTACTGATCGTATCTCCGGACAGCCAGCCGGAGCTCTGGAGGCAGCTGGCGGTGGCGCATCCATTGTTCTGTATCGGTTCTCCGGATCCTCCATTCCTCTAATCGAACCGTTGTTGATTGAAGATAAGTCTAAGTGCATTTTACACAGTTAGTTTACATTAGATAAAATAAATAACTCGGTTGTACTCCTATAAATAATTGATAAATAATATACAATACCTGCATATTCCCGATCAACAACGCGAAGAGAACTAGACCCACGGTGGCTATTATTATTGCAAAAATGATCTCTCCGACATAAGTACTCGTCGACAAGTTTTGTCCTAATGAACTGTATATGTTCATGGGACAAAAACATCAGTAAACTTTGGTTATAAATAAACTGTTTATGTTGGACAAGAAAGTTACCTTAAATTCTTCAAGCCAAACCAAAGACAGTAGAAGTACTTATTAAAGAATAAAGCCGAAGTAACTTCCGATGTCACAGCTTCACCAAAGATGCCAAACTGATAAAACCCGCTTGTCGGGAAACATTTTGCCGAGACATTACTTGTTTGGAACCAAGTTTTTCTGTTCGGATCACTAAACCGTTCACAGTCGAAGAATTTATCCTCACATGTTTTATCCTCGATAAGGCATACACTTCTCCAGCAGGCTTCTTGTCTCTCTATGGACAGAACATACCAACAAGCTCCTATGACCTGCATCAACAATAATGTTGGAATCATGTTTGGTTAATTAAGGTTGTTAATATGAATATGTGATTATAGTCTGTCTTACATGGCTTGCTAATATGTAAAGCATCAGATTATATGCAGCTCCAGCCCATGCTGTTTCGGTCACAACTCCATTAGCATCGACTATTTGTGATGTTAGAGGGAATATAAGATAGAGCCGCGGAAGGTATTGAAAGATTATAATAAACCGAAGCACGTTTTTCGTGTTAGCCATGGTTGAACCACTTAAGTTTGGTATAATCAGCCAGATTAGCAACTGCATTAGTCACAAAGAAACAATTATTAGCAGAACTATTTATTTCATTCGAAGAATTATTTTCACGACCAGACCGGACCAGCCGATAGGATCAACTGAACCGGGAATGGAACTAGTCCGGTTAAGCGTATTTAACGGTTCCCCATTTGAATCGACTGGCTAAGAATTTTACCGAATTTCCAATTATTTAGATTTTTAATTTTTTTCTTCAAAATCTCAATTTATGAATCATTTATTACTCAAGGCTACATATTTTATTTATTTTAGTCCTAGTATTTTATTGAAGTTACAAATTCACATAAATCATTTATTACTCTGGTCCGACCAGTGAACCAGTAAGGCGACCACGGTCCGATTCTGAAAACATTTAATATAAGTAACAAAAAACACAAATACCTGAGGAAGAGGCAAGGCTGCAATGAGGTCGATACATAGACGGGCTCGGATATACTTTCTAGCAATTTTGTAAGAATCTATAACAAGTTCGCCTCGTCCAAAAACACGGGAAGATGGTGCCACATAAGCGGTGTGAAACCGAATATAAATCTGAATTATATAAAAAACATCGGCTATTGATCTCACAACGGTGAGAATGACCTCAAGGGTGAGCCCGATATTGATGCAGACGTTCTTGGGCCGAACGGATGGCAAGTAAAAGAACAAAGGGTCTACAAATAATGAAACTAAACAAGCTATCAAGAAAATATTGTTCCATTTTCGAATTGTTCGCCCTCGAGGGTCCAATATTTTCTTCCTCACTCTCTCGTAATCTTCCGAGAAAACCCGAGACAGAACTTTTGATTTCAAGGAATGTCGATTTTCCTCGGGTATTTGTTTGCCATCAAGATTATATTTAACCTTATATAAGTTGTTATCTTTGTTCATAGATGGGAGTTTTGTCATCCCAGTATTATTATGAGCATCATCTTGAAATCTAACAAAAATAATCAAATTATCAAAAACCACAATAAGTCATAACTAAGTGCTCAAATGTCAACAAGAATTTGACCAAGTCAAAAGTCAAAATTAAGCATAAACATGAAACGATAATCATAAATAATCATAATTCGAAAGTGGGTTATACCTGACGGATCTTGAATTGGCTTGTAACATGATGGTATGCTAAAAAGATTGAATCTTTGAACTGGGTTTCAGTTAAAGAACATGAATATCAATCTGTGTTTGTACGGACAAACAAACACGAAGTGGGTTTGCTGGTTTAAGGTTTGCAGACCGCTAATGAAGAAGACCCATTAATGGTGTTGCTTCAAAAACGATCAAGAATCATGTGAAAGTTAACGAATTTTTGAACTTATCATACGAATATTAAAGTAGTGTATGTATACTACCCTTGTATTTAAACCGGGAAGTCCAGGTCAAACATGTGACCGGTTCTTTTAAAAAGAAACTATATTTTAATATTGTTATTATCTGAGCTACACAAACAGAGGCATATTGCCTGGTCAAAAACATAATATTAATCGAAATAAAGGAAATATGTGACAGGACATGAGGCGTGTAAAGTGAAGTTTTAATAAATTAAAGTTTGATAGTGTGTATGGTGTGTGTTATATATCCGTGATATGGAAGACTAAAATTCATATTGTGTGCACGAGAGACATTGATTGTGTTTCATGGCCCAAAATGATTTGTTGTCGTGGTGTGAAATCACTTAAGATTTTGGGTGAGGCTTTTTACCGAACGTATGGTGTGCAGAAAGTTGATGCCAATTGTAGCGTGTGTGAAATCACTTAAGATTTTTGAGTGATGACAGAATAACGTTCGAGAATGCAACCCAGTAAATTGAGACTAAGGGGTGTTCGGTTCGTGATTTTTTTTAAAAGAATTTGAGTAGATTTTGAGTTAAGCTTGATCATTAATAGCAGAGCTCAAAATGAACGAAGCTTAAATATATATTTGACTCGTTTAGACCTTGATACATTTGAATCATACCCTAAACTATAAGTTACATAATCAAAAAAAAATTTAATCAATTCGATAGTAAATACACTTACTGATATCACATTATCATTCTTAAAGTTTCAATATACCGATGACCTTCCTATCGGGTCATCTCATACAAGTACCAATGCAATTCTCTGATTGTTGACAGTTAAAAAACAAAAACAAAAAAACTAGAGCGTTACATACAATTAAGATCAGTTGTAAATACTAGTATTTTCAGCCTAAAAAATTGTCAAAATCCAATGACAATTTACATAGTATCCTGGTATTTTGGTCACAATAACAAGAAAAAGAGAATGACATGACATCAATTAATCAGAAATTAAATAATACGCTATACGGATGCTTATGAAGTTGGTAAATATAAATATGTTTTCTAAAAAGTAACCATCTGAGTACTAGGAATCCTAGGGGGGGGGGGGGTACCGCGTGATAAGCCATTCATCACGTGTGATGGCTCTTAGCACACCACCGCCGGTTCTTTTGTCAAGCGTGATGGGGAGTGTTGCGTGATGACCATCACGCAAGTGATGGGGTGAAAATCTAGGAGGGAGCCGTTGGATGTATCCGTTGGGGATGGAGGAGTCGTTGGAAGGTGTGTGATGAGAAATGAACACCACCCCTTGTAAAATACATCACATGTGATGGATTTGGGGTTGGTGATGTGGCACACTACCATTGGTGGTGGTGTGTGATGAGAAATGAACCACCCCTTCCCCCCTAATATAAATTGGTTGTGGCTTAATGGTAGATCACTCACTTTACTAGTGAGAAGCAGGGGGTTCAAACCTCACTATCACCAACTTATATGGGAGATATGAGGGATGACCCTGGCTTGCCATGGTTCGAGTCCTGATCTCACCCGGTTTTACCGGATCCTTGCTGTCGTGCCATTTGGCGGACATGGGAGTCGGGTTTTATCAGGTGAATCCCTCAATAGGTGGACCGCTAAGGGCTCCGTCCGTCCGGACTAGTGGCTGGGTCGGGCTACCTTTAGCCAATGGGGGCCGCGTACGGAGTACCCGGCGTTACTTAGTTGGTCGTTCAAAAAAAAAAAGAGTACTAGGAATCCATCTAATCCAACATTAACAAAAATCAAACTTGCACATCTCACCAAAATTATTAATAATTTAATGTTACATTGTAATTTTTTTGATATATTATGATGTTATAACTATTAATATGCTAGGTTTTGGTGCAACCAAATGTTATGATCTTTAAAGTTTAATTGTTAGTTCATAAGTGGTATGTTGTGCCTAATTACTTGTTCTATACAATAACCAAATATTATCATCACAACATGCGAACAACAGGCTTATGTTAAATCCAATAAAAAAAATTTTCAATTAACCCATTTTCTCATTATTTATGTAACACTGGAAGTTTAAAGAAAAAAAAGATGATCTAGATGTAAATAATAAAGAAATAGTTGTGTAGGATAGAGATTGCGATAAATCGAAAATATCGGTGGATTGCCTCTTTTATTTTGTACAAATCCCTCTAATTAATCTACATTTTTCGTTTACAGGTTGAAGCAGTAGGCAAAAATAGAGAGTTACACGACAATGATTGAAGGCAAAGAAGAGTGTGATTACAGATTTAGGTGACTTGTGTTAAAAAAACCTTCTGTACAAGTAACATTTCAAACTAAAAAATATGGGGAATACATTGGAAAAAAGTAATAGCCCCAAAAGAAACAGGAGGCCTTGGAGTCGGTAGTTTGCAAGCAACAATACTTGCTTAACTTGTTGAATAGTGATGGAGCTATAAATATGACGAATTGACGATCATTCATTCCTATATTTCATGAACATGGAAAAACATCTTCAAAATTCAAGTAGAAGTACCAAAGTCCTCAATCGATTTAAGTGGCTTTATGAAAGAAGTAGTGAGTCAAGGTGGCTCGATAAACTTATGCTACGATCGTTAGGAGCCTCATAGTCCTCTAAAAGAGTTGTTTCCTACATTGTTTAGCCTACAATTTTTTAAAATACACAAGGTAAGAGTTGAATCAGTAATCAAAATGAAGGCATCTCTTGGAGTTGAAATTGACTTGGAGCTAAGAGTAGCAACGGGAGATTGAGTTCGATGAACAGCGATAATGTGCTCCTCTTATTAGAGAATGTAAATTTATAACAGAGAAGATAAGTGAGTCCGGTTGGGAAGTGATTTCACTCATTTCTGGGAGTTCAAGGTCCATGAAATTTTAAAAAAGAAATAGAGGTGACAACATGAGGTCAAAACTCTATTAGTTTTAAATATATAGGTTAATTTTTTTCATTGGGTGATGATAAAAAATAGATCATGGAAGCGCTAGGCATCAACACAAGTACCTTCATGTCAAAAATTAGTGGGGATGTCGTCGAATCAACAAACCATTTACTTGAAAGACATAAATTTATAAAGCACCGACTAGCAAGAAACTAGACTGGAAAAACAAGAGAATTACAACACAAGAAATAAAAGCATTCGCGTAATCTATAATATATATAAACGAAAACTCAAAAATCCTACGTGTCACGATGTGGTCGCTTCTCCCTTTTATGGAAGCCATCAGATTGCTTGATTTTTAAATGAAGACTTCTCATGCATTTGACCCGAATTCATAGTATGGATCTTACCAAAACCCAGACAGTCCTTAAACGGGCTATAACATCTTATTAAATTAAAAATTAATTTCATTAAATATTTGATATGAAAATCCTATAAAATAAGGATATACTAAAAATTAATATTTATTTTTTTATAATTAAGAAACAATTTTATATTAAAAAAAAGAAGCGGATCATGGGTTTGGTAACTTTTAATCCGGATTATAACATCTAATTTATTTGTGAAACAATTTTCATCATCAAATCCTAAGTATAGCCACCATATTTAGCTTTTATCCCTCCGTATTTAAACGAATTATAACATCTTATTTATTTGTGAAACTCTTTCAACATTAAACCTAACCATATTATTAACTTTCTTATAATAAATAAAATTAAAATCTAAAAAAATATAAATATTAGACATAAAAAAGAAACACAACCCCCGTAATATGGGAGATAAAAACTAGTTTATATGTATTTCTTGTTTTACAATCTTTTTCTCCCACTTCTTCGTTGTCTTTCACTTGTTTTTTCATATTTTGTCATCAATTATAGGGATTTCAGTTCATGAATTTTGTACAATGTTACGACAGTAATGGGCGGCCATCATGTTGACATTGTAACATGGACGGCTGCAGCATAAGACAAATAAAATTTTTGTTTGGTGCCCTTCAATATATGTAAGGCCCTATAGAGGGATTATTTTAAAAAAATATATGTAAAAATATCATAATCTATAAAATTAATATTTTCTCATTTTTATTTTATTGGTTACAAAATTTTTTTACAAACTTAATTTATAATAGATCATGTATTTACTTATTAAATTAAGCTATGTTACCCACAAAAACATATTTAATCATTTATTGCAAATGTGGTTTTCTCTTTAAGAAGAAATTACATTTGATAAAAATGTAAACAAATCTACTTTAACCTTAATTTTTCTTTACATGTCAGCAGTTTACATATAAATATTTTGATTTATTTTCATAGTTAAATATTAATATATTAAATTGTATATTATGAAATTAAGTATTTTAGTTGATAGGAACAAGGTTTTACAACATGAAGTTACTAATGACTTTTTTTTTTCAATATTTACAACGTCACAAAAGATATTGAATAAGTTAAACATATCATATAAAAAATACGTGACAAGAAATTAATCGTAGAACCGCTAAAAAATTGTGATACTTTTATAAACACTTTTTAGGCTACACTTTATTTAGTAATATAGTTAATAGATCTTAAAAAGAAATTAAAACAATTTTGTAATTTCTATTATGAGAATGTAATTTAAACATGTTTATGTATAACTTATTTTATTATATTCTATATTACGTCATAATTGCTTGTAGGAACTTAGTCATGGTCTTCACTCTTCAGTCTTCACCGCCCATCCCTTTAAGCCGTAAAATTCAAGTTACGAATAAGATGGCTTTTACAACAACAATAAGATAAAACCACCAATAAGTCAATAACAATTACGAATACTGATTAAAAAATAATATTATCCACTTATTTAAACAGATTAAGAGAATACACTTGGAACGGGAAAATTAAAATATAACGGCCGGCATCATTACTTTCCTAAATAAAATATCGTGTTTGTATTATATTTCTAAAAGAATATAGTCTTCAAATGAAGCATATGTCCCACTGTTATATTTTCCCCCTGTTCAAAATATTATTAAATATTAAAACTTAAAACTAAAAATCGTAAGTCAACGTTACATAGTAAAATTGTTAGTAAGAGCTACAATATAAGCTTGAGAGAATTCAAGTTTAACGAAAATTGTGTTTTTAACAAACCGATTCCTGGTAGCTCACAAGCTAATAGGTTCAAAGGGAGAGATGGAACGATATCTAGAGTACTAAAAGAATACATTGTATTTCAAGAGAAGATGTTGACCCGAGTTTACGATTAAACGAACTAATCAAAGTAGTTTTTTTTAACGACCAAATTTTTACACTCTATATATAGGGTTCGAACCCATAACCTCCTATTATACATGTTAATTATCTTATCACCCCATTAAAATGGAAATGACAAAGAGTAAAAGGGTTTAGTTTTTGTAACAAATAGAGGCCCAAAATTATCTCAAAACGAATTAAGATCCATTCTATGCTCTCAGCATGTTGATCAGTTCAAGTCTTGAAGGTATAACCCTGAAGAAGATGAGTCAAAAAACACTTTAAATGGAAGTCAAAATACTTTAAATTAATTTAAATATTTAATTTATGACATGGAACTATAGACTCACTCAAATCTTAATATTCCTGGGACAAAGGTTACCATTATTTAAAGTGAATCAAATATTCAAATATTCCCTAAATGCAGATATCTTGATTAATAACAACAAAATAATAAGCATCCAAGATACATATTGCATTTGCTACTGGATAGATCTAATGGGTCGAACATCACCCAATTGTAATTTAATTAATAAATTTATTAAACATTCACAATATGGCTGATAAAAAAATGAATTTGTAATCATCTTTCACATATTTTAAAGTTTAAATTTGGTTCCAAGTCAACCCATACGCTACCTCTAGTTCATATATACAAGCGCGGTGTGATATATTAGAGGCAACGGCTCGTGAATTTTTGTATTCATCAATCATATTCATATATGAATCTTTCTATAACGTGGAAGTAGAATGATTATCATATTGGTAAGAATCTTTATATTCTCCTTATTAGCAATCCTACTTCCATGTAGTTATCTTGGGGAAAAGTGAATACGTTGTTGTCACACGTCTAAGCTTACACGTAAAACCTTTCAAAATTACGTCGTTTTGATTAAAACCTCTAAAAAAGGAAACTACATCTCACGATTTGCTTTCATTATTTCCTTTCAATATCACCTTTTTTTTCCCCAACTCTTGCATCCAACTTCACCAAATATTGTTTCAAGCAGATTAAGCCGTTGCTATTTAAAAAAAAAGGGAAAAAAAAACAATTGTAGTGTTATTCAAATTGATAAGTTTACCACGATTTTCTCAAATTTATTTATTCCAATTTCTTTCAGCATGAATACTTTTCATTTTATAAGTATCTGGATAATTATTTTAGGCTTTAATTTACTTTTTGCTTGATATTAAGAAATTTTAAATTATATGTTTTGAATTCAAATCAGCAATCATTTTTATGATATTTACCCATAAATTAAAAACGAGGGTCTCTAAGGTGCTGTTTGTCTTTTAAAACAAAAAATGTTTGCAATCTGATTTCATCTGATTTAATGTCTGCAACTGAAGATGTGGTCTGAAGGTGTGCAATCTGAAAATATAATACTGTTTGTTTTATAAACTGGATATCGTCTGCATAAGTCATTTAACGTTTGTAGACTGCTAAAATAATTGGTAGTAGTGTACGAACTATGGAAGTGGGTGGTGGTAGACAATTGTGGTAGGCGGTGAACGGTGGGTGGTGGTGATGGACGGTTGTGGTGGTGGGTGGTGGAACGTGTGGTGGCCGACAATGGGTGGTGGTGGTGATGAACGGTGGTGGTGGATGGTTGTGGCGGGTGGTGGTGGTGGATGGTGGCGGCGGCGGACGGTGGGTGGTGGCGGTGGCGGGTGGTGGTGGCGGCGGGTGGTGGTGGCGACGGACGGTGGGTGGTGGTGGTGGTAGTAGACGGTGGTTGTGGCCGACGGGGGTGGTGGTGGTGATGGACGGTTGTGGTGGTGGGTGGTTAACGGTAGTGGTGGTGAGTGGTTGACAGTGGTGTTGGGTGGTGGTGGTGGCGGCAGACGGTGGGTGGTGGTGGCGGCGGACGGTGGCGGTGGGTGGTGGCGGCGGCGGACGTTGGCGGTGGGTGGTGGTGACGGCGGACGGTGGCGGTGGGTGGTGGCGGCGGCGGACGTTGGCGGTGGGTGGTGGTGGCGGCGGATGGTGGATGGTGGTGGTGGTGGTGGACGGTGGGTGGTGGTGGTGTTGGACAATGGGTGTTGGTACTTGGTATGATGTTAAGAAGTGTGAAGATGTGTGAAGATGGTGAAAAAAACTTATTTTCTAAAACCAGAAAAGCAGTTTTCAGATTTTTTTTTTAATTTAAAAACAAACAATTTTCAAGAGCTTATGTCTGCGCGCCTGCAGACGTATGCTCCTTGAAGACCTTATAAGCAAAAACAAACACAATCTAAAACTCTAAAAGGACATCCAGACATGACACATGTGTATACGAAACACTCTAGAAGGAATTAGTGGAAACAAATCGTGAGATGTAGTTTCCTTTTTTAAGGGTTTTAATCAAAACGACGTAGTTTTGAAATGTTTTATGTATAAGCTTATACGCATGACAACACCGTATTCACTTTCCCCATTTATTTTTTAGTATAGAAATGGTAAACCCGAAATCTCTTAACTTCTACGAAAGCAGTGACGGATTTTTATATCTTTATTTTTGGTAATTTTATAATTATTTGGTTGATTTTTTCTTTTCAACCTTTTTATTTGTTAATGTGAAATCCCTCATAAAAACTGTGATTTCAATCCGATCTTTAGATATCATCAATGCATTCTCTCCATAACTAATTTATTGTTGAAACCCGCATAAATTAGCTGTGTGTTGTGCTTTGATGATTTAAAAGGATGGTGGGATAGCAGGTTATGTAACCACATTTTGTATGCAGAAAAATACATACTTAACAATATGAAATAAGGCCCCGGTATTCTAATAGTATATTTTCTTAAGCCCGGAAAAACTAGCATATATATATGAGAGGTAAACAATATCTTAAATCTTGACCAACCGACAATATATTGTCTCCTTGATCTTTTCTACTCAAATTTATTACAACTTTAAAAAATAAAATAAAATTTTAGCTAAAAAGTAAGGCTTGGGTTATACATACACCATGCAGGTTATTCATACACTATGAGAGCCTATACGAGTCGTATAGGGTCTATATGACTCGTATAGGTGAATAGTCAAGTACATTCTAATATACTCGTAAATGGCTATACGACTCGTATAGGCCCTATACAAGCCGTATAGCCTTATTCACACACCAAAGGGCTGGTGTTTGTATATAACCACCCAAAAGTAATTGCTTTCGAATGGTTAAAAAAAGAAAACGCAACAATAATCAAAGCTTTATTTGCTTATCTGGGTAGGTCCAGAATCATATATCACACATGATTAACACACCGATATGAACAATGACTATACCAAAATACGTACATCTCTTTTTTTCTAACAAGTTTGAGAAGAAAGAAAACTTATTTTTAGAGTTTAAACTAAGGGTGTTCATCGAATCGAATAACGAATTTTCAAGTTAATCGAATCGAATAATTCGAATAATTTATTTTTTTAATGGTATTCGTATTCGATTCGTATTCGTTTAGAAGCTAGATTATTTGATTTGTATTTGTATTCGTATTATATCTCATATTCGAAATTCGATTCTATTCGTATTTGAAACTCGAATTCGAATCGAATCCGAATTGATTCAAGGTCACTGATGTCAAAAACTTCAAAAACCATAATCATCGATGTAAAACAAATAAATATAAGTTTAAAGTAGCTACAATACCACATGATAATAAGTTCAAAATCAAGTAATGACAAAATTAAGAAATATCAATATGGTTATTGGGATTAATTATGATGTTTTGTACATTTATTATTTACGGATTTGACCAAATTAATAAATTAAATATATATTAATATATTATATAATTTGAATTCGAATTTCGAATCGAATCAAATAAAAAATCATGAATTCGTATTCGATTACTATACTCGAATACGAATCGAATCGAATTCGAATATTTTGAAATCGAATTCGAATCTTCATATTTGAATTCGAATCGAGTCGAATTTCGAATGTTTCGAATTCGAATCAAATTTTGAACACCCCTAGTTTAAACCATATTCTAACTAAAGTAAAAGGAATAAAATCAGCTATATATAAACTAGTTTTTATATTCAAGCGAACCAACTTACCTTACCTTGTTTCTTTATCTTTATTGCTTCTATTATGTGTGTTTAGTCTGGTAAACCTTTTGAGCCAACTCTAATTGAGTTTGTATCAAGCTTGCTTAAAACTTTCCGAGTCAAATTCAAGCCAACATAACCAGTCTTTACCTCAATTGGTGATGAGATGCTATTTCAATAAGACTGATCAACAGCAATTGACGGTTTCATCTCTTTATTAATCCATTCCACTTCTAAAGGTTCTAATATTTGTGGAAGTTAAAATTTCAGTTTTTTTTCAATTCAACAAGTAAACAGGTCAGACGGGTTAAACTACTTAACAATCACCAAAATTACAAAGAAAAAACTTTGTTAAGGTGAACCCTTTTGACATGTTACCCGACTCATTAAATCAACAAAACTAATAGGAAAAATCGATATTACTATTATGTCCAACAAAACTTACAAGATATGATAAGAATGAAAATGACGAATATTAAGAAGCAAAAAATTAGGCCACCAAACAAACTTTTATGTCTAAAGATAACAAAACATGGATTAACGAAGCAAAATCTAAGCCAAAATTTTCACATGTTAGGCAGCATAAACCTAGATAGTTTTAAACCAAGAAAATAGAAGTAAAAAATAAACATCTTAGCCATTCATTAGATGCTTTCAAACGAGATCTCATGATCTTTCCTAGATTGAAGTACGCATCTAGATATAATTCCATTGTATGTCAATCATAATATGTAATGTTAAACGAGTTAAAATGCATAACACTAAAAACCAATCAAAAAACATTGTGTAGTTTCGCCAATGAATGAAATAACTGAGGACAAACGTACGTTGTGCAAGAAACTCAACATACCTCATGATTTTTATTCAATTTTAATCATTTTAATCAAAATCATGGTTTTATTCAATTATATCCCGGTGTATTAAAATGACAATATTAATATTAAGAGGTGACATTCTTAATGTTATATATATTCATGATTGTAAAAATAATAAAACTAATGCGACCTTACAATAAACGTTCATTAGATCGACAAATATTAAAAAACTAGTAAGTTGCCCGGCGCAACGGTAAAATTCGGGTGGTGGTCAAATCTAAGCGTTGTAAACCTGAAGCGTTGAGATGGAAAGTCAACACAAATTCGGTCGGTTTCGGTTACATGTCTTATTGTACTGGAACTAAAACAAAAATAAAAATAAATTATTGAGGTGGACCAATGGTGTGAAGTCGGTCAATAAAACTCGATCGTTGGTAAAATCCAACTGTTATCGATCTCGGGCGTTGAAGCGTGACGTCTACACGAATTTGGTCGGTTTCCGTCTCGCTCGTTACTGTACCTGAAATAAAAAAAATTAACATTCGGTTGGTTTCGTGTACTAGAACTAAAAAAAAGCAATGAGTTTACGCAAATCCGATCGCTTTCTTTATTTCGTCACGATACCATAACCAAAACAAAACATATGATCGATTTTTATTTCGTACGTTACGGACTTGAACAAAAACAAAACAAAACAAATGCCACCAATAAGGTGCTGCAAAATGGTCAATAGGGACTTCGGGGCACAAAGTTTCAAATTATTATATATAATAATAATTATAATTATAACTAATAAAAATAATTATTAAGTGTTTGGATCAAATACAAATGAAATTATACTTGATTCTCATGTTTAGCACGTTAATTTTATTAATATATTACCTTCCCCTAATTATTAAAATTATAAGTAATTATACTTTTCTTTTTGAAAGGCGGTATTGTATTAGACAGGCAACAAGCAAAAAACAAGCACCAAAAATAAGTAATTATACTTAATACAATTTTATGAGGGATTTAACCACATTGTGTGGACTCGCACACAAAACCCAAGCCACCGGCGTGAACCGTGAAAGACGTTTCACCTCATGAGTTCGTGAAGGCGTATGCCGCTCACCTTATTATTATTATTATTATTATTATTATTATTATTATTATTATTATTTGGTTGATGATCTTAACCTGCATCTGATGTGTATTGTTTGATGTATATATAAATTGTTATACTGACATATTAGGTGAATGATCTAGTTTAGAACTTGTGTTTTGAAACACTTTGCATTTGCTATTTAAGAGTTTTATAGCCTATATAAGCTGGCAGCATTATATGTGTTCTTTAAATGTGAAAGATGTTACTTGTTAATGCTGCTTGACTTAGTTTAAGCTTTTAACTTTAATTGTTTGTTCATTTATTAACGAACGAACATAAACGAACTTCCTGCCGAATGGTTCAAGAGCGGTTGCTGAACTTTTGGTTCGTATACAACCTTATTTGTAACTGAAATTTCATGGAAGTATGTTAATTGTTTTAACTTGTTTGCTAAGAGAAACATGCCTAACAAGTATTGATGAGAGGAGCAGTGAAAATTAGTGAAAGAAAGAATTAAACAACTGGATTTGATTGTTCTTGAGAAATCAAATTTGACCTTCTAAAGAGCATATGCACATTGGAGTTTCTCTATGTCCATACTTTCTATGTAAGGTAGAGGAAAACATAGAGTAACAACTAAAACACCATATTGGATTGACTACCATAGAGAACAAAATCATAGAAAACTAAAGTACATCTCTATATTTAGAGGCTCATATTCGACCCTCTAAATTTTGTTGTGAGTGTATATAAGAGGAAAACTTTTAAATCCAGTGTTTGTGAGTAAGATAGAGAGAGACAGAGATGGAGAGTTAGTTGTGGGAGGTTTTTGAAATGTAAACACAATTTTTTTTCAAAATATGTGTTTTTAGTTAAGTTTTTGAGATGGAGATGAAGGCTCCAACGTGAATGCTCTAAATAGTAAAATTAAACGTCTCCAGACCAGCTTTTGCTTGTACATGATTTACTGATGTTATGGCTCTTTTTTTATGTTACTTTTTTTTGTTGATTTTGATGATTGCATTATTGTTATTACTTTTTTGTGTCTGTCTTGAGATATGGCCATTATTAGTTGTATAATCGTGTTTTGGTGTCTTTTGAATGCAGTTAGATATGGGGAGTGACCTGAAGACTTGGGTGTCAGATAAGCTGATCTCTCTCTTGGGATACTCACAACCAACTGTGGGCCAATACATGATTAGTTTAGGTAAAGTGTATTTGAACCTAATTGTTTACATATATTGCTGTTAAGTTGTTATGCCATATTGTTTTTCAGGCTTTGACAGATATTTGTTGCCTTTTTCTTTAATCTATTTCAGCTAAGAAAGCCTCATCGCCTTCTGACGTGCATCTGAGAAATATCAATGTTCGGATGACATTATTTCAATTGCTTCCATGCTGTCGATCGGAAGTTCCATATTCTATCGTCCGAAAGATAAACAAGTTCATGCGGATAATGCGCTTTTGAATTTTCATATGGGTAATGTTGGAGATCACATCGCACTGCTTAAGGTATGCTGCTAAGTACTAAATACATGCACTCGTATTATAATTTATAAAACATTCATATTTTTTATAAAATGCAACCATTACAGGTTTACAGTTCGTGGAGAGAAACAAACTTTTCTACTCAGTGGTGCTATGAGAATTACATCCAGGTCAGGAGTATGAAGCGGGCCCGAGACATAAGAGATCAGTTGGAGGGGCTTCTAGAAAGAGTTGAGATCGAGTTAACATCAAACCCGGGAGATTTGGAAGCGATTAAGAAGGCCATAACCTCAGGTTGTTCAAAAACTCTTTAGAGTACTTATAAGTTAAATAAAACCGTTATTGTTTGCTAAACCCGTTCTTTATGTTTTCTAGGTTACTTCCTTCAGCAAAGATGAAAAAGAATGGTGCTTACAGAACCGTTAAACATCCTCAGACGGTTTATATTCACCCCAGCTCTGGTTTAGCTCAGGTTAGTTTCTGTTTATGTTATAAAGTTTGTTTAAATGATTTGATTTGTAAGATGTGTGTGCTGGTTATTAATCTTGTTATTGTTTTGGTTATGCTTGTTAAGGTACTTCCAAGGTGGGTGGTATACCACGAGCTAGTGCTGACGACCAAGGAGTATATGCGACAAGTCACAAGTGAGCGAGTTAAAACCCGAGTGGCTTGTGGAAATAGCGCCTCACTATTATCAGCTCAAGGATGTTGAAGATCTGGCATCAAAGAAAATGCCACGTGGACAAGGTCGTGCAGTAAGGGATTTGGTACAGTATTTATTCTATGGAGATGTTAAGGAATGAGATTTTGTAGATACAATTTTTTATATCTTGTGCAAGACAATTGATGAGGAGTTTTAGGTACGTACTAATGCTACCACCGCTAATCCTATTGTTAGATGCGATTGTTGTTAAACCAACTTTAATACATACAAATTCGTATGTGAAATCGCAATTGAGTCATGTTTTCAGGCTAATTGACTGCCATATAGACAACTAAAATGCAATTGACAGAAGAAAACCCGTTTATAGAGTATTCTTTGTTTCCTTGCTTTTGCGTTGATGATCAAATCATTAGAGATTGTGGTGACAAAAGTGAGAGTCGCACCATGTAACACCCCGACCGATGGCGGATTATACATCGGGGCGCCACGTATTGTTTCATTACTCGTGACACTATTTGGGTGTCAATATTTAATAAATACATTTTCATTGCGCACGCGCAGAACACAAATCGTAAAGTAACATAAATCATATCATAACTTAAAATATTCAAATAACATAATTTGTCTTGTTACATTTTAATCTAGGTCCAAAGAAAAAGAAAACATCCTACGTGTCCTTGAGATTCCCAAAAGCAGCTACAGCAAACCTGAACATGTGTTAAAATAAAACGTCAACACTTGCGTGTCGGTGAGAAATCAAGTTTAATAGATAATAATAGATAATAATAAACACTGTGCGCAACATGTGCTTAACTGGGGTTTAACATAGGGTGTAATCAGATTGTGATCAAGCCTAAATAGATCATAGCTCATAGTTCAATCCGTGCTCCCAATCGAGCACAAAAACGAATAATCATACGTGCATGTGTAAACAAAACAAGAAAAACCGTAAACGATAGGTCTCCCGTGTTCATCTAATGGATCCATGAAAACTTCGGAATAGGCCGAACAAAGCGGTTAATGATTCACACATACAAATAAACAGCCAAGTAAACGTCCATAACACATGGGGTTTTGCGCACATAAATTTCATAAATAAGTTTATGACTCAAGTTGTACGAACACATGAACATCCCAAAACGTTAAAAATAAAAGGGGATTAAGTACGAGATTACTCACTTGTAAACGGTGCGTTGAAAGATAATGCAAGAACCAACTTTTAAACAAGCCAAAGTTAACCTATAAATAAGAGGTTATTGGTTTAACGATTGGTTTTTATGTCTTGAATATATGCAGTAAGTATCGATTTTTGTTAGTTAAACAAATTAAAACAAAATATATATATTTATATTTACCGAGATTCTGGGCAGAACAGAAGAGAAGACGGAGGCAAAGAGAGGAGTGGCGTTGCAGAGGAACTACGGCAGAGAGCAAAGGGAGAGAGATTTGGGGAGTGTTTAAGTGTAGTGTGTGTAGTGTTAATAAACAAGAAATTAGCTTAATTTATAGGAAAACCCAAGGGAACACAATCCCTTGAAAGGGGAAAAGATCTTATCAAATCAAGCAAAAGATATTAAAAAGCACAAGAAGCCAAAAGCAAAAGATATCAAAAGATATGCCGGCAGCTGCAGGGGATGGGGAAAAGCTGACAGGTTACAGATCAAAGCATGGGAGGTGTCAGATAAAGCACTGTTCAAGACATGCAAAAGAAGATTTCAAAAGATTATGTCAGTCACTTTTTCTGTCAACCAATAGGATTGGTGCGCATGCTGCGCCGAAAGTGGCTTTTCGGACAGATGTCGGAACTGACCTACAGTGCTCAAACAAAAGATAAGATATTTCAAAAGAATACAGGCTGACATAAACTGAAGAAAAGACTTAAGGTCTAGCGCGAGAAGACTCGAGCGCGTGCGAGGGCGAAGGCAGACAGAGAACAATCCTTAGCGCGCCGCGGGAAGAACAACAATCCTTCGCGCGCCGCGGGAAGAACTACAATCCTTAGCGCGTCGCGGGAAGGACTACAATCCTTAGCGCGTCGCGGGAAGAACTACAATCCTTGGCGCGTCGCGGGAACAGTTCGCCTCACGTATCGCAGGAACAGCTGGTCTTCACGCAGGCTTCCTTGTAAGGAGTCTGGCGCGTGGAGCTGCGCAGACATCCTTAGGCGGGAAGAACCAAAGGACAAGCAAAGAGTTAAGAGAAAAAGGGGTTTCAGGCTTAAGGGTTAAGCAGAGGGGCGGGACGGCGACAAGAGAGAAAAAGGGGCGGGACGGCGACAAGAGAGAGAAAGGGGCGGGACGGCGGAAAGGAAATTATTATTATTAGTAAGTAATATAAAAATATATATATATATATATATATATATATGATTTATTTAACGTTAAATTTACAAAGATTAATAATCAAATTTTAAATCATAAAAAGAATCGGATTCGAAAACGGGTACCTGGGTCGGGTCGGATTGGGCAGTTGTCACACACCATCCAATCCATTGTATCCTCATCAGGTATATAATATTCCGTGACAAACGTAACGTGACGACTTATATGGAAATGAATCCCAATGCGACGTGTCAATGATCTCTAGTCCAATTGGTTAGAGTGAGGAGACACCCAAAGGCTTTAATTTAATGGAAAGTGAGAGTCACACCATCCAATCCCTTGTATCCTCATCAGGTATATAATATTCCGTGACAAACGTAACGTGATGACTTATATGGAAATGAATCTCAAATGCGACGTGTCAATGATCTCTAGTCCAGTTGGTTAGAGTGAGGAGGCACCCAAAGGCTTTAATTTAACTCGGGGTGCAACGATTGCCCATAAGCGCATGACACTATTTAAAGCGACAATATTTAACAAACTCATTTCATTTCACAACATCGAAAATGTCACATAACCAAATATTCATAAGTCAAATACAACATGTAACAAAATGTAGCAAATAAAATATTGTTCATTTTTGCTAATATCCTAGAGGTATTTGTGACGTTTTCTTCTCCAAACTCCAAATCAACCTAGATGCAAATCTGTAACATTTCATAAAATAAAGTTTATCAACACAAAGGTTGGTGAGTAATTCATAAGTTTGAACATACAAGTATATAATAAGAAAAACCACAAAACTTTTATACAAAACAATAAATAAGAGCAATAACTTGGATAAATAGATAAAATCGCTAATAGATTTACGTTAGCGACACCTTGCTATAAGGGGATGCCAAATAGTCTAGGATTTCATAGTTATCGTTAATTGCATTACGTTAACGACACCTTGCTATAAGGGGATGCTAAATAGTCTAGGATTTATAGTTCCACCAACCGAAAGCGATAAACACATAGACATATAATCATAGAACACCAAATCGAGCATTTATTTAAGTAAGGTATACAAATAACGTTTGTGGTTTAAGACTCAAGTATAAAACATTTAGTTTAGATAAAATGAAATGTCACCCCCAAAACAAAAGATAGAAAACGGGGTATGAAGTTATTCACGTTCAAGTAATAAACTTGAAAAGTTGGTAATTTGAAGATTTGACGGAACGACGAGTTAGCGTATGAAGCCTAAATAAAAGAAAGTATTGGATTTAGAAAGGTTGTCTTGAAGATCTTTAAATAAAATAATTGTTGCAAAAAGTAAACAATTAAAGTTTAAGGTTAATAATGTAACTATTTAAGAGTTTATAATAATAACTCTTTAAAAATGTAAGTTTACTCGAAACCGGGTTAAAGTACCTAACCTTAATATTTACTTAACCTATGTTAAGTAATAAGGTGAGAAAATGCTAAATGCAAGTTCATTTGGGACAAAGATACTAAAACGGGTCTTTAACGAGTGTTCGGGTTGTTGGTTCATGTCTTGATAATTGATCAAACCCAAAGTCAACTTTCCAAAATAATGAATGTTATGAGATAACTCAATAAAACTTATTAAGATTTAACCAAGTATGTAGTTTTATTGTTTTAGAACTAACAACGCACGTTAAGCGAGTGTTCGATTTTGTCGGTCCAAACTATGTTATGAGATCAATTTGGATCCAACATTTCCAAGTACTTAAGAAAATAATTAAAATCAGTTTGTAAACTATTTTTAAAGAAATATACAAGTCTTGATAGCTAAAAACACACTTGTGTGTCTTAAGCGAGTAAAAATCGAATTGGTTCGGTTTCCATCTCACAATACGTTCCTTGATGGTTTCCATATGCCCAAATAACCAAGAACTTGTATAATAATGTACAAATGAAAATACTTAAGTTTTACAACCAAAAAGTTAACAATAAAGTCTTTTAAACGAAAGTTAGGTTTGGTTCGGGTTCCATCTCACAACATGTTCCTTGATGGGTTCCACATGCCCAAATATTAAATAACTTGTAAAAATGATTTTAGAAACTTAAATCTAATATAAAGCATGTTTAAAACAATTATTTAACAAAAACCAGTAAACAAGTTCGGTTCACGGTTTGGACAATTTACGGTTAAACCGAGGTTAGTCTCTACAAACCCCCACCATGGAACTTCATAAATATGACAAACAAACCAAAAATAGCATAGTTAAACAAGATTAATATGTGCAACAAGTTATATAAATGTATATATATCAAGGACCACGAAAGTCCTACATGAAGCCTTGCCTTACGAAGTCCGAAACTTAACCAACCGGAGTCAGAAAAGTAACTACCAAAGGTAACAAGGGGTGTGTATTATATATATGTTGTACCACCATATTCAAGTGTTAGTAAGACTATATAAGTTAGTTAGAATGAAAGATTAAACTTGGTTTGACATTTGGAAGTCAAACCTTCAAGAACATAAAGAAAATAACAACCTTGAATCTATGGAGTTTTTGAGAGAGAATTTGGAGATGTAGCAAGTATAAAATGAAGGAGATGGGTGTGTATATATAGGGTAAGGGTCAGAGCTCCTTTGCAAGGTTCTCTTTTATGTTTGCATGAGAATAGATTGGTTAAACAAACAAGCTAAGCACAAAACAACAAACAAAACCCGAAATAGTGTGCAGGTCTCCCTAGGTGCCTCGTGAGCTCCTCCTAGCCCCTGGTCGCGCGACGCGGCGTGATTGGGGGGGGGGGGGGGGGCTGGCCCAGCTTGTCTAGTGGTTTGTTTCGCGTTCGGAAGTTCGTTTTTGATGTATTTTGCTCGTTTTAAATGCGTTTTCGAATCCGTAAAAAGGGTTTTTCAAATTGAACAAATGGGAATGATTTGGTAACATAAAAATCTAATATTTTATATATCATAAGCTTCGGGTTAAAAAACGGGTCGGTTTACATAATAAAAGATTATAAAACGAATACAAATCAAGACCTGAATTTGACAAATGTCACATTACAAACATTGGGTTAGAGGCCATTCTAGATGGTTGTTGTCACCTTGAATTGCTTGACATTCGTCGGTGCTTGCACCTTGATCTAAAAGGAGACTTAGGGAAAAGATGTTCACAAAAAATTAAATATATAAAACGTCCTCATAATTCTTTTGAAGGGTGTTCATATGCTGATGATGAATATGAATATAATCAATATGATGACTTCAACGATCATTACTTAGATGACTTTAGCTTTGAGATGACAGAATGCATGAACATGTTTGAGATTACTCAAGGTAAAGTGATATTGCCACTGAGTCTAGTCCTTTATTACAAAAAATAATTAAAAAAAATAAAATTATTTTCTGTTTAATCCTAATATGTATCTGTGAATTTGCAGCATCAATAGAGGAGGCTGTTGTTCTTGGTGGTGTGTCTCTTGAAGAATCTAAGAGAGAAGAACTCAACAAGATTCAAAAGGAGTTGAATAAACTTTCACGAAAGTTTGATAAGAACGTGATGGATGCCATTAAGAAGTTTGGTAAATTAATAACAGATAAAATGGCAGTAAAAGGATTTCCGGGTACAGTTCTTGGTTGGGCTGCACGAACCGCCACATTTAAGGTCCTAAAAAAAATATTGTTATTCATGTTTGCTATTTTTTATTTAAAAATATAATCTTGTTAGTTTTTTTAATAATAAAACACTAGTGTCCTAATTGTCTTAATTTTATAATATATATTGAATTTAGGGTCATGAAAACGCTAGTTCTGAAAATGGGCCGTGGGTGATTACAATCGATGATCCAATGTTTATGGCTGTCATGAAACATGCCAAGAACCGGGAGTTAAGAGAGGAGATATACCGTGCGTATATAACCCGCACTTCATCTGGAGAGCTGGATAATTCTCCGATTATCGAGCAAATCCTAGAACTCAGATCGGAACAAGCCAAGCTGCTTGGGTACGCTAACCACACGGAGGTAGAAATTTGTATCCATTCATCTTACTTTATGTTTACATTGCGTTCTTATTGCTTTATGTAAAGAAAAGGAATGATGTTATGAAATGGATGTTTATTGAATGAGTGAAATATACAAAGAGAGTACATCTATATATATAAGTGGGAAACCTTAATTGTAACCAAAACTGGGCCCATGGGCTTTCTAGCTAACTACATGATGGGCTATAACCCAATACACAAATATACTATTAACACTCCTCCTCAAGTTGGAGCATAGATGTTAATCATGCCCAACTTGTTACAAATAAAATCTATCTCAGCTTTCGGGAGCGGTTTAGTTAGAATGTCTGCTAGCTGAAAGTTTGTCTTCACATGACCTGGTTGAACGGATGGAGGATCTGTTTGTGTGCCTACTACTCGATCTCTGATAAGGTGGCAATCGACCTCAATATGTTTTGTCCTCTCATGAAATACTTGATTCTTGGCTATGTGAATAGCTGATTGACTATCATAGTATAACCGCATCAAGTCGTTAGAAACAACCCCTAGCTCTATGAGAAGACGACGTACCCATGTCATCTCTGATGTTACATCTGTCATGGCTCTATACTCTGATTCGGCACTCGACCGGGATACCGTGTGTTGCTTCTTACAAGATTTCCACCAACAAACACACAATATCCGGTGGTAGATCGTCGAGAGATCGGACAACCTGCCCAATCTGCGTCTGAAACCCTGATATCCGATCATCTCCTTCTTTTGTGAAGGCACCCACACGGCAATGGCCCTGATCGGAATATAATATACCCAAACCTGGTGAGGTCTTAAGATATTAAGATACAAAGGGCAACATCCCAGTGACCGGTGTATGGTGCCCCCATAAATTGGCTAAGAACACTGGCAGTAAAGGAAATATCCGGTCGTGTGACAGTCAAATTTTTAATTTTACCAACCAATCGTCTGTATCGTTCTGGATCCTTCATTGGATCCCCTTACTTTGAGAAGAGCTTCTTTGTAGGAAGTATCAGAGTATCAACTAGCTTGCAGCCTAGTAAGCTATATTCGGTCAACATATCAAGGACATACTTTCGTTGAGAGAGAGAGAGAAGTATTCCTTGTGGAGAGCAAAATGCCTCTATGCCCAGAAAGTACTTCAGTTGACCTAAGTCGCTAACCTAAAACTGAGACTGAAGAAATTGTTTGAGTTCGGTAATCCCAACTTCATCATCATCCGTGATTATGATATCGTCCACATAAACAACTACAATAATTCGTTGGCCTTTTGGTGTCTAAATAAGACAGAGTGATCATAAGCACTACAAGTCATCCCAAATTGTCCCATAACACTAGAAAATCGACCAAACCATGCCCTGAGAGACTGTTTAAGACCATACAGAGAACGACGTAACCTGCAAACTTTTGAGGCCTCCTCCTCGACGATAATACATGGTGGCTGCTTCATATAAACCTCCTCCTCAAGAACACCATTAAGGAAGGTGTTCTTGATATCTAGCTAATGGAGCGGCCAATGATTAATGGCGGCAAGGGAAATACAGATACGGACATATGACATTTTAGCAACCGAGGAGAAAGTTTCATCATAGTCAATGCCATATGCCCGAGGATACCCCTTAGCGACCAATCACGCTTTCAAGCGATGTAAAGAACCATCCGGGTGTGAACACCCAACGACAACCAATAATACGCTTCCTCACAAAAAGCGTCACAAGATCCCATGTATGATTAGATCTAAGGGCCCCAAGTTCCTCTTCCATAGCATGTCGCCATCCTGGGTGAGCAAGAGCTGTTGTCACATTCTTGGGAATCGGGTAGGAATCAAGGGTAGTGGTGTAGGCATGAGCCTCATGAGATAGGTGAGAGTAGCCAACGTAAGCGTGAATAGGATAACGGGTGCAGTGTCGTGGTTCTTTGCGAATGGCAATAGATATATCGGGCAATGGTGCACCAGAAGGGTCATATGCAGGTGTATCGGGGGTAGTATCGGGTAATGATGTACCAGTTAGGGGTGTAGATTGCTCGGATGCAGGCAGAGGACATTCCGGAGTTACGGACTGGTTGTGAATCAGGTGTCTCTGTTATTTGACCCTTACCCCGCCTAGCATATGTGAAAAGTAATGGCGGAGGTTCTGTCGGTGGGTCAGAATCAACAGAGCCGGAATTGTGGCTTCAAAGCGGATGGGTGGAGGGCACTGACACAAGATAGGTGGGGATAATGTGTGACTCGGGTATATCAGTCTTGGAAACAAGTCATAAACTGAAGTGGAAGGCTCGAGAAAGTAAGAACATGACTCATGAAAGGTGACGTCAGAACTCGTAAAGTATCTTTGAAGAGAATGGCTGTAATACTGATACCCTTAATGGACATGAGAATAACCAAGGAAGACACAACGAATGGCTCGAGGTTCAAGTTTACTAAGACCAGGACGATGATGCACATACGCTACACACCCGAAAATTTTAGGCATGAGTGGATAGGGAGTCCCTTTAGGGAACAAGACAGAAAACGAGGTTTGACCAAGCACAGATGAGGGTATACCATTTATGAGATAACATGTTGTAAGAACAGCGTCACCCCAAAATCTATCAGGAACATGAGTGTGCGTGTGATATCCAATAAGTGGCGATTATTTCGTTCAGCAACACCATTTTGTTGAGTCGTGTTCGGGCAAGAAGACTCTTGAACCATGCCATGTGTTTTAAGGTATGTAGAAAAATTATTAGAGAAATATTATGTTGCATTATCAGTGCGTAGGGTTTTAATGGATGTGTTGAACTGATTTTGGACATAAGAATGAAACTCGTGAAAAATGGAATTAATTTAACTACGAGCTTTCAAAAGATAAACTCAAGTAGCGCGAGAATAATCATCAATGAAAGTGACGAAGTACTGAAAACCCAAAGTGGATTTAACACGACAAGGACCCATACATCAGAATGCACCAGTTCAAATAAAAAAATCGGTTCGTTTTGACACTTTTGGGGGGATAAGATCGTCGTTTGTGTTTACCAAGCTCACATGACTCACAATGAAAATCATTAGAAATAGAAAGATGTGGTCTTATTTGCATCAAAACCGCTAACGAAGGATGGCCTAACCGACAATGAGCCTCCGTGACAGTGGAATCGCATATGTTTGCTATAGGGTGTGACGGTGGAGACATACAGTAGAGACCTCTCAATTCAAAACCAATACCAATTACCCGGTTTATTCCTAGTTCGAAAGACGCAATAAGTTGGGTAAAAGGTTGCATAACAATTGTTTTGCTTAGTAATCTGACTAACTGAACAAAGGCTGGTAGGAAATTTAGGAACAAATAGGGCAAAAGACAATTTTAAAATCAAAGTATTTATTTTAATCATTAAATTATAAATATATGCTTAAAAGTCGATCCATTTTTTTTAAAATCAATCCATTATCTATTATTATTGTAATTTGTCATATAAATTAATAAATTATAAATATATGTTTTAAATCCATTTATTAATTTAGTAAATACATGTGTGTTTCGTTTATTTTGGAATGTGTGCATCGATCACTTAACTTTTGTAATCAAGAATCCGCATGTTTTATATGATCAAATGGTTAAAGAGTTTTTTGCATATGGTTCAACTTAAACACCAGCCATGTGTATTTATTATCAGTGATTACATAAAATGATGCACAACTTATACATTTGATGAATACTAGAGTTGTTTGTGAGAGTGTAGTTAATAGTTATTTGGTTTTTAAAAAATTAATATAATGTGTAATAGTACAAGACATCATGTTGGATGGGTATTTATGTTTCTTTTCAACAAAAAAAAATGAGCTTAAATTCTTTGCTCTTTGCTTCTAAACTTTATACGATCAAAAGTCAAGTACAATAAAAAATAAAAAATTGTTTTGGGGACGTTTTGAACTAAAGACCTCTCTATCTCTATTTTTACAAAATAAATTTGAGATGAAAGATAACTTAATTTTGAACTAAAGACCTCTATAACTTAATTATGTCCACCCATATAGCCCATTGAATAATCAAGATTAACCTTCAAATAGTCAACTTTAAATTGAGCTTGTATCAAGCTTGCTTAAAACTTCCGGAGTCATGTTCAAAGCCAGCATAACCAAGTGTTAACATCAATTGAAAACTCATGAGATTGTTATTTCAGTAAGACTGATCGATTGCACTTGACAAGTTCATCTCTCTATTAATCCATTCCACTTTTAAAGGTTGTAATATTGTGGAAGTTAAATTTCAGTTTTTTTCAATTCAACAAGTAAACAGGTCAGACGGGTTAAACTACTTAAAAATCACCAAAATTATAAAGAAAAAAATTTGTTAACGTGAACCCTTTTGACATGTTACCCGACTTATTAATTCAACAAAACTAAAAGGAAAAATCGATATAACTGTTATGTCCAACAAAACTTACAAGATATGATAAGAACAACAATGACGAATATTAAGAAGCAAAATATAAGCCACCAAACAAACTTTAACGCCTAAAGATAACAAAACATGGATTAATGGAGCAAAATTTAGGCCCAAAACAAAAAATTAACATTTTTTCACACGTTACGCAGCATAAAACAAGATAATTTTGAAACAAAAGAATAGAAGTAAAAAATAAACATTTTAGCTATTCATTCTTGTGAAGCAGAGGCAGATTCTTTCAAACAAGATCTCATGATCTTTCCTAGCTTGGAGCACGCATCTAGACATAATTCCATTGCCTGTTAATCATAATATGTTTAAACGAGTTAAAATGTATGACACAAAAAATCAATCAAAAACATTGTGCAGTTTCATCTATGAATGAGTCAATTGAGGATAAACATTGTCCAAGAAGCTAGCATACCTCATGAATCTTTGGAGTGGACCATTCACCGGTTATTGTGAGTTGAGTAACCTCATTGCAAGACGGTAAACATGTAATCATCAAGCTACCATCTTGATAGTTTTCTTCTTCTGAAATAGGGTTGATCACAAGATTCTTCCCAAGGCAAGACTATACATGGGTCAAAAACAAAAAGTCAGCATGTAACAGGAAAACCTTAAAACAGTCCACAAAATACACACTCCATAAAGAAGACATTAAAACAGAAAACTTGACAAATTATGAAATTACAACAAGCAGATGAAAATATATGTAATTAAGCTGGTGAGTATCATACCACGGAAACTGCAGCAACCAAATCATACATCATAATCCCTGCGTCGGCCAAAGCAAGACTGGCACATGAGATAACAACAGGAAGATCACCTGCAAGAATCATAAATTATAATATAATATGCAATAACCAAACTTTACTTACCCGCCAAATTCAAAAGAAAAAGAATCACCAAAAATAAAGTATTTTTAATACTTACAGCCTCCAGATTCCAAAACTAACGCAAATACGTCGACGGTTGTTTTTGGAAATGTATCGAGCATGATAGCACCCTCTAAAGACTTATGCAACTGTGACGAAATTTCTTTGTTCTCTGATGATGCCTAGCTCATAACAAACATTGAATTTACATAAGAGATACAGAAACTATGAAACAAATGGTAACTATATATATATATATCTTAAAACTGGTCATTTCATAGACATACCTGACCACGAACTGGAGTGGCAAAAGTTGTATAACTAACATTATAATTCAGCCTACCAATATCACTGTACATCATAGCTTTCTTACTTTCCCTGGGCCCAAAACTGATAAAAATATGATGGCAACAGATCAAAATAATAATACAACCACTTCCATTTGATATTCTATAAGTATGTGAAAGCAACTCAAATGTTCATTCTTTAAGCATCTTATTGCAGAACTGATGATATCAATGAAAGTTGTAGCTAGTGTCTAGATAGCAGATACCGATTTACTTTTATGTTTATAGAACTTGTGAACTTTGCTTAACATGTATCTAAAAAAATCATATACGAGATGAACTTACATAGACACGATAACTTTGGTGTTACCGAACTCTGCATAAGCAGACCCTGATGCTGCATTGACCGCACCAGTGCGCAAAACTGAAATACAAAAACAATGTAGCACACAAGTTAAAACACAAACAATCCTCTTATTATATAAAGTGTAAACCCTAAAACAACAAAGTAAACTGTGGTACATCAAAGCCCATAAAACCAAAATACACACCAAACCAATTAAACAATAATTCACCAAATTAAAAACCCCCAAATGCATATGAATAATAAAATTAGGGTTTTTTATTCTTCTTCTTAATGTTTTTCTCCCACTTTTTTATAAAATTAATCTTAGGGACATAACATAAGACGTGAATAATAATACTATAGACAGCCGGATGAATGATCATATCATACAACGGATTAAAATGTAAATAAAATAAAGGAATTGAGAATAATAATAATAATATTATTATTATTATAAAGGTTCATACATGCAGGTCTGCACTGGTGAAAGTCGCGGCCGTCGGGGCGAACCCAATCAACATCGTGGGTGAAAAGAGGTGGTCGGTTCTTCTTAAAGGTGGTCGGAGACGGTGAGTATGTCGCCGGAGCAGCTCCAGCTTTGGCGGCCATTGTATAACAGTCAGACTTCAATTCTTCTTCACCTGTCTCTGATACAAGTATGAACGAATGTGTAACCCCTCTGTTGTTACTTTGTTTTATTATATATGGGCCCAGCCCCACTATATTGGGCTACTCCAATATATTTTTAAGTAAATACTTTGTTTCTATGGGTTGCGTTATGGCGGTGCACCAACGTGGGTTTGATTGGTATTGGTTAAGTTCATTAAAATATTGACACTAAATTGAAAAATATAACATGTCAACACGAGATAAGGACCCTGATCGTTTTCAGTCTCGGGCATTGATAAAACCTGATCGTTGTCGGTCCTGGGCAATGAGTCGATAAGCATTGTCAGTTTTGGGCGTTGAAACGGTGAGTCAAAATGAATTTATTCGGTTTGGTTATGTTCATGATGGTATCGTATAAACAACGTTGGTAAAACCAAAACGTTGTTGCCGATTCGGGGCATTGAGCCGGTGAGTTGACACAAATTCAATTAGTTTCGGTTATATTTGATGCGGTACCGAAACTAAAACATAAAATTAAAAAACAAAACAAAGAAACATTGTCCACCACGTGGCCTAATGGTTGTCCTTCATGTGGCCCAATTGTTTGCCTTTACGGAACCAAAACTCTTAGGGCGCGTTCGTTTCACGAAATGGAATGAAATTAAAATTGGAATTTGCATAGGATTGGAATTTGAAGGAATTTGGTTTGGAATATAGGGGAATTAAAATCCAAATACATTCTTAATGTGTTCGTTTGACAAATGAATATAAATCAAAGTGAGGTTTTTTTTTAAAACAATGATAACGGCGAAAACATTTTAGTTTTTTTAAATTATTTGTTTTTTATTTATATTTTGCGTTATGATTTTTTATTATTTTTTTGAATTTTTTTATGGGTTTTCTATTAAAATCAAAAACCCCTCAAAAAATATTCAAAAATAATAATAAAAAATTCATAACTCAAAATATAAATTAAAAACAAAAAATCTAAAAAAGTTAAAATATTTTATTCGTTGTCCTCGTAAAAAAAATAATAATAAAAAATAAAATCTCGAGATAAGATTCCAATGAATTTTCTTGAATTCCTTCACATTTTGGAAGGATTTGAAATCCCTTTATTTAAAGGAATTTGAAGGAATTGAATTCCAATTCTTTGAACCGAATACACCAAAATGGAATTAAAATTCCAATTCCAACAAAACGAACATGCTATGTCATTGGATTTTAACTCCAATTCCTTTGAATTCCCATAAATTCTGTGAAACAAACACACCCTTATTATTGTAATAATTATCAAATGTGGAAATGTAGAATGGACTATGGTTATGTATGTCACATTCTAGGCCACAATATGGTGACCATTAGGAAGGCATCATTTGATCATAAAAAAAGTTGTGAAACCATGGGAAAGAAGACAATATCATGATCGTGCTACATTATGATATGGTCCAAAGAATTATATAGTATATAAAAAAACTAATTTTGGATTAATATTAGCTGTTAGATTTGTGTGTAACAAAATCCTGATCACTTAAAATCAAAAAATTGCTTCTAGATGCAGAGGTTACAAGCAGTTGCTACCCCACTAGCCAAAATTGACGTATCTGAGCCTTATATAAGAAACAATTTATCAAGCGCCAACATTCTCCAGACGCTGAAGACGAAGAGCAAGATCGAGATTGAGTGACTCTTTAAGAAAATTAGCGACATCAATGTACGATTTAATTGCATATACCGTCAATTAGGGCATAATAAATATTGGTATTCTTCTTGTATGGTGGTTGTCACTATAAACAATTTCTGTAACAGGAAATCAATGGCCTACTAACTGATTTCAAGCCAGCCAAGATATGCATGCATCTCAGCGACTACCATAATGCATCCCGCTTGCGTTGGTTGCTCGTAAGTTTTCATAATTATTTCAAACCTTGAATTGTGTTCTATTCAGTTTGCCCTTAAATTACAATGCTCATGTCTCTACTAATGGTTCTCTGTATAATAAATTATCCTTCTCACTGGACGGGTTATTTACCATTTTTAGTGAACGGGTCGAAGTTATCATTTTATAAAACGAGCCAAGCTTTTCTTTTTTAGTAAACGGGCCGACCTTATCTTCTTAATTTTAGTGATTAGTATCTTTCATGGGCAGGTAACATGCGTTTTGGTTCGGGTCAACACAAGTCTTCTTTCTCGGGTTAGGTTTCTTACAGTACTGTAGACAAGCACGACTACTGTCTTTCAAGCTTCACGTCTAAACTATGTCGTTCTAAGCTTCACCGGATGCGGAACATAGTGCCACCAACTCACCATGGGAAGGGGCCACAACCATGGCTTCTTTTGGCAGAATATGTGTTTTAAAGCATGTATTTGGAAGTATTGGTCAAGATTGTTTCTTTCATATACTGACTACAACCAGTCCATATATAGATTTCAATCTAGGTATTGAAATTGCTAATAAGGTAAATGACAAATTTGGAAAAGCTTGCATCAAATAAATTCTCTTGTATTGACTTTATAATAGTCAAAGGTCATTTTGAAGTCCGTTTTTCTAATTAAATGAGGTTTTCTGAGAACACCCTAGCACAAACAGGGTCATTATTTTCGAGGTTTTGATAAGCAAAGTATCTAGTACTTGTAGTTTGATCTGGCTTCGGTGTATGATTTCCCATTTTACATGGTCCTTGATCCATGAACTCTGAACATTCATGCCTTTCTCTATGGTCCTAAGACTGATCAAGTTAGGATCAAAGTTTACATAGTTGTTTATAGTATGCACTATATTTAATTCATTTACTTCAATTTGTGTTGATGCTAAACATGTTGAACTTGTATCTTAAACATATATATTATTTTAGTTTAAAATGCAAATAATTATAAATTTGTCATTTTGACATTAAACTACCCGTCCACCGGACGGGTATAAAACTAGTTTCTTGAGTTGTTCAGAAGATAGAGGAAATTTTATCGAGGGCATTGTATCCCAGATCAATAGGCATGTCACATTCTAGGTTCGCAAGCACCATGATTCTCATAGAACTTTGCAGTTAGCATGCATCATGCGTATGTAAGAGCGGTATTAGGATAAATGAATTTTTAGAAAATTATTGGCAACATAAAACATAAGTTATTGGAAACAAATCATATATTGTGATAACGAAAGGAGTATTATATCTTATACGACTATCATACGAATGTCGGTATGTATTTTATGCAATTATAAAAACCATTTTTTATTATATTTCCATATAAAATGAGGTAAACCTTTTGTCACCATTTTGATATAGATGACAATTTTTTTTATTAATTTAACCACTTCATTTCATGATTATTTTCATCATTTCGTGTAAAAAAGTCAATTCATATTGTCATTATCGGTTATGAATAAACACATAATAACCGGTAGCATAAGTAGATAAAGCTTACAATCCTTTGAATCGTTTTTCTTTTTTTACTTTTAAACGGCTTAAATTACAATTTTTTTTTGTCACACATGAGATTGAACCCTCAACACTTGTAAAAACAAAGTTTTGTCCAAACACTTTGATACCGGTAGACTTAATGATTTCATTTTTATAACCATTTTGAGAAATGAGTTCTTGTAAAAACAAAGTTTTGTCCAAACACTTTGATACCGGTAGACTTAATGATTTCATTTTTATAACCATTTTGAGAAATGAGTTCTTTATTAAATCCGATAAAGTGACATTGTTAGGTGGACCAACCTGACCTAACCACTAATTTACACTACTCATTTAAAATGAGTAGTGTAAATTAGTGGTTAGGTCAGGTTGAAACCCTAAACCCTAAACCCTAAAGCAAAAAAAAAAAAAAAAAAAAAAAAAAAAAAAAAAAAAAACCGGTTAACCGGTTAGACCGGTTATTAAAAACCGGTTGTAAAAAAACCGGTTTAATAACCGGTTCTAACCGGTTTCTAAACCGGTCCAAACCGGTTTGGCCGGTTTGAGTTTTCATTGACAAAAACCGGTTAATAACCGGTCCGGTTATTAACCGAACCGGTTTTTTTCTGGATAAAAAAAACCGGTCCGGTTAATAACCGAACCGGTTTTTTCAAAAAAACCGATTTGTGCACCTCTACTCATTTTGGCTTGAAAATATTTTTATATGTTACGTAGCTGGTCTAAACTACTAGGTTTGCTAAACATGCTATTGTATATGTAATCAATAGTGAATGTAGTTGGATCTGAATACCATATTCAGATTCCAGTTAATGCAAACCATGTAAATATTATGCTTGGGTGTTTCCCTCTAGTCTAACATCTTGCTAAGCTAACCATGTACATATTGTAAAGTTGATCACTCAAAGCATGTTTCTGACTTTCTCGTGTAAACTAGAAGGGTAATTACAATGATAAAAGAGTAAAGTTGTGACATCTTACTGCTGCCTATAACTATAAAGCGATGGTAACATGCGAAGACTTACAAGTTACAACACACATCTCTATAGATATTCTACAAAGTGGTTCTATGAATAAAAATTAAACGAATCAGCAGATTGATTGAACTTGTGGCCTTTAATCACCAGATCAAATATCAATAAATTAAACTCAAATTTCACTGTGTTTTGGATGATGATGAAATATTAGACACAGAGAAGGATTCGAGCCAGGGTTCAGTTAAGTCAACATCAACAGGTGTTTCATCATCATCTTCTGCAGTCGCTTCTATATCATGAGTATGTGAAGACTCGGACGAATATGATACACTCGATGATGTTGGTTGAAGCTCGCGGTCCATTCTAATAATATAGTCCTGTGTAGCATAATATATGCTGTCAGAATAACAACAATAATAACATATAAATCGATTTGATGTTGTGTACCTGATAACGGTCAAAGGAGAAATTCCTTCTTTTAGATTTTTCTGGTGCAATGGTTAGAAGTATTTGAACAACCTCACTCATTGTCGGGCGTGCATCTGGATCCAACAACAAGCACTCCTTTGCCAAATAAGCCATCACCTGCAATTCTTCTTCTTCAAACTTCCCTTTTAGACGTGGATCCGGCAACTCTTTACTCACCCGCTTGCTATCATGTAAAAGAGGTGTCGCCTGCGCAAAACCAAAACCAAAAACAAAGCCATGAGGCAAAACATACAATTATAATGATTATTATTATATTAACCACTAACCCATATGACAAGGCTCTCCTCCCTGCCTTTGTCAGTTGATTTATATATCGGATGCCGACCACTGATAAGTTCTAGAAGCACAACACCAAAACTGAAAACATCTGACATCAGCGACGCCCGTCCGACAATAGCATATTCGGGTGCAAAATACCCAAACGTCCCCTGCATTCGAGCAGGTGAGCTAGGACAGCTGGGGATACCGTCACTTACTAAACGTTTAGCCATCCCAAGATCAGTAATCTAGTAAAACAGTTATTAAATTTTTATCAGTAACCAAACCATAAAAACATAAAGAAAACATGTTTCATTGACGTTATATAATCTTACCTTTGCTCGCCAGTTTTCATCCAAGAGAATGTTGGTTGATTTAACATCTCTATGCAAGATTCTCGGCGCAGCTGCTTCGTGAAGATATTCTAAGCCTCTAGCAGCTCCGATTGCAACTGCAATACGCGCTCCCCAATCCAGACATTTTTCTGAAGCTCCATCTAGACACTCTCTCAGGTTACCATTTAACATGTACTCAAATACCAGAAGCATTTGAGCTTGTTTTCCATGATACTCTAAACAGTAGCCTAACAATGGTACCACATGACAGTGATGAAGTTTTGACAGCAGTTCAATCTGAGCACCAAATTACAGTTATTGCAAAATATTTTATAGCAGTTTAATCTGAACATTAAATTATAGGTTTTGATGAATATTGTTACCTCTGTTAAAAATGTAACTTCTGCATCTGGGCCTCCTTGAGCTTTAAGACGTTTAACAGCAACGAGTTTACCATCTCTCAGTTGACCATAATACACATGACTGCTAACACCAACTCCAATTAAATTATCATCAGAGAATTTATTGGTTGCAGTTTCCAAATCTGAGTATGAGAAGTTCGTAATTGTTCCTTGTACAGTCCTCGTTTGTTTCCTAAACAAGAATGAAGTTTTGCGTATACACCCTAGAAAACAAAGGCAGAAACATATTTGAGAAAAATAAAACAAAAATGATGTTTTAATAGGAAACAAAGCTCTTAATACTGCAGTTACCTATGACAGGATTGGTGGGAGAGTGGATGGATATTTTGGATTCTGGGATTGAAGCGGTCTTATAGCTTATTAAGTTTGTAGCACTGTTGTAACTTGTGACTTTATCATATGAGGATAAAGGTAGTTGTTTAGGGGAGGTGTGCTTTCGGTAAACATAGCACATTACTGAAGAGAAAATTGCAAGAGTTGTCACCACCATGCATAGTAATAAAATGATTAATATGGCTTTGCTTGAAAATTGTTTCTTTGAAGTCTCGATCTCTGACTCTGACTCACTCAATGATCCTGTTGAGAAGACGTTCAAGTAGCCGCATAATCAAAGATATTTTATTTAATATTTTAGAAATAACTGAACATCAGAATTGTGTTATCAAGCGAGGACAAGTAAATATACCAGAATTGCAATTGCAGGAAGCAAAACAATTGGATTCAGGGCCTGTAGCCACTTCAGGGAGTCTATCACCAGAACAGATGCATTTCCATCTATTTTGACTTGTACCTTCTGCATCAGTAGAGGTGCAATCACATGATGAAGAGCAGGTAGTTGGAATAACAGCTTGCTGGTTCGATTTGTTTGCGTAACATGTACATGTCCACTTGTTTATGTCTGGAGTCCCTGAAACTTCATCTGCTGCAATTAAAGGTAACAAGCTAAGCACAAATGGTTCAAAACAAAGAAATAATTTCATCTTGTTTCTTTTATGATAACAAGACATTACAGTAATGAAACTAACCACAATGGATGTGCTGAATACAGATCAAGCTGATAAAGCAAACTAAAACAGCCTCCAGTTGGAGCTTCATCTATCCGGTCCAAACAGCAAATACTATGACAGAATGAAATGAAATTGGTCAAATGTTCCTTCATATCAGAAAAACAAATACACACACCGACACTCATATTACAGTAGAAAACCACACATAACACATGATAAGTATGCAATTACAAATATACTATGGGCCCTTGTAATCTTTACCATTAAAACCTTTAAGATGTCAATCACCCAAAAGATGCTCTGTGTTCCTCATGGTCAAAACACGATGATTTTAAAAGAAAAATACACCGCAGATACACCTTCTACCATGTTTATGCATACTAACATTGATACAGAAAAAAGAGAAACTGGTATAAATATAGAATGAGATGCTTCATGCTTGTATGACTTGAAATTTGAGGAACAAACATTCTTTTTTCACCTCTTCATGAGTAACAAAATAAGCCCAAAACATCCAAAACCGAATAAACTGACAAAAGATCGCCTCAAAACAAATACAGAAAGATTAAGGAATGCGATAAACAATGAACATGCATAGAAAAGTAAAGATTAGCAGTTACTAAACACCAATGCAGTTTAACATCGATTCAGAACACATAACAATAATGCTAAAATGCTTTTAATATTAAGTGGGGCTACAGATGAACAATACCAAGAATATGTACCGGTTGATAAACGGCACTGGGCCAAACCATTAAACAGGTTTGACAATTACCAAAACTGGAAGGTGAGAGCAGGTTAGCAGAAGCAGACCACAGAACACTAATTAATGACCGACTATAAATAAATGACAGGCAATAATTCAATATCCATGACACATATTAATACAAAAATTGACAAATTTGGTTGAAATGGACATTCAATAGTGACCTAGTAATTAAAAGATGTTTATAAAAATAGCAAAAGATTTCAAGCCCATCAGCCTCACCCGCACCCACTTATCTCAGGCTACGACAGATGCCTTGTGTCTAATCCGAAAACGACCTCTCAACCAATTTCATTTCAAACAAATATATTTATAATAATAATAATTCTATACAATTATCTAACTTATTTAAATAAACAGTAGTAGTGGTTGATTGCATCATTTGCGTACGTTGAAACAGTATTATTGGTTCAACTTCAATAGAGAATAATTTCACAAATAACGGATTTTGTTTGTTAATTAAATTCTTCTTGCCTTCAAAGGCTGTGTGTATCTAATTATAAAATATAAACCCTAGGTTTGGTTGTACTTTGTGTTTGAGTTGTTATACATTTTCTTTGAAAATCAGTGAGTATTGATTGAGAAGACAGACACTGGAATAAATAAAATAGTTAATAAAAATTGAAAAAAATGACGTATTGTACCTGATAACAAGGAGACAGATCCGGACCTCCACCGACGAGGCCGAGTCAACTTAATCCGACATAATGCGTTGAAGAGAGCCGTTTAGTGGCGTAAATTAGTTAATATTTACTTGAACCTCTCGGTAACGGTTTACTACGAGGACCTGAAAAATGTAAGTGTGAAAATCATAATAGATAAAAATTTTGAGGATAAAAAAAGCAGTTTAAGTCACAAGTTTAACAAAATGTGAACTCAAAAACTGGTAATGAGCTTACATAAGAGTTGTAACAAACTAACTAACTAACTAGTAACTAAAAGTATGGATTGTGAAGGTATAGACAGCAGCTTAAGTGAGTAGAAGTAGAATGTTTGTTTGTTTGTTTTTTATATGAAAAAAATCAACGGTTGATGGTGATAATTAATGAAGCTGGACTGTACTCGTGTTAGAGAGAGAGATGCAACGGTCAGTAGTTTAAGGAGTTGCAGAGGATGATGATGGTGATGGTGGTTTTGGAGGACGGAAACGGAGCCAAGACTATACAAATATACAATGAATAATAATATTATTATTATTATCTATCTGCTGCTCGTCTTTTTCACACATCACTAACCATGGTCCCTACTCCCCCACATGCCTCTATTACTTTTTTTCTCAATTACATCTTTAGTTCCTTTTCAAATCTGGAAACACAAAACTAGTCCCTTTTATTTTGGTTGTGTTAAGTCTCGGGTGTGCACTATTCGATTTGGTTTAGTTATTGGTCTAAATCGAAATCGAAGTCATTGATTTGGTTTATTCCGTTAATTTTGTTGATTTTTGGTTCGATTTGGTTAATAAATAATAACCAAAACCTAAACTTTGGCTAAATTATTTGCTTAGAAATACATGAAGTAAGGGTATAAATACATGTTACTGAAGTATAAAACATTAAATACATAAAATTGAGATATAAAAGCTAGAAATATATGAAAATATGAATGGTTTAGTTTGGTTAACTCGGTTACGGTTATTGCTGACACTATTAACAACGGAAATTTGAGATATTATTATCTAGTTTAACCTCATACATTGCAAGTAGCAAAGTTAAATTTCAAGTAAAGTTATTGAAGTAGTTCAAGAACTAAAGCTTGCTAGAGCTCCTTTGAAAATTTTTTAGTCGAGCCAGGGTTGGATGGTATAATTGTCAAAATTTATCACATTGTTTTACTATTTTTACGTTATTCAAGGTCGTATAAAGTTTTATCATTTGTGACTTACTTAAAACGTGGTTACAATAGTTATAGTTACAATTAGTATTTAATAGCTAAACCTGTCAATTTATATTTAACAAGGGGCTGAAATTATAAATTATAATTTAGATTGGTTTAGATGAAATCGTTGTTGGATGTTGGGGCAGTCAAACGTAATTCCTTAGGGTGTGTCCCCGGTAGAGGACAATCGGGTGCTTAAAACTTAAAAGGTGGTATAACTTGAAATACTTCCCTCTTAAATTTTATAACTCCTTTGCTTTTTTTCATGTTTTGTTTTTAACCCCCTCGAATTCGCTTTTCCGTTTCTTGGAAAGTGAGAAGAAATATGCATCTTGGTTTTTGAATTTTAATAATTTTATAATCATTATTTTATATCCAACAAATGAATTCTGATGATCACACCTGGATTTTCTAATTAAACAATGGCAAAGATTAAAAAAAAGTACTATGCTAAAGTAACTTAATTCCATTGAGTTTTACTAAATATAATATATCATGTACTCCTACTAATTTAGTTACATCATTTTTTTTTTACTCTACTTTACTTGTTAGACGTGATATTTAACATACAAGAGTCACATTTAACCAAACTTTTACAGAACTAATGGATGTGTGTCACACTACAACCAATTTGTGGTGGTTGTCACATCTGCATTTATCCAATATCAGCACGGTGCTAAAAACCTTACTTTTTTTTCCTTTGCTGTCTCCTGCATGGTTAAGCACCAAGCCACCAACATCCTGATTTTAGCATCTTGCGGTACCACATGAGGTGGGCGGTGTTCCCTTGTGGTGTCACCATTCGACCTCACTTTCATCCCTTGTCGTCTTGCATCCACTCCCCCTTCCCCTTATAAATGATTCATTGTCTTTTGATAAAAGAGTGTGATATTGTATGTCGGTTTTATTATGATACAGGTTCAAATCAAGCCTATGATTAGTATTATGGTTTCTAGATTCTCGTAACTGATTGCTTCAATTACAAATTCTTCAGTTTATTTAAGTATTAAGAGAACTACTCCCGGTTAATCATGAGGAAATAGTCGACTTTAAATGTTGATGGATTCAACTAACTTCAATTAAGAAGTTAACTAGCTAGCGGGCTTTATCATTATCACATAATCATTTTTCATCTTATCGTATATATCTTTAAGTCCTTACATACATCTACTATCTTTATCACGTGGTTTTATTCATAATCTTGCATGCTCCATCTTTTCATCGTAGCCTTTGCATCGACGTAAAAACAACATAGGATAGTTGTTGGACCATCGATATCTCTCGCGATCAAACCATGTGTATTGGACCTATTGGTTAGATCATTCAGAAAAAACCTACTATGTTTGACCAAGTAAACTATTTTAAAATCCTCATTTGATTTAGTTTTAACATGTGATAAATTCATCAACTTCGTGACAAACTTAACGATTTCTGTCGCATAATAGCCAAATTGGTGTATTCGTAACTTAGTGTATATCTTCATGTTCAAGTGAAAATTTCATGGTTTACTTACATAAAAAAAATCATTAAAGGTTCATTCAATAAAATTACGGTACTAAGGCATTTAAGAAAGCTAAACCTAACTAGTTTAATTAATCAGTAACTAAATAAATCAGAGGCCAGTTAGGTGGACATAATGTACTAAAAGAACATATATGAAACCACTTGGCTAGTTGACTCATGGATTAAAGAAAAATAAATAAATAAACCTAATCATCATTTGACTGTCGAGTGTCGACTTTGATTTGCAAATTGTCCTCTTTGTGAGGGGATATTGAGCTTGACCAAAATGGGCTGACCTAAAATGGCTTTGAGCCCACTTGAACTGCATAGTTCATAGGAAAGAGATGTTGGGTTTAATCCTAATGGACAGGGCTCAATGGGTTTGAGCATATTAATAGGTGCACAAATCAAGTTTTTTTTTTAAAAAAAAGGAAAACCAGGTAAACAAAGTTAAGAACTGGATCGGGTATGATCGAGTTTTTGACCGGTTTGGCCAGGTTTTTATCGGTTTTTGGCCATCTCGGGTCTTTACCGGATAGAGGTGGAAGTGGAACCGAACTGGATCGGGTATGATCGAGTTTTTGACCGGTTTGGCCAGGTTTTTATCGGTTTTTGGCCATCTCGGGTCTTTACCGGATAGAGGTGGAAGTGGAACCGGTTCTAGTGGTCTGGACTTCCGGTTCAGCTTCGGGTCCGGGAAAGGCTTCTCTGAGGAACAGGAACCTTGCTTGTACCCGAAGGTCAGGTAGGACAGGTCAACTTGAACTGTATGGGAATTGGGATATCGGACATGTGGCCTCGAATCGTCTTGTAAAGTTTTAAGAATATAACAGTTCATTTGTTTTATGAGCTATAACCTTTTTATATATTCATTTTTAAAAATAAAACATATTACAAAGTATTAATATGAAACAACAGCTCATATGTTTAAATAAAAACTAAAAGAAATTACAGAAGCGAACACGTTATACCTATTGGTCTAGTCTTATGATGTCTCACATCACAAATGTAAGGTGGTGCCTAATGAACTCATCATTTCTACAAGTAAAAAAAATACTAAAAAATGTAATTTGAAAGGGTTTGTTTCATGTAAACCAGATAAATTATCGCATATGAATTACATTAGATACAAACCCATCCATTTTCTTGATTTGTAAGAAGAATACAGTTGTAGCAAAAGCCAATTCCCAAATGAATTATTCCCTTGAAAACCAACCAACCAACCAACCAACCAATCCAATTGAGAAAAATATACCCACAAAAGTCAAAACATACGTTTTCTGCACTTTTCGTAGTAAAACCATTACACAAAATAGAAAGAAGCACCTTTAGAATAAGGCATCATCTATCATCTAGGCTGAGGTAGAGGAAAAGAGTATATTGACCTCAATGATTTCTTGTTTTTGGGAGAGTTGTTAACCATAGACGTTGATGGACTCCTGCTAAAACACATTGTCTGAGACAGGTTAACCATGTCCACCATCGACTGTGTCTGGTAGCTCTGTATCTGGCTCGTCATTCCAGTCGAGTCGCCCCTAGCCGTCGCCCGCTGCCATGAATGCGAGCTCAACCCTGACAAAACGTAAGCACGTCCTGACGACTCGTACACTCTTCTGGTCGCCATTCTCTCTTTCATTTCCCTTAATTCAGCAACCAAACCGATGCACAGCCGATCACCTCTACGAGCAGACACAGATTCCGACAACTTTTTCCGGCAATCTTCAAGCACTGACGTTGCCGCTGCTAGATTACCACGTTCGGCTGCCACTTGTGCTTCGGCTATCGCACTGGCGGCTCTAAGCCGGTTCCTTTGTCGGTCAACTTCAACTGACACTATTGGTTCTCCCATAATTGACTCGGGTCTCGAGATTATTACATCTTCGTTTCCACCAACTGTAACCGTTGTTTTCTTTATCGGGTCCTTGTGAATAACCTTGAACTTCACCAATGACATTTTGTCATCTGATTCTCCAACCGGAACATCCATTGCAACAAGAAAATCTCTCTCTTCCTCGGCATACAAATCACCGACTTCAATAAACCCCGATCTTCCATTCTCGTTCATACCAACTTTGTAACTCCCGGCTTTAATAGACCCCAGACGCAACACGGGATGAACACACTCAACTTCAACCCGTAACTCTTGAACCACAACACTCAAAAGCCCACCAATACACTGAGCAAAAGCGTCTTGCATCACATTCTCAGCTTCTATAAATGAAAACATCCCTCCAGAATGTTCCGAGATAGAGTGCATTGCAGAAGCATCATGATCCATACCAAACCCAAATGTGTGAATCGGTATGCAGGTTTCGTCTTTCTTACATTGCATAGAGGACGGAAGAAGAGTCTGGTAATCGGTTTTTGACCCTGTCTTTCGCGGGCTGATGCTGGTGTATGTGTCTTGCCCGTCTGACAATAATATCATACTGCTTACTGGATTCTTGAATTTCCGCTCAGTCATCACTTTGGTTCCCTTTTTTAGGGCTTCAGCTATATTAGTTCCACCATTAGCAACCAATGAATTAATCATTTGCAAAGATTCTTGCTTCCCGGTTTCAGTCATACGGCGAAGTGGGAAAAGCCGACGAGCTGAAGAAGAAAACGCTATAACCGAAAGCCGGTCCAATGGTCCAAGATTTTGTACAACAAAACCCATTGCTTGTTTCAATAAAGCAATCTTTGTACCTGTCATGCTACCACTAATATCAAGTACCGTCACTAGATCTATCGGTGCTCGGGAATTTAGATTTCCTTTAGTGATAGGAGCTTTGAGATTTATTAGGATGCCGAAATTATCAAAGCATGTTGATTTTGCTAACGCTGAAATTTCAGGGTATGTTTTCATTTCTACCCCTCCACAAGAATCAAAATCACCAGATGGCATTTCTTCAACTTTATGATTGACTAATTCATCATCATTAAAAACAGGTGGCTCGGGGGCTTGAAATAGTAAAGGGGCACTACGGCCAGAGTACAGTTGTTGATGTGCCATACCTTGTAAAGCCATCCATGAACCAGAATTTGTACTTGATTTCACACGAGAAGAACCGGATCTCTCTAAAGGAATTTCTTTCCATTTTGCACGACAAACGGGACAGACTCGATTTCCATGTTTTACATTTGATGTAATGCAATGGAAATGGAAGGAATGTGAGCATTCTGCAGTGAAGATTGCATGACCGTCAGTTGCTTTCATTGACGTCAAGCATATTGCACACATTTGCTGCAATCCAAATAAAGTTTTTTAGTAAAATAAAGAAAACTAAAATTTAGAAATTCAAAAATTAACCTGTATTAATAATAATGCATTTAATGCTTCTAAGATGACATGAATGGGAGCATGGACAAAGGCTCTACAATGATTCTTATGTGCATATCATTTATTAGCATATCCCCTATTTAGCTTCCAGCGTTTCCTTGTTTTATATTACAACATGATAACTAATAAATATTAAATAATATAAAGATTCGCCATAGGTAGGGTTTCTGTTTATGCTTATGTTTGTTGGTTCGCTTTATTTCCAACTATATATTTTTCCTCTAAATCACTAGATAAACTTCAGTTTGAAGCCAAGCAAAGTTGAAAAAGTATCGTGATTTCGAAGCAACCTGTTTTTTTTATATTATGATTGCAAGTCATACCTAACTTCCATTTTTAAGTAAGTAATCTCTGATTCTCTGCTTGCTTTTATTGTTTACAAACGACAATTCATTATTTTAGGAAAAACAAATGAAAGCAACATTATATTTAATGCAGTAAACTTTTAATTTATTTTTCTTTTGAACAACTAGGTATCATCTTTTAAAAGCAATGAGGTAAATATCTTTAACCACCACAAATTTATCGACGGTCATATGAAATCGTGTTGAATCAAATCATGAAAGCTGAAAATCACTTTGGCATAATGAGTAGACATCTTTTGGGTGGCCAACTTGTGATGTGGGTGCTACTTAATGATTAAAAAATGTAACCTTTATAAAGCAAAGATCATTAAGCAACTGGTGTTCCAATGATGAGGTTTCAAGGCAATAAAGAAAAGCATACGCGTCATATAGTCAAAAGCAATAACTTGTATAAAAAGAATTAGAAATCAATAAGAATAAGGTAAAGATTTTCCACGGTTTTCAAAGCTAAACTTACTTTCATCAATTTTATGCAGCATAAGTAAAGCTCAAAAGTGTTAATTCATCTATATGAAAAGGGGGTGAGAGGTTTTATGTGTAAAAGTGAAGGTGTTGACCAGACAAAGCACTTTACCTTCAAGAAGTTGAAGTGAAAAAAAGAATAACAGTATTAATTATTAAACTATTTACTACCAACCCAAACAAGTTTGACCAACTTTGACCCTAGCGTGTTCTCGCGTTCTTAAATCAAGATTACGAGTTTTAAATTCGACATTACACATTAATATATTCACTTAATTATTATGGAAAGACCATTATTAACCAATGCAGCATAGTACAACCTTTAAAGGGACATTAGGGTCCATAAAGCCATTAAGGAGTTGAAAACAACTTGACAACAAAACCAACCCATCACTATCTTCATACCCACTTCTTGTATTGTATAATCACCATAATTAACCACTACCTAAATATCTTTTGTTTACATCACAAAACTATACCTAGCCAATCACAAGTGGTCTAATAGAATTTTCTTTTCTTTTCTATTATTTTCCATTTATTAATTTATTAATAATAATATCACACTGTAATCCACTAGCTTGTCTAATATACTCTTATGTCATAAAATGAACAACTAAATTATATCTCTAACAATTAACAAACGCAAATAATAATAATAATAATAATACCTTAGAGGACGACTTAATGCCGTATTTGGACATATGAAGACCGGAAGACGACGGAGTGGGAGTGGTCGGCATTCGATGGCGGACATCGGAGGATCTCGGCGGCGCGTGAGAAGACGGCGAGCGCGTGGAGTCGTCATCGTCGGAGGTTTTGGGATGATAAAGACACGTGTTCAAGCCTAGAGCAAGCATCAGCTTCCGCCATTTGCTTTCACCTCCCATAACTTGAAGAATAATAATATGAAGCAATGGATATTATTATTATTATTATTCAATTTATAGATCTTGTGAGGCAAAAGCGGTTGGTGAAAAGCAAGAATAATATCATCATGTTAAAGGATTCAGGTTCGATGAATATACTACGGTGAAGTGAATATTATTTGGTTTTGGATTTGGTTTTCCCCAAATTTATTTGCATCGTCTCGAAATTAGGGTTCGTGGAGATTGAAATGAAATGGAAGCGTATGGGTTTGTATTGGAGTTATAGTGGACAGAGGTGGGTGGGTGTGAGGGTAAAGCTGGAAAACAGCTTTATTGGATATAAATGAATTTAATTAGGTGCTACTATTTATTATTTAATATTATATTATAAAGTTATTACTTTGTATGAATGAAATCTTGTTTGACTTTACAATTGTCAGCTTTCAGTTTTCCAAATAATATCAATCTGTATTTTATTTTTTTATTTAACGAATTTTATTAATCATCAAACGGTATAGCAAGAACTAACCAACCGAGACAAATAACAACCCGATCCGACCGACTAATAAATAGCCTTACAAATTATAAGGCCACTAGGCTGCCACTTATCCCACGTTATTTTCTTCATTATCGATCTTATATTGAACCAATAAATACCCCAAAGCTTATTATACCTTCCACCAAAAGTAACAAGATTCACTGATTTTCCGTTAAACACGTCATTGCTAGCCGTCCATAGACACTATAGTGTGATGAGATAGGCGCCATTAAATGTTTTTGCCTTTTGTTTTAGAAAGTTGTTTGTGTTTGTATAATTCCAATAAGTCTCGAGTGCAAAAGGCATGGAAGTTTGGGCTTGTACACCATAGAACTTAAATATGCTCCGCGACTCATTCACTTCACCACACACCGGGCATATCACCAACGGTGTGTTTGTGTATGTTTCATTAGCAAGCGCCACCAAATATGGAATTTGTTCCATTTCTACCCTTTATGCTAATATTCTTACCTTTTTGGGACCCTATTATTCTAAACGTACTCGTAGCATAAAAGTGTATTAAATTGTAAGGATGATCAAGTCGATATTATCATGGTTTTAGATTTTAATTTTTTTTTTTTAATTTATGGATTTAATTCCTAAACAATAAACACTTTTGATTCTCATCATGTTAAATTGAGATGAATTATTTATTTTACTACTAATTTTGTAGGAAACTTAAATAATAAGAAATGTAAAGTTGGACATAAGTAGAAAGATTGGGTGGGATTTCGCTGTTTTGGGTTTTGACCTTTTGGTTATTTAATTAATAGATTTTTTAAATCATGCAATTATTAAAACCCTCCGTATTTGATTTTTTAACTTATATAGAAGCATTTCTAATTGGGAACTCAACTCATAAGTCGTCTTTAAACTTGTATGGCCTTTTTGGGCTTCCATAGGCATTGCGATGGTTATCGTGTCTCATATCTTATGGTGCATCCAAGATGACCGACGAAGAAAGATAAATCGGGTTTGGTCATTTGGATTATCAATCCTTTAACTTTATCATGTAATACATATTATATGAAAAAGAAAGTTTCAATATATTCTATAACTTAAAATCAATCTCCAATTTTTTATTGGAGTTATTAGAGTATAGTATTTAGTGTTTTAGTATCAATTATCTCTAAATACTATACTTAAAATACAATTTTTTTAGTCGAGAAATAACTATACATACAATCTTTTTCTTTTTTAATTTTTTTTTCTTTTTTTCATTTTTAATATTTTAGAATCATAAATTCAACACAAATTCACTAGCAAAAATAAATTGATTGACTTTTGGCCTTGGTTTTAAGGAAAATTGCAAGAAATGCCATTCCTTGATATTATCGAAAGAAAGAAGGGGTTAAACGTTTCTGGTCAGCGTCACCGAGTTTGGACTTTGGACCCGAGTGATCCAATGCCGGTTTTCATGTTGACCCACTTGAGTTGTACCCAGCATGCTCTTTTATTTTATTTTATTTTTTATTTAAGTCCACTCATTTCTAATGGATATGATAGTAACATATTCCAATTTATTTTTAAAATATCATAGTACACAGAATAACTGTGATGTAACTTTCAATTAAATAAAAATCATTATTTTATTTGTCATAAAAGTCATTATACAAAACAAAGTATATACAATCGAGAAACATATTTTCTACGACCAAAAAGTCTGCAAACTAGTGTATTTAACATGATCATCCGTCGTCAAGATTGATCGAACAAAAACATTGTAGTTTTATTGAGCTTACGTGTTTGACACGTTTCCCTTAAAACAGTTTTCACGTGGGGTACAATAATATTAACAATTTGTACTGGAAGAGATAACAACCGAGTCTAAATTTTCTTGTGAAACATTGTGTTCTAATAAAAAGTTCAAGCATCAACTTCGACTAAGGTAAACCACCAAAATGGTCAAAATGAAAAAAAACCACCAAATCATGTAAGTATATGAAAAACAATAGTTAAAATTTTTATTTGATTGACGCGGTAGCTTGGGTTGGGGGCTCGGATTCGTGGGTTTGGTTGGGAGACTCTTTAGGGTCTTTTCAGTGAACTAAGTCAAGAGGACTCTTGTGAAAAATAGAGATAACAACATTAATTATGTTTTGAAGTGGTGTAAGTGGGTGCTAAATAAATGTAATATTCACGTTTGGAGGTCTGAAATGAACCGGATTCCGACAAGGGAGGCTTTGAAGAAATATATCAATTCAAAACCAAAATCGTACTTTATGTGATTAAGAGTTTGAATCGAATGAGCATATGTTTACAGGTTGTACAGTGGCGACTGTGGTTTGGGACTTTATTAGCCGATGGTGCAAAGTTCCTCCAGTCTTCGGCATCTCAGTTAGAGACTTACTAGATATGCATTGCTCGGTGGGGGTTAGAGACCAAGAGAAGGAGGCTTGTCATGGTATCGTGATCATAGCGTTATGGGGAATATGAGAAGAAATGACAAATTATTCGGGGGCAAAGAGGTGAGGTTAGAAGAGATTATTGACGATATAAAGTCTCTAGGTTTTCTTTAGTTTAAACATAGAGCCAAAAGAAAATCGATTGAGTGGTCATATTGGTGTAGTTTTAAATTGTTGTAACAGTGTTGGTTTTTGTTTAGTGTGCGTGTTGTTTCTTGGCCTTGTGTCCGTTTGTCTATAAAAGTCTACTGTTTGGTAAAAAAAACAGTAGCAATCGAGTAGTGGGAACTGAGTTGCTACCCATTACCGATAACTTAGCTCTGCAACAACCCGTGAGCCCATCAAAGGTAACATCTCACTGGTCGATCATAACCATCAAACTTATAAAAACATAAAGACGGTTATTAAGCAAAAAATAAAAAAAAAATTCCTTTTGTCATAAAATAAATAAACTTTTTTTCTCATTAAATATACCTAAAATAAAGAGAATATATTAGTTAGATGTATCGAGAGAATTTCTAAAGTTCTCTTAGCGAAAAGAATTCACAGTTTGTCATTTTTATTTGGTATAGGTTTAGATCAGAGAGAAATGGACTTCAACCGATAGGAAAATAGGTAAGGAAATGGTGAAAGTAACATAACGTTTATATGACATTGACATGGCATTAATATATACTCATGGGTTTATCAAACAACCAACTTTTCTAGTCAAAAGTGTCTATGGAGTGGTTAAAAGTTATATATAAAATTTGGTAAATTGTGTTTACGTGTTTACTGTTTACGTATTTTTTTTTCAACGGCCAACTAAGTAATGCCGGGTACTTTATACGCGGCCCCCATTGGCTAAAGGTAGCCCGAGCCGACCACTAGTCCGGACGGACGGAGCCCCTAGTGGTCCACCTATTAAACACATGGGAAAAATGTCCATCAAGTTGTTTTTTTTAATTTTAATATGTTTATTTTATAAATAACTTTCTGCTTTATATAAGCACGTGACGTCTTTGATGAAGGCTATATTTTAACAATGGATTTTGAATAGGGCCGTCCAAACCGCTCATCGCTTGCCGCTCGTTCGGAAATTGCTCGGAAACTGCTCGCTCGTTTTTCGCTCGATTGAAAACGAGCCGCTCTGCTTGGTTCGGTTTGTAAACGAGTCAAGCAACGAGCAAGGATTCGCTCGGTTCGGTTCGGCTCAAATATTTTTAGTATGTTTTATTATATTTATATACACTTAGAATTATATATATACAAAGATATATTTAATTTTATAAGTAATACTAAAATATTGAATTATATTACTTGAAATATCAAAAAAAAAAAAAAGATATAATAATGCAGCACACAGCAGTGGTATAACACTATGACTAACATCAAACCCTAAATAACAAAAGTTACACAATATGACCCATGTTTCAAGACCACGCCATCACAATACACTTGAACAATTTCATGTGAACCAAATCTTTATCCACACCGTCACAAATCAAACCTGCATCAATTCAAACCACCACCATCACAAAATCAGGCTGTCATCCTCTCAATCCACACCGGGCTCCACTTCTCTCTACCCACGCCGCACGTCGCTTAATCGGAGAACCATAATCGCTCACTAATGGCTAATCGCAGGCTTCTCTACATCCTAAAGTTTAGTTGTCTCGTATTCTTCATTCCAATCTGAGCGAAAACGAGCCGAGCCGAGCTGCTCGGTTTTAATTCGAGCCGAGTTCGAGCAACGTTTTTCCGCTCGTTTACTTAAATTCGAACCGATCCGAGCTGCTCGGTTTCAATTCGAGCCGAGTTCGAGCAGCCGCCCGCTCGGTTCGTGAACAGCCCTAATATTGAATCTTTGATTATGAAGTGTTGGGCCGTATGAACTAGAAAGTTTTCAGAAAGGATTTTATTGTTGGATTTGATGAGCACAATAAGATTATTATTTTTATTTTTACTTTTTTGGGGTGGAGTAATTATATTTAGGTTTCAACTTATATGAAGATACTTTGGATTGTAGTAATATTATTTTTTTTATTCGTCAATTTTTTGTTCGGTTAGTATCGTTATTCATTATTCATATATCAACCCATTATAGATGTTTCATTCAATTATAAAAGTTTGTATGAAGTCACATGTACATAAATTCTTGTAAAATTTCATAATTTCATTTGCATTTGTTATATTCATGATAAAGAGCTTATGTAAAATTTTTTAAAGGCTCTTAGTTAAAACTAAATGGCAAGAATAATGTAATATAATGCGTTTAGATCACTAAATTAGCTTACCAGATATTTGAGTTATGAAATGTTACGAATCGAATTCGGGTTAATGATATTTAATCATTGTTCTTATTCATATTAGTAAAGTTAGCCAAGTGCTTTTGTATTTTACTTATTCTAGCTAAACAAAATCATCTCGGATGGAGATCTTAAAAATTCAGTGGTCAATACTAAGGATCTCATGATTAAAGAGATCTTATGAGGCATTTATTTATTTAAATTGTACGATTAAATATATTTATAATAAAGATCATTCATGAGTTTAAGATTTCAAATTAAAAAGCTTAAAATTAATATATAAGCTTTTAATACAATATCAACATTGATGATTTTGTTCTAACTTTTTGCAAGGTCAAAGTGGGAATCCAAAGATGGTCAAATACTCAAATGCTTAAAAGATGACCGCAAGATATAGACGTGGTGTTGTAAAAATCGCTAGTCAAAGTGGATTCCAATGATGGCCAAATGCTTAAAAGATGACCGTAAGGACCAGTGATTAATCGAGATTAATCGGATCGGACTTCAATGAATAATTTTCAGTTTTATATATACACGCACACATTTTTATATGTAATTTTCAGTTTTATACATACACAATCACATTTGGCTAGAAATTGGCCGGAGTCTCACAGTAATCCCTTGATGTTGGCCGGAATCTCGTCAAAACCGCCGATTTTTGCCAGAAGATCATTAGAAAAAGCCGATTAATTCCGATTTATCTAAACTCCAGCCGGATTTGACCATTGACCGATTAGCCCAAAAGTAATCAATGAAGTAGGACTAGCGATTAATGGGAGGATTAACTGACCCGTAGTCAACATTTTTGAAACACCATATATATGTGTTTTTGAGTTTACATTTTATTAAAAGCTTGTTTGGATTTGTTTTGGCTTCGACATTAGAAGACGGACGGATGAGTAGCACGTCAAAACTTTATACCATTTTGGCTGGCTCATTATCCATCGAATAAAATCCTATAGATCTAGCAATAAGACTAAAGATGTGTACAGTGTACGCAACTTTCACTAATAAGATTAACAAACATATTACTAGTTAATCACCGCAACATTTCTCGGAAAAAACAGGCCCTGATTCACATTCACAAGTGCCACTTAATTATTCATCATCTGACAAACAAACTAGATCACCTTCTCTAGCAACTCGACTGAAGATGGAGACACTTTTGGCGGATGAAAACCGCCTTGCTTGTAGTTGTCGGTGTCCATAGGCTGTGCTGGTGTAGTCGGTGTTGGTGCCGGTGCTGGTGTTTGTGTTGATGTCGGTTTTGGTGTTGGTGTTGGTGTTGGATTACAAAGGCCCTGCTTGGAGTTGTCGCTGCCCATAGGCGGTGCTGGTGTCGATGTTGGTGCTGGTGTTTGTGTTGATGTTGGTTTTGGTGTTGGATTATAAAGGCCCTGCTTGGAGTTGTTGGTGCCCATAGGCGGTGTTGGTGGTGTTGGTAATTGTGTCGGTGTTGGTGTAGGTTTTGGTGTTGGATTATAAAGGCCTGTGTGACTTATGGATACCGATGGCATCGGTGGCAGTGATGGTTGAGGGCGTGAGGTTGGTGTGGCTGGCCGATGACCAGGAGGAAGCATTGAGTATAACGGTGGCAGCTTAAACGATGTTGACGCTGGTTGAGATGAAGTTAAACGCAAACTTCTTGGTGAATTCTGAGCGGGATGGCCATTATTATTTGTCCAAAAAGAAGTTGGTGTTTGAGACCGTTGCTGATGTGGTATCACTCTCTGGTCATGAGGAGTCGGAGGCTTATAAGGACGGATATGAGGAGCTGGAGTTCGGTAATTCTTAGCAGGAGCAGTGGGGATGGTTTTAGGTGGTGGTCTGCTAGTGGCGTTGAGGTTGATACCAGGTGGTGGTCTACGAGGTATACTGGTGGGGATAATGGTAGATGGTGGTGGTCTGGTAGGTGGGTTGGAATTAAATGTTGGTGGCTGTCGCATGTAGGGGTTGGTATTATTATTATTATTAGATGGTGGTTTGGTAGGTGGGGTCGAGAAAAGTTGTGACGATTGATTAACTATTTGAAGAGGTGGTTGTGTCTCGGTAACTGGTTGGCTTCTAGAAGATTGAGCTGGTGACGATGAAAACGTAACTCCATTTTGAAACTGAGGGAGATGCGGTAAGTTTGAACCTGAATACGTTTGTAATATGTTAAACTCGTTGTGATATAAATAATAACGGAATTGACGTAAATACCTTCGATTTCCGGAGGACCAATAGGCACCACATCTTGGCACTTAGACTTGAAAGCCTCTGCCAATACTTTATTCATGACCACTCTATTGAAATAACCGTCGACTTCCTTCTTTTTTGACTGAAAAGCTGCATCCGCGTCCTTATTTTTAGCTTCGTATTTAGCATTGATTCGAGCAGTCATTTCTTCTATTTCCTTTTCTTGATCAGACTTTAACTTCAGTTTCTGCAGAAAGACGAACACAAACATATTATAAAACTTAAAAGGTGAAGACGGAAAACATTTATAAGGGATTTAAGGTAAATCAAACAAGAGACTGACAAAGGTGTCGTAGAATTTGACAACAGCATTCTTCAATTCAAATAATCTTTCCAATTCGGATTGAAGCGGATCACTAGACTTCTTTCGTGGGGCCCCTTGGTTACCGTTGCCAGATCGACTACCATTCGACTGGTTCGGTGTACCATCTTGATTTGGAACTTGTGGAATTGGGGTATCGGGCTGTTGTTCACCGAGAGGTATATTAGATTGATTCTCAGATGGTAAACACGGTTCTTCGTCAGCCTGAAGTGGTGAAGCTTCCGTACTACACGTATTAACCTGAAAAGTCCAAATACTTAAATATTAATTACATAAAAAGTAAACAGTAAACTCTTAATTTTCTTGTGTAAGTAAATCTTACCGGATCTGTTGGAACTGATTCACCAGAAGCTAGAGAAACTAAAGGTTGAACCAAATTATTATTGTTTTGGTTTTCTGGTGCATTTGACGTGTCAGGATTGATGGAGCCAAGGTCACTGTCTTTTCGGTTGCAATCACCAACACCACCACCACCATCGTCACCACCAGCATCATCATTATCATTAGATGAGCTGTCTACTGATTCACCGGTTTTCGTTTGATCATTCGTGTGAATCAAAAACATCTCCTTTGCTAACTGCAGTTTCAAGTACACCGAATTTGCTTTGTCTTCCTGACAACTGAAACTTAACTTTTCGTTTGCGAGACTGATCGATTGCTTCCTATCAAGCTTGCGTTTTAACAATTCAGCACCAATCCAACACTGCAACATCAGTAGTATATGCTGTTAGTAAAACCACAAAATAATATTATAAAAAATGAACGTATATGTTTTCAGTTATCACACCAGTGATATCAGGAAAGCGTGTAGCGTGCTTTCAGATTCGTCGTTGACACGAAAATTCCCAACAACATACCCGAGAAACCTTTCTACCATTATCTTCACATCCTCCTGCATTTACAATGAATATCCAATCAAACATGCTATCTACTTCTAGTAACTTCTGGCATCATAACAAGAGAATAATAAAGAACATAATGTGAGAAACATACCGACAACTTAAGGACTTCACACAGTCTAGATATTTTGAGCTTTAGGAGGTCCTGAAAGCTCATTTCCCCTGAAAGAAAATGCAGGAATCCTAGAGTCAATTTCATGTAGCGTTTACAACGAAAAATATGTAAATTTAATAAAAATATCAGCATTTCACCTTCTTCTATTACTGGCATTGATGCAACAGGTTCAGTGACATTATTTGTAACTTGAGCTTCTTTTACAACTGGCTTTGATGCAACGGGATCAGTGGCATTATTTGCAATTCCACTTTCTTTTACAACCGGCTTTGATGCAACATGGTCAATGACATTATTTGTAATTACACTTTCTTCTATTATTGGCTTTGATGCAACAGGTTCAGTGATATCTGTAATCTTCTTACGCTTACGCCCAACATCATCATTGGTGGCATTTATTCTTGAAGGTGACTGTGACTGCTCAAGATACTGTGGTCTTTTTGTTGACCTTTGTCTCGGAGTCAAGTTAGTGGATAAATACCTCCAACACGGATCCCTTCCTGCCAATAAATTTTTCCAAAATACATGAGGCGGTTCTCCATCTGGCTCGTTTGGTAACGTAACGTTTTTACTACAAACCGGTTTAGCTCTTGTAATTTTCAGCTTCCCTGTATCCTTGTTCTTAGATTTATAAGAAATCAAATCTAGAAACTCTTCCATTAGCTCACTCAACCAGCATTCTACAGAGGAAGTACTTGAATCATTATGAAACACGTCAAGTTTTTTAAATAAATATGTAGCACCCTGCATGAGTAACTTATCACTGGTACTCCTGCTTAAATTCTGCAACTTGCCGGTAATAGTTACATTATGCTCCGCAAGTCTTAGAATCTGTTCTTCAAGTGTTGATGAAGTGTATAACCGAAACGTCATAATTTGTTCGGAATGTGAATCGATTGCTATTCTCTGTAACACTCTTAAATCATTTGCAGGATTCCAATCACTGTCGAATAAAATTATAGTGTCCACTGATGATAACTTTATACTTGGAAGACAAGCACGGTGTTCAAGCAAGAATATGAATCTACCCATTTCTTTGTTGTTGAAGTTATTTAGCGCTGCTTGCTTTTTTCCTGGAATCATAATCCCGTCTACACGCTCATAGGAATCTACGCCGAATCTTTGACGGACAAAATCGTCTAATATGTCGCCAGTTGAAGTCGAATCTTTTCCGGACCCACTTAACTGATGATACACAATAAGTACTCTGAGCTGGCGTTTTCTCATTTCGGGAAGTATAACGTCTAGAAATTGGAATTTGCCACTTGCTTTTATACCAACATCTAGAAACTTAATTGGCTCCAGACCCTTAGCAAGTACGGCTTGTAGAGATAGGTCAACTACATAGGGGTGATCACAACACTACAAAGAAGAAACATAAGATTAACAAAAAGACATTATAATGTGTAACAAAATTTATATATATATATAGAAAATTAAAAAAATAAAACCTTGCGGTTAGAAACAAGAATGTCATGAAGAGCGCCAGTAGCATCACTTTTTGAGCATGCGCTAAGAGCCATAGATTTTGAAAGTAACATAGAACAATATTGTTCAAGCTGCACGTTGGATATCTGTACAGGAACCCAATATTCCACAAATTTAGATGATGAGCTGGATTTGCATTCATATGCAATAAGCTTAGACAAAGTTTCCTTCAGTTTGCTAATATCACCCAATTCGGTTGCTGTTATGACGCCACAGTCTAGCAGTGGCATCACATCAAGGTTGCTGACCTGCAACACAATATATTTCATAATTCTATTTACTCTTTAAACACAAATAACTGTTTGATTTAAGAGAAGAACTTACACCTAACGGACCACAGAAAACAAGCAACCTCTTATCAGCGGATAGGCTCTTAATGTGACTAAAATGAGATGAGATATCCGAGCTTTGGGACTCATCAACAATAATAGCCTCCCATTTTACGGCTTTCAACACATTCAAATCCTGTAAAAAGAACATTCAAATCATGCGCAGGTGTAATAATAACTGAACAGATGGCATGGACAGTGGACAATGACGTACCTTAACAAATGCATCCACTGGGTATAGAAGTAGTTGGAATGCTAACTGACCATTGTCCTTTCGAACATGTAGCAGTTTGGAACTAGTTTTTTCATGTGTGCCGTCAATGGAAACTTTAAAGTCATTTAAAGGTGCTATTTTTGAGAACATAGCTTCCCATTGTGATAAAGAATCAGATCTTGTTATTAGTAGAAAAGGCAACGATGCAGACTTTAATGAGAGAATGAACAGAACAATCCTTGTTGTACGCTCCTGCAAGTGTGATATGTACACCATATTATTAATTTAGAATATTCAGATGTAATGTACTTAATAACAGCTTAAATAATCACCTGGTCATCGAAAACAATGCTGATCGGTCCTTTGGTCCAAGCATCATGCAAGCTCTTAACATAGCTTGAATGGATATTATCCACTCCATGTGGGATATTTAACGGGATTTCCTCAATCTAAAGTAAAAGCAAAATTGAAGTAACAGATAAAAGCTCGTTGACAAGTAAAAAAGATTAAGGCATACCTTATCATTATCTAACGAAGCATATTCGTTTGCATTTCCATGAAGCTTTTCATAATCTTTAATAAGGTTATGACCTTCAGGTGAATCTAAGACGGATATACTTTCTGATTCCCATGTAGCTTGCTCATAATCAAGTCCTTGCCATTGTACAAGCCACTCATAATGATAATTTAATACCTTCTCTGTATTCACTTTGCTCTCACATGCTGGCTCTAACGACAATAATAATCTTTTCTTTAACAGCTGATGTGGCACAATCCACTCTTCATTCCACTTCACCTGGAAAGAGGCACATAACATATTTATCACACGAAAAAAAGAGAGAAAATAACCAATGTAGTTTATAATGGGAAAAAGAATAGAAGCTTATTTACCGAGCCATTTTTGCTGTAGTTTTCTGCAAGCAGTGGAGCTTCAAGTAGCAACTGAGACTCTGGTATCCACTGGTTGTGAATATGAGCAACACCTTTGTATTTAACAAAGTACTGCTTCTGTTTCTGCAAGCCTAAACGAGAAATAACGTGCTAAGAAAATTTATATAAAGCAAAACACATTCATGTAAGAATTGCTCATGCAAAATGTGTTTGTTTCACACCTGAAGCTTCTGAGACCTCCACTTCTCTCATATCCCAGACCGACTCTGGGACTAACGGAAGGTGGTCACATCTGTTACATGTAAAGTTAGTGTGATCAGTGGGAGTAGTGATTTATTAGTTGTTAAGTTATAGAATCAGTTATTGTAAAGCTAAATATGAAAATAAACCTAATACTAACCTTAGCTTTTTGCAAACAATGCATAAAACTGTGTCGGTCCTTGACACAACATCATTCTTCTCAACAAATTCAGCTGTGGCAGCTGCTTCACACGGAGTCCTATCCTAGTACAAACATTAAAATGAAGAAACTTGAATCACTTAACAACTATATACAACAGTGTGTTAACAAAAAGCCACTCAAGCATCTAGAATTTTGATACCAGAACTGTTTGAAAATAAGAAACATGTCCTACTTGTACAAGATCAATAAATTTAGCAGTGGCAATTATGGGTTCGTCTTGATATGATGTCCTGTTTTGTCTTTTAGAGGCTTTCTCAGTAGACTCTTCTCCATTACTATCACCGCAGCCATCATCACCGTCATCTTTATCTTCCACAGACTTTAAGTTATGGGGTTTTTCCACTTCTGTATCAACACCAATATTTCAAAATAAACCAAAAACATGATGAATCGCTTATTTAGAGCAGCCCGAGAGCATAAAACAATAACGCAAACATCATAACTTAATAGCTAGAAGCGGTACCTCGACAGCTACTGCTGCTGGAATTAGATTCAGACGACTTTTCTTCACTTTCTTTATCATTATCATCACCTACATCTCAACAAACAAGAATGTGTTAACCAATTTTAAAACTTTACAACCACAAGAAAACAGAAAACTAATTTTGACCTACCTTCAATTTGTAGTCGTGGAGCCTTAGATGAACCATTACGTACGCTAGCACCCCCTCTCTTCCTTTTCTTACCACCATTGAAGACTTCTTCCTTCTTTGACTTCATACTTGACGTAGAAGGAGACGCAGAAACACCCGCATCAGACTTCTTGCGCCTATCGTTTGTCTTTGTAGGAGTTGTCGTAACTTGTTCATGAGTTTTCCCTGATTTCCCCTTAACCGGAGACACACCCGATGGTTTCTTCTTTCCCAATCTTTCCGACTTTCGAGTATTAACCACATTTTCTTTAACTGGAGTTACACCTGACCTTCTTGAACTAGAAGCAGGAGACGCATTCGGTGTCACAGTTTTCTTCGACGACTTATTATTTTCATCATCCTTAACTTTGTAAATCGATGACGTTTCTCTCGATGACCTCCTTGAGCTAGAAGCATTGGACGGAGAGGCGTCCGGTGTCACAGTCTTCTTCTTCGACTTACTACTTTCATCATCCTTAACCCGCTGACTTCTACGGTTATCATTTGCCATCCTGGCAACTGCAAAACAATGGCCAAAACTAGAACTTAATCCCACCACTTAGAAACATATAACAAGCTGAAAAAATCAACAATCAATCCAAAAATACATTTTTTTTACTTCAAAAGTTGCAGAAAATCATAAACAAACTTAATCCCACCACTTAGAAACATGTAACAAGCTGAAAAATCAACAATCAATCCCAAAAATACATTTTTTTTTACTTTAAAAATTGCAGAAAATCATAAACAAGATTCTTAAACAATACCCACAAAAAAGCCCTAAAATTTCATGCATCAAAAACCCTAAAAATGCATCAATGTAGAACAATAGCACAGTATTTGAAAAACCCAGTTTAGCAAATTACCCTAATTTGGAAACAAAATTAACAATTGGAAGAAAAAGATTCTGCCTTTACAACTTGAAGTAGTAATTAATTATGAATCAAGATCAGAGAGATAAGAGGCAAACTTGCATTGGAAAGATTAGGGTTTTGACCGATCATGCGTTGGCTGAGAACTTGTTGACCTCAATTCAAGACTTTGCGGATTTGGGTAGTTCGGAGGAAGAAAGTAATAAAAGGGTTTTGCTTTCTACAGTACTAGTTAATAGGTAATGTCATATGTAGAGGCTCTTGTTTAATTTAATGTTTAAAGTTAAAACACTTCTTGATTTAGGCAAAATTTAATTTATACTCTTTTAAACTTTTTTAATACCATATTAGGTTATTAAAACATTTAAAGTGTATACTAAAAGAGTGTTCGTGTGATGTAACGAGAAACATAGACTTTGGTAATCAAATAATAGATTTATGGATGTTTATTGTTCTATTTGAAACTGTTTTTGGTATAACTATAGGTAAATTAATAATTCTTATTTAAACTCAAATTATTATCGAAGTACAAACCAAATCAGAACCAAACCGTTGATAATGATTCCGTCTAGTTGATTTCAATTTTCAACGGTTCGGTTTCAGTTTTCGACGACAAAATACCGTTACTGACAATTTGGCTCGCGGTTTAATTCAAAACCATCAAAATTGGACCGCAAACACTTATACATAAAATTTTATTTTTATAACTGAAGCGAACTATGACAGTACCATACTCAAATTAAAGATAATAAAACGCTCGTTTTTATGGTTCAATTTTTTAAAAAAAAATATTAACGTACGAAAAAAACTATGACCGTTTAAAAATACAAGGGGGGTAAAAAGTGAAACAAAAAAGAAAAGATAAATGTTAAATTTGTAACTATTCTTTAAATCAAAGCGAACTGGGAGTTAGTTCATTATCTTATCCTTAACGAATTTGAACACGAACCAGATCTAGTTCGTTAGGCTTCCTTTAACGAATCATCAGACGAATTATCCCTAGTCCGTTAACTCTCCGTTAACGAATTAGGGCTAGGTCAGAAAATGTCAGAAACATTCTCTGACATTCCCTTTTCCTCGTACACCTTTTCGGCGTCGTCGCCGGAAAAAACGCGGTTTCGCCGAAAAAAACGAGTTTTGACTCGTTTTTCACCGTTTTTTCGCCCCGTTCGATCTAGATCTGAGCTAGGGTGATCCCTAAGCTCATCTTAGGTTCGGTTTATACCCGATTCCATCCGAATCTCGTGACTTAAACGGTTTAACGGTGTCGGCTCGTCGTTTCGTGACCATATCTAACGGGTTTAAGTTCATACAACATCATACTATTATTACCTCGGGTCGGTGTTCGGTTTCCTTCTTGATTCCGGCTAAGATAAGGAGAGAATTAGAGAGAGAGCTTAAGTGTGTGTTTTGGTGGTGTATGGAATATGTGTAAAATGAATGATTAATGGGTAATTATGACTCATATAATTATCGATTATGGGCTTAAGCCCATGGTCTTTCCTTCTTTCTTTTATAACCCAAGTCCACAACCTATATCCATCTAACCCAACACTAGCCCGACTCATAATAACTCGTATTTTCATTTATTAATCGAAACTAGAAACCGGGATGTTACAGGGAAAATGGTCATTGGATAATTAAATCTCACGTGTCTTTCAATTTATTTAAATATAGTTACATTATTGTCCCTCGTCTTTAATCAACTTTTTTTAATTTAAATAATAGTTACAAATTTGTTCACTCATCTTTAACATCTACATAACAACTTTATTTACTTTTTTTATTTTCTCTCATATTCTTAAATATATTATATCATAAAGAAATAAATAAACTTACCGTTGCGATGAGCTCATTTTTGTCAACGTTTTGATATAAATTTCGTTCAATGCGGAACTGTCGATTATAATGTACAAGTCAACAAAGCATGAATGTACAACCTAAATATGCAATTATATTTGTATACAAATTAACTGGTTAACCTTAACTCAGCCCATATAATTATTTGAGTCGTGTCGAACCCACTTAAAATCATGTCGTGTTAGGGTATGTTTCACGTCGTCCCGAACCATGAGTACCCATAATTATTACATGGTTACCAAGGTCTGTATTTAAACACCTGTTGCATCACATGTACATAGTTATATATAATATAGATAAGTTAACTTTATAAAAAGAATTAAAAAGCACTTAATACATTAAATTGCAATTATAATTCAGAAACTTATAAAGAAATCATAAGCCTCCGCGATATCATATGTTTTGTAAGTTTACAACTTGGGTCTAATATTAGTATTATTATTTTATTACTTCGTCTAAGCTCTCTACTCATGGTAGAGCAATATAAACTACTCATGTTGAAAACACCATGTTTAAAATATAAACCAACTTTTGATTATCTTTATCTTTTATTAATCAACATTGCAAAACGTACTAAAATTGGAAATTGTATTCTTTAAAACTGAAAGGAACCTTTTTATCTAAATGTATCATATTAATTCTCGGAATAAATGTGCCAGAGAACTAATGATTTAGGGCCACCCTTGTGATGTAGTGTTTAAGGTGTTGGTATTATAATCACTAGCTTCATATAGTAGCAAATGTGTATGTCTTGCAATCAAATGGTTATAGGTTTATTCTCACTTTAGACATGTGATAGGAAAATTTAATTTTTAAATAAAAATTTGGTGTTGCTCAACTGGGATTTGAGCCTCACAAGAGGCCTGAAGTGAAGAAAAAAAATAATTGTTAAAAAAAAGAGAAAGAAAAGAACTAATGATTCGAAAAACAAACAAATATGTATATATAAACAGACTAGATGGGCGTCCACGTGATGCGTCGGGTGTTTGAACACAAACCGTGATAATCACATAACAATTATTGGTGCTTATGATTCAGTTTGAAACCTTAAAATTGTTTAAATTGATCATATGTTAGTCTTTGCGGTTGATTTTTTCTTTAACTTTCGGTTTCAATATTCAACAGTTCAATTCCGATTTTAGACGACAAAAAATCATTACTAAGGGTCTGGCTCTCAAATTTAACTTAAAAGTCGTCAAAACAAGACCATAAACACTCATATGCAACACGTTATTTTTTTTATTAAAAAGTAATAATATATGGTTAGAGTGAAGAGGGCAAATTTGTAAGTATATTTTTTTATTTAACATAAGTTAGCTAAAGTTGAAGATGAAAAATTGTAAATATTTTAAATGAATTAGAAGTTCAGGTGGGATTTTGTGCTTCAAATATCATATTTTGCCCCTTCCCCAACATGCATTGTAGGTTATAACCTGTAGAATAAAAGAACACACTTGTCACCACCCTATTTACTTTAGTATCGTGTCAAATGGAGAGAAGGTCCACGTTTCTAGTTTTAGAATTCCTTCCAAGCTTTATCAAGAATCTTACGGTGAAAGCTTTCTATGTTATATATAGGGTTTAAAAAACCATATCTGCATTCTCATTCTCAAACTAATCAGATTCAAATTTCAAACGACACCACAGATCTCTCCATGATTCAAGGCTCATCAATCATACTCCTTCTTCTCAATATCTCATCTTCAATCTCCGGTCGTCTTCATTACACCGTCGCCAGTAAAAAGCTAATCAGTCAAGACACTGAATTCTGGACTCCACAACGATTGTCACGAATTTCGACTTCCGGTTGACAAAAGTCGAGTTATTTCCGTTTTGGATGTTGCTTTTGTTAAATTGAAGTTAGATTTAGATATTTAAACACCTATTTCTCCATTTTAGGGCTTCTTCTTTGTTGGAGCTAGGGTTTCGACAAGTTCGTGAGGCAGAATAGTACACCAGCTGAATCCTATTAGCGTTGACGGTTAAAAATGGTGAATAACTTTGACTTTTGTTTATTTCAAGTTCTGGTTTGATCTATTATCTTTGAATTTGTTAATATTATTGCGATTATTTTGATATTGTTTAGAGACATGTATTAGCAGTTAACTTTATGCTTTTGCCTTTTGGATATCAGAAATAATCTTCACTAATCTTAATTTATCAACAAATGTCAATATTTTTAAGTATCAGATGGTTACTAAAAGTCAAAAAGAGCATCCATACCTACTAATCATTTACAGACCAAAAATGTTGTGATTCATCATGTATAATTGAAGGTTTAATGTGTTTTTTTTTGAGTAAAATGACGATTGATTTTGATCTTGAAACTCAGGCCCTTCCAGCATTAATAAAGGTAGTTCATAGTATACATTAGGGACATCGAATAATCATATCAGTTTCTCTTTAGGGTCATCATCTTCTTCATCAAGATTCTTGCCCCAAATAGCCAAAAGCGAGAATGAATTGCAAAAATCCCACTTTTGGTAGCATGAAAAGAAGCAGAGATTGTGCTTCGAAGATTCCACAATTACAATCTTGATTTAATAATGCTTCTTTATAATCTGCATTAGTTTTTTAATCACGTAAATATATTTGTGTTTTTGATTCCGGTAAACCATGACTCCTAATTTAGTTCATCATATTAGCCAATATTTGATAATCGTCTTTCGAGATGGTTAATGTTGATAATTATTTGCATTTTCAACAAAAATCAACGGTTCCTTTGAAAACGCTTGCAAAATGAGGATTCGCCAAACACCCATGGAGCGTTGTACAAACGGGTACTGAAGTTTCAGTCTGTAATCTTGAGATACATATGATCAGTTTCATGTAAAATTGATATTAATTTGATATCATTTTGGCATCAATTTCAAGAGAGAAGAACTCAAATCAGTGAAAGAATCAAGAGACTTCCATAAGGGCAAGTGTCACTATTGGTCCCCTTATTTTGTAAGTGACTTTGTTCCTCCCTTTTTTTTGCAAGATTATCCTCCACTGTTATAATGTATGTCACTTTTTTTTTGTTAATGATTACTATCATGATTATTGCAAAATCATTTTCAATCTTGATTTTCATCGATCAAAACCTATATGGTGGAAATTCAGACATTTTTTTTCTATAGACTTATAAGAAAACAATTAGAAGCTACAATAGATGCCGTTCTACAAAAAAAAGGAACTACAATAGATTGAGGATGTTATCTGATACTAGGGGTAATTTGTCGTATCGGAAACTGCGGTAACTTTTAACTTTTTAGTAAATTATAGTTTCTTCTGATTCAAAGTTGATTTTTAGGGCTGTTTTGACTTTTTTAGTCAATATTAATCAAGTCAGAAGGCTTGAAGGATTATACTGAACACAAACATGTAACATACTTCATTTTTTATTTCATAAATGGATTACATACGTGTATGTTTCTTAGTAGATTATTAAACTAGGAGTTTATCGTAATCCAATAGTATAGCATGAAGCCATAAGCCATTCAGTAATAAGCTAACTCACAAAAACAATCATCTCTGGAATCTGGTACAAAAACATACGCAACATGCCAAGAAGGAAAGTTTTTTGAACGCATGGGGTAGATTAAGTTCCGTTACTATTATTAATTTTGTTATTATTATTTTTTTTTTTAAATCAAATCGAAGTTTTATATAATTTACTATAAAACGATTACAATAAAGTGGCAGGCAAACGGGCAACAAGCTGCGCCGCAACCCCCTTTTGAACAGCAAAGCCAATCCTGCTAAAAACGAAGCTTTGGGACCTAGAAGCTGAAGAGGTTCCGTGTACGACGCGCTGAACCCTACTCAAAAATTTCACAGCCTCTGGAGCCAGAAACCCAAATGTATCAAAGGCAAATGGTAGAAAGACATGTTGATTATCTAAACAAGCTTTCTCGTGTTTAACAACTTTGCCCGATTCAGCCTTCAACGCAGCCTGACCCACAACAAACCCACGGTCCCTGAGCCCAACAAGAGGAGACACTCCTGTAAGATCCACACAGGCGTGTTTCCCCCCTGCCCACCCGAACACAAGAATATCAGCTGGTCGTAAAGTAGACCTCCATTCAATAGGATCCGTGAGAAAGTTAACAGGGGCCTCCTTTTTAGCAGAAATCCCTGCCCGTTTAAGAACATCACACAGAACATCCCTAACCAGATCATGTCTGTATTTAAAGCCAGGCAATTTTGTTATGGATTTGAGTATTTATTTGCCACGTTAGGATTATGCTGCTATTAATTTTATTTATTTTGATTAAATGCAGATGTTGAATCCTGACTTCATGAATAGACTAATTGTTGAAGCCGTTTTCGAAGCCCCCTTTTAGAATCCTGAATTATCAGGTTGTAAGAAACCTGATTACTTTGTAATGTCATTTTAGCCGAACACGTTGTTTCATATGCATCTCAAGCAAAGATAATAATTTGACCGAATTTTGTTCGAACTAAAAAGTTGGCTCACATTTGAATATTTTGTAACATTTTTAAAACATCTTAATGTACTTATTGTTTACCTTCAATCGTGTGTGCATATGTAGGTTACTTGATTATGTCTTTATTTGATTTTTAGAATTTCATTGATTATATTTAACATGTTTCAAAAATAATTTAGGAACCCGTGTGTCACACGGGTATATAGGCTAGTTAGATATATAAAACTATTAAACAATGATGTGTCTTAATGTGCTCAAGACACATATTGTTTTTACTATGTTAGAGCCCGTGTGATACATGAATCGTTAAAAAAGGACAACAAAAAGAATGATAAAGTCTATATTGAAATCCAGACATAAATATCCTAAACAAATCAGAGATTCAGAAAGTTAAATGGCTGATCTAATCAAAATTAATACATAAGATTAATTTTGATTTATTATATTAAGGAGAAATTCTCAAAGTTAAATGTGATTTAAAATTTTGAATTATTTTATTAATAAAAAATTATAAGAATACATATTATTTTTGAAAACAATTATTTAATTTAATTTTAAATTATTTTATTAACAAAAAAATTATAAGAATACATGTTAATTATGAAAAAAATATATTGTTTAATTTAAAATGATTTTTAATGAAATTAATTACAAATTCATACTCAATTCCTTGTAATTTCATGAACCAAACGAATATAGTTATAATATTTATATACTCTTTAATAAAAAACTACAAATTTTGTCATTTGTAACTCTTACATTAAATCTTATCATTTTTAACAAATTTATAATAGTAAAATAATAGTTACCATTCTTAAAATTTATGCTTCAAAATTTGTTAATTTAATATTTATTTATTTTTTCAAACATAACTTTTACTTTAAAATTATTTTAAGGCTATTGTACAACGACTATATTAATAGTGTTTAACGGGTTTATTGTTTCTTGTATATATATTATTAATTAAATATTGTATTTTCAAGAATTACTCCCGTAATGCACGGGCCACAAACTAGTGGATAACTAAAAATCTCTTAAACATTGGATGTTTGAAATTTAATAATCAATTTAAGAGTTGAGTTATAATAAGAAGATTAGTTTTTGTATGAAGGATAAAAAATAATATTGTCAATTCATTTTAGACTTGAATGATTGAGATTAGATTAGAGAGAAAATCAAGTGTAAAACAAGGGTAGGGGCATAATAGAGATAACACATTTGTTGACTTTCTCTCTCCGCATGCAAATGACATGTCAAATTCCCCCATCATTTTAAAACGTACATAACTTTTTTATACGACATTTTTTTTAAAAAAAAATCACCTTAATAACAAGTTTTTTTTATTTTTTATATAAGTGTCATATTGTTTATAAAAAAATAGTGGATTTTTTATACATTGTGTAATAGGTTATAGGTATTGTGTTTTATCTTCATTGTGTTTTATCCAATTATATTTTAGCATAATATTTTTTTCATTGTGTTTTACATTGTATTATACAATTGTGTTTTTCATTGTATTTTTGGCATTGTGTTTTTTTTTCATAGTGTTTTTTAAATTGTGTTTTATACATTGTGTTTTTACACACGATTGTTTTTTTTTTAAATGAAAAACACTCGGTTAACATCAATAGTCGGTCTCTTGTCACCACCAAAACTGCCACCACTCGTTCACCACTACCACAATGAACTCGGTTATAAATTAGTTTTTAGTCCATTGTGTTTTACATTTTTACATTTGTTCACTGTGTTTTACATATGCTCTTAAAAAATCAAATATGACCACATTGAACTTGTATAAAGAAAAAGCACGACAAATTAACCAAACACGCTTTAAAATGTGAACATATCGAACCAAAAGTCCAACACCACCACCCCTTTAATCAATTCCATTCTCATGGCTGTCAAAGACTAGTCGCTGGAAAATTACGAACTACCGACATCGGCCGCGACCTACAGGTGACAATACGCCGGAAATGACGAACGAATAGCTTGGAGTAATGAAGAGGTAGGTCACAGCAGAGCCCAGTTGGTCCCGCAGGACTCACCTAGAACAGGGACGTATGCGCAAAGGCCATCTGCTCCCGCAGGACCCACCATGCTCAGAGAATCTTACGCGCAGTACGCAAGCTGTACACGCAGGGAAAGCCTCCCAATGGTGAAGTACCCCGCCTGTTCCCGCAGTTGCGGATACAAGCCATCAGGGAAGGCTACCCGCAGACAGCAGGGCTACACGCACAAGACACTAGCTACTTCAGTAGTCACATGAAGGAATGAGCAAGGCGGGAACAATCCCGCCTAAGTGAGCCAGTCTGTATGATTCTGAAAGATCTTTTGTACTATACCTACCAAGGTATGGATAGGACAGACGATCTGACCAGAACAGCCCATGAGCCAATCACAGGGTGACAGCTCACCGACAACAGTGCGAGGAGGAGCACCCTCTAGTACTGTTTGTCACTATTAGCCGCTGCCTACTCACCAACCCTTACTGTGGGGCATGCGCAGCCTACAGTTGGTGGAATAGTGTTACTGTTGGCCGTAACCTATTCACCAACCAGCATGGCCTGCGTACAATCCACAGTAGGTGGGACGTGCATAATCTACAGTTGGTGGAATAGTGCAGCCGACTTTGTTACTGTTGGCCGTAACCTACCCACCAACCAGTATGGCCTGTGCATAGTCCACTGTTGGTAGAACAGGAATACTATTCAGCCGGCTGTACCTTCTAGGAAACCTACCTTCGGCTATAAATACTCCAACATCTTGGAATGGTAAGACCATCTGCTATCCAGTTATCTAGCAATCTCTTAATATACACTTATATTCAGAGCAACCTAGTCTGATTCTCACGCCGGAGGGTGGTCACAAGGAGGAACCCCCCCCTTTCTCAGTGACGAGCTTACGGTGTTTGTTTTGCAGGTCTCCTGAAGAACAGCCTTCTCAGCTAGATCTCATCCGTGGGAAACATTACTTAACCCCCAGATTATCTATAATCTGTACCGGGTCACTTAGTGTTTCTTCATTGGCGCCATCCGTGCATAAAAGCTAGAACTATTTTAGTTTTTTCACAATTTCTGAAGAAATGGTTAACGTTACTCCGGTCCAAAGGCCTGTAACCGACCAAGAAACCCCGATAACAACCCCAGCAACTGGGGGGAACACCGGCGGTTATACAATCCTTACGAACACTACCCCGACTACCCAAGCCGGGGCAAGTGCAGTAAATATTCCACTGGGGTTCACCGATACCCAGCTGGAAAAACGAACGAGGGTCCCTCGCCAAACACTAGATCAAGTGAAGGCGTGGGCCGAAGCACGGCAAGGAGAATTCCAAGCCGAATTGGATGAACGCTTGCGTTCAGCTCAACAGGCCGACGAATTCGGCAGTACTCGCCAACACCTCAATATGAGCAGTGACTGCGAGTACTCAGACGACGAGTTGGAGTCCGATACCGACGCGAACCCTCGCCATAAGGCGAAAGGGAAGCGTAAGGAAACGGACGTCCAACCAAAAAGGAATTTTGGGGAAGCTTTTAAACCAATCGCGGAGAGAAACCCGCGTGACTTCTCCAAAACCTTTAGACCAACTGCTACAAATGCAGGAAAGTCAAAATTCGCAAGGGACATTGCGGAAGCAATCGCCCCGAGAAGTGCCAAACAAATGTCCAACATTGGCACTTATGATGGTCTATCCGACCCAGACGACCATTTGAACAGGTTCATTGCGGGGGCTACCGTCAGCAACTGGACGGAACCCACATGGTGCTACATGTTCCAGATGACTCTGGTCGGAGCGGCCAAGGCATGGTTCGATCGTTTACCGATCCACCACATATATGACTGGGCGGACTTTCAGAACAAGTTCAGCCAGCACTTCAGCCAACAGAGGAAGTACACTGAAGAGCGGTGGACGATCCTCAACTGCGTGAGAGAGGAGGATGAATCTTTACTGGACTTCATCACTCGCTTCAACTCCAAAAAGCTTAGTCTCGGCAACATAAGTGAGGATCTGGTTCGCGCCGCCTTCATCCAAGGCGCCGAATACCCAGAACTTATCCGCACATTGACGGGTAAGGATGGCATGCCATCAACTTGGGATGCCATCATGACGGCGGCAAAGCGCTTTGCCGAGACGGAAAAGCAACTGGGAAGGGATCTTCCCCAGAGTACACACCTCTACACGCAGAGGACAAGAGAGAACAATGTCCGGATCGCCCGGCAGAACAAAAAGAGGAGGCTAGGTATTTGGCAGTCAAGGGTAAACTTTGACACCTCATCCAGCTCTCGCCCTCTTGTTGGCGGAAGGGATAACACACACCCTTCAAACCGAAAACACCGGTGGACGCCACTCACGAAGAGCGTCACGGAGATATTTGCCACGGAAAAATTGCCATGGCCAAAAGCCCCATTGATCCGGCAGAAACCTAATGCGGATCAAAGCAAATCCTGTGATTTCCACGGGACAAAGGGTCATGGTACTGAAGAGTGCACATCCTTGAAGGATATTATTGAGACATTTGTCAAGGATGGAAGACTTGCACATCTCGTGGCATCAATCAGGAAGGGAGGAAGGAATGACAACCGGTACAGAGGTAACGGACGAAAGCCCGTCGACATCAGCATCAACATGGTTCATGGTAAGGTCAGAGGAAGAAAAAGGCGAGTGACAGAACCATGCGCGTGGAAGGAAGCTGAGGTGCGCTTCCCGCGAGTGCCAGGAGGCCCCAGCAAAGAAGGCCCCATCGTCATCAGAAGCCAGCTGGGGCATTACATCACTTCCCGCACTCTTGCTGACAACGGCGCTTCGTCGACAGTGATGTACAGGCAGTTCTTTGATAAGCTGGATGATGAAGATAAAGAACGCTTGGAAACGGTCTACGCTTCAATGGAAGGGTTTGACGGCAGTACAGAAACCCCCCTGGGTATCCTATCTTTCCCCGTTACTCTTACTGATGGGAATCATTCACGCACAGAAGACGTGGATTTTGTCGTGATGAAAAAGCCACACCACACGTACGACATCCTATTCGGAAGAGACGGGATGGCAAGATTCAATGCCGTGGTATCTTCAGTCCACGGCATGATGGGATGGCCAACAGCTGAGGGTGTAGCGATGATCTCTGGCATTCCCCAGGTATGCATTGCATCTGTCTCATCTAAACCCAAACCGAAAAAGGCTAAACCAACCATCACTGAACCGGAAAAATGGGCCTTCAATGGCAAATACCCCGACCAGGCCGTTACCATTGGACCAACAATCGTTGATCCCACCCGCACATTACTCAAACGCTTACTGCAGAAAAACGCTGACATCTTTGCGTGGGCACCAGCTGACATGACTGGTGTACCCCGAAGTAAGGCGGAGCATGAGCTCAAGTGCGATCCGGCTGTTATGCCAGTCGTACAAAAGCGCAGAGTAATGGGGCCTGAACAAACTAACGCGTGTAGAACCCAAGTCAAGGAACTCCTTGACGCAGGCATCGTACGCGTTAGTAGATATCAAACATGGGTTGCAAATCCCGTAATGGTACCGAAGAATGACAAACAATGGCGCATGTGCATAGATTTCAAAGATTTGAACAAAGCATGCCCCAAAGATTGTTATCCGTTACCAGAAATTGATCTCAAGGTGGATTCGTTGGCACATTTCGCCTTAAATGCTTCTTGGATGCGTATAAGGGGTACCACCAAATCCACATGGCCATAGATGACCAGGACAAAACCGCATTTCGGACGCCCGATGGTACATTTTGTTATAAAATGATGCCATTCGGACTTAAGAATGCAGGGTCCACGTACCAACGACTAATGGACAAAGAGTTTCATGCCCAAATCGGGAGAAACTTGGAAGTCTATATGGATGATTTGGTCATCAAAAGCCTCGAGCCAGAAGCGATGTTGAAAGACATTGAAGAAACTTTCAACACGCTCCGAAAGATAAACATGAAGCTCAACCCGAGCAAGTGTTCATTTGGGATGGAAGAAGGGAAGTTCTTGGGAGTCATTGTTACTAAAGATGGCTTCAGAGCGAACCCTGAAAAGGTCGAAGCCATTGTTAAAATGGAATCACCTACCACCATCAAACAGGCTCAGACACTGAATGGACGACTAGTCGCACTTAATCGCTTCTTGGCAAACCATGCGGATAAGTCGTTTCCTTTCGTGTCAACATTGAGAAACTGCTTGAAGAAAACGCACTTCCGCTGGACACCAGAAGCGGAAGCAGCTTTTCAGGAGATTCGGTCACGCTTGATCGAACTTCCAACACTTACAGCACCACAAGCAGGAGAGGAGTTAATCCTATACCTTTCCGCAACAGATAGAGCAACCGGGGCAGTCCTGCTAGTAGAACGAAAGGGCATCCAGATGCCAATCTATTATGTTAGCCGTGTACTAACAGACGTAGAAACCCGGTACTCTACCCTCGAAAAATTAGTCTTAGCACTTATACACGCTTCACGCAGGTTAAGACGATATTTCCAGGGTCACCCAATTACCATTCTCACCAACTTCAAACTCTCAAACGTTCTAGGCAAACCCGAATTATCGGGACGTCTAGCCAAATGGGCAATTGAATTGGGAGAATATGCAATTAAGTACAAGCCAAGACCAGCCATAAAAGGCCAGGTCCTGGCCGATTTTATTGCAGAAGTCCCCGCTTCGCGGGAGAAAGAGTGCCAGGAGGAGGCTCAACCCTCCCCAGCACAGGACATCAATGATGTCTGGCGACTCTACACTGATGGAGCCGCCAGTAACGAGGGTTCAGGCGCAGGGTTAAAATTAACCAACCCAGCAGGCCAAGAATATACTTACGCTATTCGGTTGGATTTTCCAAGTACGAATAACGAAGCCGAATACGAAGCATTCTTGGCCTGTTTGAGAATTGCGCGTAAGATGGGAGTGAAAAACTTGGAAGCCCACGTGGATTCCATGCTGGTGGCCAACCAAATAAATGGGACGTACACGGCTGTGAACGACACAATGGCCCTGTACCTCGCCCAGGCAAAAACCCTCATGCGTGATTTTAATGATTGTAAAGTCATACACGTCAAGCGCAGCGAAAACAAATCTGCGGATGCGTTAAGCAAGCTTGCGTCACTAGCCTTCACCCATTTGGGAAAGGACATCCGCATTGAACTCCTCGAAGCACCATCAGTCCCGCACAAGGAAATTTGTGTCATCCAAACCGGTACAGAAACGTGGATGACACCGATAATAAATTACCTTGCAGCAGGAACACTACCAGAGTCAAAAACACAGGCAAGAAAACTACGCTGTAAAGCACTAAATTATCAACTTGTCAATGACATCCTTTACAGACGTAACTTTCTTGGCCCACTCTTAAGATGCGTGGACAACCAAGATGCTGATTACCTCCTAAGGGAAGTACACGAAGGCATCTGTGGGGTACACGCAGGTCCCCGCGCTGTTGTAGCCAAGCTAAACAACGCGGGATACTTTTGGCCGGGGATGCATACGGATGCACTGGCATACATCAGAAAATGCAGGTCTTGCCAGCTTTACGCACCCAACACGCACCGCCCGAAGAATGAACTTGTTCCAGTCACTTCTTCATGGCCATTTCAGAAATGGGCCATCGATGTGACAGGCCCATTTCCCACGGCAGCAGGAAATGTTCAGTTCCTAGTGGTAGCCATCGACTACTTCACCAAGTGGATAGAAGCAAAACCTTTAGCCCAAACAACCGCAAAACATATCAAAAAATTTATTTGGGAATTTATTATTTGTCGTTTTGGACTTCCACAGAATTTGGTGAGCGATAACGGCACCAACTTTGCTGACAAGAAGCTACAACAGTGGCTAAAAGAACTTCAAATCACCCACACCTTTACCTCAGTGGCACACCCGCAAGGTAATGGTGAGGTGGAAAGAGCAAACAAGAGCATCGTCGATGGCATAAAGAAAAGACTCTTGAAACACAGATCCGGCTGGGTGGACGAGCTTCCGCACGTCCTTTGGGCAAACAGAACGCTGAAGAAGGCCACTACGGGAGAAACCCCGTTCAGTCTCACTTATGGCACTGAAGCCATGGTCCCAGTCGAAATTGGTTTACCCTCACCAAGGGTCTTGATCCAGCCAGAAGACAATGATGCGGAAAGACGGTTAGACCTTATGCTAGCCGAGGAACGCAGAGACTTAGCCGCAGTGCGTGAAGAGAATTACAAACGACAAATGCAAAAGTACTACAACACGCGGGTAAAACTCTGCAACTTCAAGGAAGGAGACTACATACTGCGTAACAACGAGGCTTCAAACCAAGAGCGCCCGGGAAAGCTGGCCCCGGTTTGGGAAGGGCCATACATTATCAAAGAAGTCCTGGGAAAGGGCGCATACCGGCTCGAAAGGCTCGATGGCACTCCCATACCAAGAACATGGAATGGAGCTCAATTACGCAAATGTTATATGTAGATCAATTCCAAAACTTGTAAAGAAAAGGCCTAGAGCCACTTCTAATGGAAATGATTCTCCTTTCATAATGTGTTTACCTTTATACTTATGAACTTCCCACTGATACCGGTATTCACCGCATAAACGGGATGAAGTAAGTCGTTACGTGTGGAAGGCGGAGAAAACCCGCGTAAACACAACGTTAATAAGGGAAACCTACACGCAGGTATGATGTAAGTAAAGTTTAGCCATCCTTGTAAGTGCAAGTGACGGTCCTACCCGCACAATCACGAACAAAGAAGCAAAACTTCAACCTATCATCTACCACGTTCAAAGGTTATCCTAAAAAAAATAAAATAAAATAAAAAAAAATAAAAAAATAAAAAAAAGATGAGGAAAACCTACACGCAGGTCAGATATGGGTAAAGTTTAGCCATCCTACTAAGTGCAAGTGACGGTCATACCCGCACAATCACGAAAGAGGAAGCAAAACTTCACACCTATTATCTACCACGTTCAAAGGTTAACTTATCCTCAAATAAGGTAAACCTACACGCAGGTCAGATGGTAAAGTTTAGCCATCCTACTACGTGCAAGTGACGGTCCTACCCGCACAATCACGGAAGAGGAAGCAAAACTTCACACCTATCTACCACGTTCAAAGGTTAACTTATTCTAAACACTTGGAAAATTGCTAATTTAAACTTAAGTATGTAAGTCATATAACGTTTATAAAGCAAGGAATCCAATGAATCAAGCGGTCTTAGCCGCGCAAAGATTTACATTTCATAAATATTCGTTACAAGAATGGCCGGGTAACTACCCGCCTACAAGAAAGTAAATCTATACAAACTAAATCTATCCTAGTAGCGGGAAGGGATCTTCAGGATCAGGCTTCAGGGCCACTTCCACTTGGACCAGCGCCGTCAGTAGAGCGTGGCTGTTCAAGATAAGCCTTAAGGATAGGTAGCCCGTCATCAGCAGCAGCAATTTCATTCACCTTCTCCACCACCGGATGCGGGAAGGCGGCGTATTGATTTACTGCTTGGTCATATATGGCTTCAGTATCTACATTGTACAAAGGGAAGTTGGATGGCGGGACGCCTTTCTCAACAAACCCTAGACCAAGCAGGAAGCCGACCCGTTCCCCATCCTCGTGAGAAGCTTTGAGGGCTGCGCTCATTGCATCGTCGTAAGATGTCTCTGAAAAGACCCGATGCACAACCTGCATAAGAAAATATACAAGTGTCAACACCCTATCTACAAAGAAAAGCGTGAAGACATGAAGATAGACTTACCTGAGACAACGCTTCTCGAAGAAGCCATTCCTTGGCAACCAGAGCTTCTTTAAGGGCGGCTTGAGCTTGGGTGCAGGCGCGTTCGGCTTCGCTTTTATTAAGGTTGGCAAGTAGCACTTCCTTTGCGGCAGCCTCTTCGACGCCCTTAAGCTTCCGCTCTGTATGGTCAAGCACGCCCCTCTGGTCCAAGATCTCCTGGAGCTTCTTGGCATCTTCCATCGCCAAGGCATCATGAGCGCGTTGGAGAGCCTCTAATTTGGCCTTGAGCTCCTCGTTCTCCACGCGTAAAGGCTCAGCAACGGCTTCAGCCTTGGTGGCCCTCTCGGTCGCGTTCCTCGCAGTCTCCTTAGCTAGCCGAAGCTGTTCGTTAACAGCTTGGGCAGCCTTGGAGCGGGCCTCGAGTCGCGCTTGAACCTCAACCTCGAGGGCCTTGAAGGCCTTCTCCTTCTCCGCAGCAGCTGCGGACAGCTTTTGGTTCTCCTCCCGAAGAGCCCGCGCTTGGGATACTTCCTTGGCGCGAGCTGCTTTCAACTTGTCATTTTCACGACAAAGCAGCTCGACGCGCGGCTGCATCCGGGCTTGGAGAACTCGAAGCTCGTTGGTTAGCCTACCCTCCTGGTAGCTAGCCATGGCTTCCCCCAACGCACCATGGGGAGCAGCGTGGCGAGCCCATTCCACGCACTCCACAGGGGTACGAAGGGTTGTTCCTCGGCGTATGTTCCATCGAGGAACATACACTTCATTGGAATCCGAAACTGCAGAAAACAAAAAGCAGTTAGGAAAAGATGATAAAATATATAAGTAAAAAGGGGCCAAAGGAACCCTACGCACCTGTAGGGTCAATTACAGGCCGATAGCCGCCGAACCCATCACCTGAACCCAATGGAAATCCATCCAAGAGGTCAGGCAGATGGGAAGGTGGCGGAAAGATGCGAGAAGCCCCACGCGTACCTGAAGGACCGGCCGTCGTTGCCGATGACGGGGGCATGGTAGCAGCCGCCGTAGTCGCCGCCACGGTCGCTGCCGCATAATCCGCGGCAAAAGTAACCGCCGGCTCTGTGAAGGATGCTGTAAAAATCGCACTCACAGCCGGCGGTGACGTCATCTCGGCTGGAACAGTCGGCTCAGAATGAGCAACTGAACCAGCGGAAGCAGGCGCAGGCGCCTGGGTCGACGCCTCAGGTAGGCTGACCAAGCCTACCGTCATTGGCGGAGAGGTAGTACTCGGCCCCTCACCCTGGAATGCGCCAACATCCACACCTGCGTAAAGAAGAAAAGTGTTAAAAGACTTGAAGATTAAACTACGAAGATAAAAGCCAAGAGAGTTGTACTTACGGGTTTTCTTGAGCTTGAACGTACGGACGGGCGGGGACGAACCCGATGGAGCCGGTCTCTTGATGCCGGTCACCGTCGTCGTCATTGGTTCTCCGGAGGTAACAGTCGTAGCCTCCGGAACAGTGGTCTTCTCACCACCGAGGTTCCCCGCCACCTCTTCACTATCTGACTCAGTGTCGATAGGAGCACTGGATCGGCTGTGGAGGCCGCCTTTTCCTTCCCCTTCCCGCCGGCAGCCCTCTTCTTCCGCACTAACAGAGGACCATCTGCGGATTCCTCAGAAGAAGACAGGATATAAGGAATTCCAGCAGCGGGTACAGCACTGAGGGGTGGAGGAGAGAATAACGCCTTACCTGGCCGCCGGTGGCTCAGGATCTCGTGGCCCAGCGGATAGACCTCCACAAACCGATCCGCCGTCTGTTCCAGGATGGGCAACTCGCCCTCGTCTAGAGCACGAGTACCCATCCGCGCGGGACCGTCAGCTTCCCGCGGGTACAGGAGCGACTCCAAATCGTTCCCCTCTGAAAGAAAAGAAACAGTTAGAAGACAAACTCGTATCAGTAAAAAAGACAAGACATACCATAAGGAATAGAGTTCAAACCGTATTCGAGAAGGATGGGAACCTGAGACGCCTCCTTCCACACCCGGCTCATCCCCAACATCACCATCCCGGACTCCGCAACCCGGTAAACCGGAGATTGGACCAGGGATATCTTCGAGAACCATTCCGCCTCCTGGTAGTTGGGGGCGTGAAGGCTCGGAATTGCTTGGCCATTTTTAAACTTCATGGCAAGGGGGACGGCGCGGGCGGATATGTAGAAGAACTCCCGCTTCCACGATCGGAGACTGCGCTCGGTCGCACAAATCTTTAAACCCTTAATACGGGTTGTCAGGGTGTACCACCCCTGGATGCACCTCCAAGTATAGAAGGTCATCAGGCGGTCCACATGGGGCTCGATGCCCAGAATCCGGCACACCCACTCGAAGTGGCGAATCTTGGCGACCGCCATAGGGTGCAGCTCGGTCAAATGAACACCGTGCCTCTCAAGGACACGGTAAACAAACTTTGTCAATGGGAACCTAAGATTCCCATAGACAAAGAATGCTGCATAAACCCCGATCTTGCCTCTGGGGGCATCGTACACGGTCTGGTGGGATTCAGGAAACTCAGGCTCGAGAGGATCGAGCATGAACTTCCTAACAACATACCGGTACTGATCGCCGGGCAGAGCACACTGGCACTCGCCAGCAGTACTCCTATCATCGGTCGTAGGCTCGAAATCATGTGAAGACATCTTGCAAAGGGAAGAAGAAAACGATTTCAGGGGAATGCTCGACTAATTAGAGTATTCACCAGAAATCGCTGTAAAGATGAAGAGAAAATGTGAAAGTATGAATTGGAAAGGATCCTCCACCCCCTTTATATACTAATCGCAATTAATGCGGTGAATTTAATGCGGAGGAGAGAGAAATTGAAGGTGCAATGAAACTATGACGCGTGGCAAAAAGCAACCTGGCAACAGCTGTCAAAAGGACGCGTGCCAGTAATTTCGCGGCCACGCGCCCGAAAAATCGCGCCCACGCGCCTGAAAAAGCATCTGGAATGACCATGTACTGTCACGTCACCATAACTTCCTGCACGTCCTGACACAGTCAGAAGAAACCGTCGCACGACGTTTCAGATGTTTGGACTGTTCTTATCCTTACCAACCTTTCGAATTTCAAAATAAAAAATTCAAAAAGATTCAAAAGTAAGCGGGAAAATACCCCTTACCTTGGCAACCAAGTAACCATAAGACGGATGTGGGTACAGTGTTAAGGCAAAACCCTTCACATACCTAGCACCCGCAGGGAATTGAAGCCAAGAATACCCCGGCAACAAAGTAACTATAAGACGGGTGCGGGTACAGTGTTAAGGCAAAACCCTTCACATACCTAGCACCCGCAGGGAATCGACGCCAGGGGTACCTTGAAAGTAAAGTAACCGTAAGACGAGCGCGGGTACAGTGTTAAGGCAAAACCCTTCACATACCTAGCGCTCCGCAGGGAATTGAAACCAAGAAGGATCTTCTGGGCAATGCTTGCGGAAACGGAAAAAACATCCCCGCATAGCGGGAACGTCGAGAACTACATTGTTTGAGGCTCCATGATGGAATTGGTGGTTTAAACATAATTGATCACTATGTTCAAAACCACTAAAACCTCAAGGAGAATCCACACAAGTGAGACTCAACGCTCCTGACTTGCGAGAAGGTTACATACCTACCCGCATCATACCCAAAGATCAAGCAAAAAAATCGGGAATTTTTGCAAGTGACATTAGGAAACACGCGGGAAGAATCCCCACGGAGAACCTTAAAACTAAAAACCCCTTTTCAAAACCCCTTGCTTAAAGTCCAAATGTTCACCTCACTTTATTTAACATTCATGAGAAGAACATTGGACTGGGGGGACTTGAAGAGGTAGGTCCCAGCATAGCCCAGTTGGTCCCGCAGGACTCACCTAGAACAGGGACGTCTGCGCAAAGGCCATCTGCTCCCGCAGGACCCACCATGCTCAGAGAATCTTACGCGCAGTACGCAAGCTGTACACGCAGGGAAAGCCTCCCAATGGTGAAGTACCCCGCCTGTTCCCGCAGTTGCGGATACAAGCCATCAGGGAAGGCTACCCGCAGACAGCAGGGCTACACGCACAAGACACTAGCTACTTCAGTAGTCACATGAAGGAATGAGCAAGGCGGGAACAATCCCGCCTAAGTGAGCCAGTCTGTATGATTCTGAAAGATCTTTTGTACTATACCTACCAAGGTATGGATAGGACAGACGATCTGACCAGAACAGCCCATGAGCCAATCACAGGGTGACAGCTCACCGACAACAGTGCGAGGAGGAGCACCCTCTAGTACTGTTTGTCACTATTAGCCGCTGCCTACTCACCAACCCTTACTGTGGGGCATGCGCAGCCTACAGTTGGTGGAATAGTGTTACTGTTGGCCGTAACCTATTCACCAACCAGCATGGCCTGCGTACAATCCACAGTAGGTGGGACGTGCATAATCTACAGTTGGTGGAATAGTGCAGCCGACTTTGTTACTGTTGGCCGTAACCTACCCACCAACCAGTATGGCCTGTGCATAGTCCACTGTTGGTAGAACAGGAATACTATTCAGCCGGCTGTACCTTCTAGGAAACCTACCTTCGGCTATAAATACTCCAACATCTTGGAATGGTAAGACCATCTGCTATCCAGTTATCTAGCAATCTCTTAATATACACTTATATTCAGAGCAACCTAGTCTGATTCTCACGCCGGAGGGTGGTCACAAGGAGGAACCCCCCCTTCTCAGTGACGAGTTTACGGTGTTTGTTTTGCAGGTCTCCTGAAGAACAACCTTCTTAGCTAGATCTCATCCGTGGGAAACATTACTTAACCCCCAGATTATCTATAATCTGTACCGGGTCACTTAGTGTTTCTTCAAGTAAATTAATATCGACGTGTGTTTTCGTGAATTAACCAGAGAAAACAAACGCCGTCGTGACCGGCGGATGCCGTGGCGTTTGAATCTCAGGCGTTTAAGTTAGAACGACAGTTGGGGATTCACTTGAGCTTTACGCCATGGAGTTCAAAATACATGATGAGGCCGCAATGATGGTGACGTGTCTCCGGCGAGTCGTTGCAGGAGTAGGAGGGTGGGGGTGGTGATAGTGTAAGGCCCCGTTACCGGTGCCCTACTTTGGACGTTGGATTTACTCATAAACACAGTTCTAAATATCAGAGTTAATTAAAACTTTACGCGGAATATAAAACTTTAACCATAAAACATTACATAACTTTCAAATCGTGTCTTATCAAACATTCATAGTCATTTAAAAACAAACATAGTCTTTAAAACATCCTAACATTTCCTTGCGACGCCAGTGTCTTCACTTCGATGCCATGTGTCCTCATCATCAAGCGAACTGTCTCATTCTACTCACCTGCGTGCATACTAAAAGTCAGCTATGCTGAGTGACTTCTAGTTAATCACACATTATACAATACATACACTTACATCCAATTATGCGTCCGAAGATACATAATAATTACTTTACTAATCTAATTTCATTAATTAAGTTCATACATACGTTCGTACTTTATTACTTTCATACTATATAAATTACTGTCATTTTCTATCTCGGATATTATTAGGGTCCGATCCCTTCCTTTTCTATCTCAGATATTATTAGGGTCTGATCCCTTTCTTGTCTATCTCATATATTATTAGGGTCTGATCCCTTTTTACTTCTCTATCTCAGATATTATTAGGGTCTGATCTCTTCCTTCTCTATCTCATATATTATTAGGGTCTGGTCCCTCTTTCTTCATCTTCGTGCATACTGTCTTAACATACCCATAACATACATACTTTCTTTAGCCATTCATACATATTCATATATTGTACATATGTCTATCATACACATTCATCTATCATATAACTGCCTCCCTTGATAGCACGTGCAATATCCGAAGATCGTTCACGTACCGACAAGCTTTCATTCGCATTTAAGATATACATACATAACATATAAACCATACAAGGCATACACTTACCAGTTAAGGTAAGTGTATTAACTATCACATCGAGTATGCACACAGCCCCGAAAACGTACAAAGGAAATGGGGCTAGAAACTCACCTTAATGCGGTTATGTTCACCATTAATAGTTATTCCCTTCTTGAGCTGTGCACGGCTAACTGTATAATATTTACATGTATCAGTTAACTATTACTACTCATATCGTATTTCTATATTTATATAACCCACAACGAACGGGGGTCCGGGGGCAGCGCCCTTGGCAGCAAGGTTCTAGGGGCGGCAGCCCCTAGATATGGTCAACATTTACCATATCTGCAATTAAACCTTCGTTTCTTAACCAAATAACATGATTTTGGTACCATTGAACTCGCAATCCAAGCGCCTACAATCCCTAACCATCAAATCGGCCAAGCATTCATGTTTAATGGGTACGATTTGGGCATATATATACGGGTTCTTTTATCAACCGATTAACCCATCAATTCTTAACCAATTTCAGTGAGGTTTGTTGTTTTGGATTCGTTTCTACCATATACACCTAGATCTATGATTTCTAGACGAAATCCGAACCTAAACGAACAAGTTCAAGTCATAAACGTACCTTAAACGAGTCGGTATACGTACACGAGCTGGTCTTTGATGTTGTTTTGGTCCGTCACGACGTTCCAGCACCAACAAGCTCGGGTTTTCGCCTTCGGATCTTCGTTCGGGTTTGTGTGTGTTTTCCAAGGTGTAGGCTATGGTGTAGAGATGAATAGAAATAGAAAGGTTTAAGGTTTAAGGGTATTTATACTCCCTTAAGCCCATGGACCTAAGGCCCATTCCATCTTTTATTCTACCTTTTAAAGCCCAAGCACACCTTCTATTAGTTTATTTATTTAAACCGATAATGACAAACTATAAAATAAACGAAATTTATTTTATTAATATAACCAAAAGTAGGATGTTACAGATAGTAACTTGGGGGTTAGGAGATGGTGAGGGTGATGAGTTAAAGTGGGTTTTTTTTAAATAAATATAGGGTTTAATTTGTTATTGACAAAAATACCCTCTTTCTAACCTTCTTAAGAAAGTTAAACTTCTTATTTGAACATTTCTCATCAATTTAAATAGCAGTTATCTCAATATTCAATGTCCATAAATAAAGTTTATATTTTATATATGGTAAGGCTATTAATGTGTTTTAGTTTAGTCAAAATTATGTTAAATTAAATTCATAAATAAATACTCAAAACGTGATTAAGCGAGAAAATAATTTTAAGGAGAACCGAGCGTTTGGTTCAGCGAATGCTTTTTTAAAGGAATCAGAAACTTAATTTAAATTGTAACTTTTTGAAATTTTAATTTAGGAAATGAAATGTTAAAAAAAGAAATATGGATTGCAAAATTAGCCTTATCATCAAATCTCCTCACCATCCATACTAAAATAACAAGGTTATTTTGGTAAACTTTAAACATTCCATTTCAATAGAATGCTTTAAATTCCATGAGAATCTGTTTGGTATGAGGTAATGGAATGGATGATGGAATGAAATGAACGTGGTAATGGAATGAAAAAAAGAACGAAATTGGTTATTACCATTCCAATGAGATGTTTGGTTACCACATGATAATGAAATGATTACTTTGCATTGTTTTATAGGTAGGAAAAAAATTAAATTAAAATGGTAGTGAGTGGCGGTGGTGGTGGGAGGTAGGTGGCGGTCGTGGCATTGGTGGTTGGTGGTGGGCGACGAGAGATAATGGTGGTTGGTGGTGGTGGTGGTGGTGTTGGGGGTGGGTGGTGGCGATAGTGGTGGTGGTGGCAAGCGGTGTTGGGAGTGGGCGGCGGGGTGGTGTTGGGGGTGGGTGGTGGCGATAGTGGTGGTGGTGGCAAGCGGTGTTGGGAGTGGGCGGCGGGTGGTGGTGGTGAGGGCAACGGTTGATGGTGGCGGCGGATGGTTGGCAGTGAGTAGTGGTGGTGGTAACGGCGGCGGTGAACGACTGTGGTGGCGGTAACGGCGGCGGTGAACGACTGTGGTGGTTGTGGTGGTGGTGGTGGATGTTGAAGGTGGTGGGTGGTGGTGGCGGGAGGGTGGTGGAGGTGATGTAGGGTGAAAGAGGGAAGGAATGAAAAAAAATATGAGGGTATGAATGGAATGAAATTTGAGTGTTTTAGATGGAATTGAATGGACTAGGTAATAGGTCATTCCATTCCTTTAATCAATCAAACACACTTTTCTTTATTCCCTCACAATGCATCATTCCATTCCGCCCTCCATTCATACATACCAAACGCTATATGAGTAACTGAAAGAAAAATGTTGAAATCCTATAGATGTTGGAATTAATTTCAAATTCAAATCTATTCATGACAATCACACATAATTTCTTATGAAATTAATTTGGTTTCATATTCATTCCTTCGAATTCCATGAACCAAACGAATATTGTTGACACATGGCACATAAATCCTTTTGTTTATTAGATTATCAATACATTTGATCAAATTTAAAAATATAAGATATTTCAATTTATCATAATTAACGAGATCAAATTTAAAAATATCAACATGACATACTTTTTCGATATATCCGTTATGGCAAACGAAAGAAAGACCCCAAATTATTGTCCTAGTATAAATAAAAGGGTATCGAAATGTGGTTTCCCCCAAATTTGGAGTTCATTCACCTCATAAATTCACACCAATTAAATGTTGATTCATGTAAATATTGTTTCACGTCTATCTAACACCTTCCTTTCTTTTTATAATTGTGATTCTATTATTATATATTATGTCATGTTGAAGTCTATTTTGGTGACATTTTATCACAAAGAGAACACAAACATTTGTGATCACTACTCTTTTTAGTCACATTCACTTTGAGTTGTGATATACTTTATACTATTGTGTGGTAAGTGTAGTCCACTCTGTGATCAAGTCTTCCTACGAAATCATCTATCTAAATATTTAGGTATCCGTACAGAGGACCTCTTACATTACCGCCTTACCGGTATATCTTTGGTATTCAATACGTCATTTTGAATCTCACACACACATGTAATATATATATCATATGATAATAAGGTGTCATGATTTATTTAACAACCTACTGATCACCATTGGTTAATGATCAAGCGTATTCTACGTTATCTTCACGAAACCATCTCCTATGGTCTTACTATCGTATATATATCCACATTATTCACTATTCATAAATAAGCAGATGTTGATTGAATTGGTTGCTCGAATGACCCCCTTCCACTTCCACTACAAGGACTTGTGTGTTTCTAGAACACAATCATATCGAATAGAGTTTCAAGGCATAGAATACCTTAGCCATCCCAAAACTTTGACAAAATACCTGGCTCTTGCGCACACTACAGTAGAGATACGTTGCCTAATGTCCTTATCACATGAGTTATATACGTTGCCTAGTATTAAGATCGATTGATCTTCACTTCATTCATTCGAGTCATCGTCCTTGCTCAGCCTTCGCCAAGTGCCCACTGTTCCCATGATTGTGATTATAAACGAAATGGTCGGTCCAAGGTGTACGTAGAATACTATTTACGTACTTCTCTTTATATTTGTTGTATCTATATTGTATTTTTTAAATTCAAAAGTATAGACTAGATATGGATATATATTAGTTGCTTATTGTTGTCGGTTTATTTCTTTTTAACACCCTATATATTATGTGTGCATTCTCGTTTGGAAATTAATGAAACCTATGTAAATATACAAGTGCTAGACATTTCAACATTTCAAAAGTATAGCTTCATATAAATGCATAAAAATAACTAAATATTATGAAAGCAATCACATGTTTTTAGCAACTAACAGATCGGCGTTGGATCGTAACTAAAGTTCAGTTTGTTGTTACTTTGTAGTCATGCAACAATAATCTGTTGACTAAATTACATCCATCAATGACAACGACTTTGTTTAGGGAATTTCCTCCTGAGTTGATGATGGACCCATGCGCATGCCGATTGGTTGAGAACTTGAGATGACAATATGGTTCTGGTGGATCCGAAAACTTATTAAAAGTTAGTTCGCCATTGAAGTCACAAACTAATTTTAGTTTAAGGGTCAAATCACATATTTAGATCAGCCACGGACAGGTTGTAAATTATAATCACACTTTTATTCTAGTCTTTCTATGAAAAGTGACATTGCAACCTAACATAAAATATAATGAGTACATTTATACATAGTTTTATATTCGACATAAACACCCTTTTTTCTCCTTAGATTCGATTAGAACCATTTTCCCCCTTTTATTCTTGACACATTACTTTTGTGAAAGTTTTGAAAAATGCTCATTTGATTATAAGAAATTAGATGCCTAGATGTATGTTGAACCGTTTGATGTCTTATACAGACGTATACCGTATAAATCAAATCAATAGGGGACTAGTTACTAATGCAAGCTAGTGGTACGCGTATGTTCACTCCGGACAAGAATGGCAAAACAAAATGTTTAAAATCACCCTCTAGATATGGATTATTGGAAGATGGAAAAAAAATAACGAAATTCAACATTTCCATGATATCATTTATCAAATTCTAGGAAGTTTGCACTACAATAGAAAATATTGCCAAATTTAGAAATCAACAGAGTAGGGTTTGTAGAAAGGAACCTCCGTCTTTAGTAAGTACAACAAATAACATTCTTCTAAGCATTCCAAACAAAAACTAATGATTACCATCTGCCAACCGTGTCTTTTTTTATATCTTCTACTGCCCATTTTTCTTATTGTGACGCGTCCGCAATACAATTAAAGTCTAACCAACAAAATCGTGTATCAACTGACCTCCAAAGTGTTGTTGAAGATGTTGAACATGTTCAGCATTCTGTCTGAGACCCAAAGTAAGTGAAACCGGACCCAACCCAGTTGCATCTAACGTGGCTCGAGGATAGGGCATGATGCTCATGAGCCGGTCCATGCCTGATAGAGGAATGTCGTATTGGTCAGGCCTAGGTTGTTTCTCATGATCCAGTAGATGGCCGTGTGATTCGTCCACTGTTGAGTTTACATTGACACCGGGATTCCTTGAACACTCGGGTGGTTGCGTGTTTGACAATGAGCTCATGTCCATCCAGTTAGGGTCTTGACCGTCTGGTTGCGGGTGGGATGAGTTTGCTTCAGTCAAACCTTTTGTTTCAAGGGTGTGGATTTCTTCCACCATTGGTTTCCATATTCGAACTCTCGCATTTATGAACCAGTTGGAGACCTGATTTAAGCAATGTATCAATAGGTACCATATAGCAAAAAAATCATGTATATTATTATGTTCATAATATTTAAATTTATTAGACAATTATGGCAATTGGCAAGTAAAAGGTCGGTCTATAAACTGAAAGCAACCATGTTCCACTCTGAAAAGTCAAAGATTGCTTACCTGAGTTCGTGTTAGACCAGTTTGAGTTGCCAACATATGTTTGTCTGCATCCGAAGGGTACCTTCACATAGTACAGCATATAGTAATATGTAATCAAACTTCATGTACATTTTATTACCATTTTTTGCCATATACTATATATAATCAAACTTCATGTACATTTTATTACCATTTTTTGTACAAAAATAACACTAACGCTTCAAAAATCAATTATTCACCACTTGCATATGGTAAATTCATTTATTCTTAAAAGTTCATGCATTATATAAACTATACAAATTGGATTTAAATAAGTTAAACTATGAAACGTTGGTCAATAATTATTCATACTTAAAAATGTAGCCCTTTTATTTTCATTGCAATAAGCCATCCCACTTACATAATAATCATAGGCTTACACTTCATTTCTAGTCGATTTCGATCACAAAGAATGCAAGTTTTCTTATTTCTTCGCTAATAATCATTCATGTGAGCGAAATTGAGTGAAAATCAGTGTAGATCAATACGACTATGCTAGGGAAATTTAGAACTGTCATTTATTATTAGAAAAGTCATAGTTTGAATTATTAAAATCCAGTTCGTATATAAACTATCGTTACAAAGAATATGTAGTTATAAATCTAGAGAGAGAAGGGAGTTACGGGTGAAGGAAATGATCAAAAAGCCAGGTTTTAAGAACCGCGATAGCTCGTTCGGGTAGACCTCTCTGCGGCCTCCACACCGGTTGCTGCGGTACAAAGAATCCAGCAGCACCACCACCGGATGACTTTATCCGGGAAGTACTCGTTGCATTAGCATCAAAAGTTTTACTCACATTGGTAGATGAGCAAAAGCCCTCTCCCACCGTTTTCGTCATCTGCGACAATTGCTCGGATATCACGTTCTTGACATGATAAAAATGTCGCGAAAGCGCCTTAAGAGCTAAACAAACATACGGAGTGGCAGCACTAAGTCCAGCCACAGTCTCAAAAGATGAAATCACCATCTGCATCTGCTGCAAATACTGCTTGTACCTTTTGCATACCTTGTGAAACCAAACAAATCAAGAAAAGAAGAATTGGTATCATTGGGGAATGATAAATGAAAAAGTAAAGAAACATTAGCTGTGTCATGTGGATCATGCACTAAACGTTAGAAATGTTAGACACCAAGTGGAGTCTAGGGTCCGTCGGGAAAAGTGTGATGGGAAGTGAAGGAACAATCATGCTGAGGGTTTGAAACTTTATTAGTGACAAAAAGTGGGGTTATCTACAGTTGAAGTTCTTTAATCTGTTCCCTAATTGCAAGAAAGTCTGAATCATTCAATTTACAAAAAAAAAAAAAAGATTTTGTAAAGCTTATATATCACAAATAGAAAGTTTGAAAATTGGATTTTAATAATTGTAAGTGACCTATTGACCGATAATTATTCATAGCTAAACTTTGAACAATGACAATTCTAACTTTCGCCTTTGTTTTTAATTGCAATCCAAGTAGCATAAGCTTCATAGATTTATACATGTTCTTTTCTCTCACGGTGATGACTATGAACGAAATGAAGAAACGTACAACCAAAATATTGTCCGGATTGCTCTTAGTAACAAAAGTAAAGTAAGAATTAAACATTTGACTAAAACTAGGGTTGCAATAGAGTTAGATCAAGAACTTTAGGTTAATAGGTTAAGCTAATATCCAATTTTATAATTGTTACTAGTTGTTCAAAATATTTTTATTATTATTATTATTATTATTATTATGCATTAAACAAAAGTTAAAAAGTACGTTAAGAGCTAAAAGCCATAATTAACAACTAGACTTAAACCATCTTGTAATCTAAAAAAGTCAGATAATAATAATAATAATAATGATAATAACCTACCTCCTCTTGCATATACAACAACCTGACCTTCTTCCGATGAAACTCAGGCCTGAGAGATTCATCCGACTCACCATACGACCCAACCGGACGATCCGAAACCCTACTCATTTCTTCTTCAAGAATCTTATGCGAGTACGCATCATGACATGCTTGAACCAACTCCTGATACCCTACTTCACAACTGGCACTCAACAGTTCTTGTGCAGGCTTTATATACTTGGAGTTCTTCAATATTGTAGCGTACCCAGTAAACGGCCCTAGCGGCCCAGTATTCCGGTGAGCAAAACCCGAAACACCCACGAAAGGTTTCGGATCCGGGTTGGGTAAAAGATCCGACTTTAGAGGGTTTGGACCTGGTTGTAAAATGGGTTCATTTTGATCTTTAAGATGTGGAATTGATGAAACTGATGAAAGTGACAAAGATAACCCTTGAGGAGGTAGTGCAAGAGTGACATGATGTTGTTGATGAAGGGTATTATGGTAAAATGGTGTAGAACTGAAACTGTGTGTGTGGTCTATATTCATCCAATGATCATGACTAGCAACTTGTTGTTGAGAAGACACAACAGGTTTCCAAATATTATTATTATTACAGTCTTGTGTGTACGGCAAGTTAGCATAAGTTGTTACATCATTTGAAGGATCTTGAATATTATTATTAATATTATTATTAGACACAAAACCATGGGTGGTTGTAGGTAGTAAAAGATGTGAAGGTAAGACATTATATGGTTGTTCAAGCTGATGGTGGTTAAGGTCACCGGAGTTGTGTTGGAACCTTAACTTATGCCGCCGGTTTTTCTGGGCTACATGGGATTCAACTCTCTGCAGATTGTTCATCTCCATAAGGTGGGTAGAGTTTATTTAATAATAGTTTAATAATAATGATTCCTGCATGGACATATTAATAATACAAGTTAAGCTACAGCAAGTAAAGGAGTATCACATCGTTCAATGATAAACAGTGTTACACACAGTAGCACAGGCAGTAATATTAAATGGAAAGATGATAACTTTATTTACAGAATGACAGGATGATCATTAAATTAACATGACATATGTACACACGTAGACACAAAATCAAACGAAACCCGAGGGAAATTTTGAAAGGCACATGAGGATTTCAGTGACAGAGTTAAAAGAGTTCTGATGGATCATGGAGTTGGATCTTCAAGTGTTTGTGGGTTTGTGTGTAAGTGAAGTTATGTAATATTTTCTTCATAAAAAACTTACCCTTGAGAAGACATTATTATATATGGAGATATAATATAGGATAAGAGGTGCCAGAGAGAGTGGATTGGGCACCGTGTGCGGCGGAGGAGTGTGTGTGGAAAGTGGCGTAAGAGACAGGCGAGGGTGGGGGAGAGAGAGAGAGAGATATTTGTGGATGAGAGAGAGAGAGAGAGAGAGGACAATGATTACAAAGGTGATAATTCCAGTTGGCTATTTTAGGTGACCTAAATAACACTGTTGTGTATTGAATAACGGCGTACGTTGAGAGTTAACGGCAAATTTTATAATTCTCTCCATGACCTAAAGAATAATGTTTTGTTAGAACTTAGAACATTTAAAAAGGCGTTTTACATTTATGTGAGTATATTTTTTATATTGTAGGATTAGTTATAAGTGAACGAGAGAAAAAACAATTATTATTTATGAATAAATTTTAAGAACACTGTTCGTCCTTTATATTGATTTAATATCTTTTTAAGATGGTTTTGAACGGATCTGAGAGAATTGATAATGATAAAAATATAAAAAAATATTATCTAATTGAAAATAAAAGAAATAACGGTTAAGTTTTTTATTTTAATTATAGAGATAGAGAACATACCAAAAATGCTCTTAGGCTATGTGTAGTGCAGGATCACAAAATGAGAGAGGATTTTTGACACGTGACCAAGGGCGGTGTTGTGGCCCTAAAAGCGTCGCCCTTATAGTTTATCACCACGTCAGGATCTCCATAACACAAGCAGACACAAATGTATGTTGCAAACCCCCCCCCCCCCCAAATAAATCACCTCGTTGTCTCCTATGGGACGATGTTTTCGCTTAAATTGCTCCCCTTTTGTTGCCCACCACACATGGCTCATATGGTGTTGACAAAGGCGGGACTGGTGGCCGGTCAAGCAAGTCCATTAACCCTTCGATAATTTGAATATGTTTATTTATGTAAGTTAGTTTCTTTAACAAGTTGGAACACTTGATAACGAAAGAAGAAGTGAACCTTGTGATGATCCTTCACTTAAAGAAATTCTAATACCGTAATTTGTCTTTGGTTTTAAATGGCATCAAATATTGTATGCGAGTTAATGGCCATTTTCATTCCTGTGGTTTGCTACTTTCGCCACTTCAGTCCAAAGTTTGAAATTTTGTCAATTAGTCCTCATAGTTTTAAATATTAACCAATTACGTCCCATCCGTCTAACGACATCCAGCTATGCCGTTAGTTTAAGGGTATTTTTGTCTTTCTCCCTTTTATTTTGAGTTAATAGTCATTTTAGTCCCTGTGGTTTGATACTTTTGCCACTTCAGTCCAAAGTTTAAAATTTTGTCAATTTAATGTTCATTTAATTCAGTTTTTTTTCTATAACCTTGAAGAGCATAATTCAAGCCCAAAATCATCGAGCAACCTCTAATACATGTATGCATTTACTCTGTTGATAACAGTAATCATACCCCCCTCGTATTTAGTTTATAGACATTTCCCAAACTCTCCCCAATTGTGGAATTCAATGGTAAAGTAGTCAAGGTAATTCCCTGAAACCGAATTGTACAGAAAAAAATAAAAATCGTTTCTTTGATTAATGTACAATAGTTGATTTCAACCCGGATTTTCGTTACGATATGTTAATCTCTAAACACTAACTATTATGCATTTATCAAAGAAACGATTTATAGCTTTTTCCGTACAATTCGGTTTCAAGGAATTGCTTTGACCACTTTACCATTGAATTCCACCATGGGGGAGAGTTTAGGAACCGTCTAGAAACTAAATACGAGGGAGGGGGTATGATTACTGCTGTAGGCAAAGTAAATGCATACTTGTTTTGGCTGATGCTCGATGGTTTTGGGCTTGGATTATGCTTTTCAGGGGCACAGACAAAAAAAAACAAAACAAAACAAAAAAAAACCTGAATTAAATTGAACGTTAAATTGACAAATTTTCAAACTTTGTACTGAAGTGGCAAAAGTAGCAAACCAGGGATGAAAATGACCATTAACTCAAAATAAAAAGGAGAAATATAAAAATACCCTTAAACTAACGGCATAGCTGGATGTCGTTAGACGGATGAGACGTAATTGGCTAATATTTAAAACTATGAGGACTAAATTGACAAAATTTCAAACTTTAGACTGAAGTGACGAAAGTAGCAAACCACATAGACGAAAATGACCATTAACTCATTGTATGCTATATTCCCATGAAATCATTTCATTTACTCAAAGGATAAGTAGATTTGGTTATAATTCAAGATGTGTAAATGTAAACGAGTATTTTATTTTGTGTAACATGTTATTTTTTATAACTTTGTGTAATTAAATTCTAAAGTGATGTTTCCTTTAAGAAAATTAACAAAATGATTACATGTGATGTTAGTATTTTAAGTTTCGTATTTCAACTTGCTAGATAGATTTCTAAATTATCGTGTATTGAATTAAAGTATTTTGTACATATATGAATATTCCAATTATCATATAGGACATGAAGCTTCTACAAATAAAGAGAGCGCTCTTTTATGCGGAAATGAAGTGGTAATTTGTACCTAAAAGTCTAAAACGTAGCCTAGGTAATTTGCCTCACTAAACATTCCCTTAAACGATGAAGATCACTAGTACACCAAGCGTCACAATAGTTTAAATGTGGTGATCACCTTTTACAAATGTTACACTGTATCAATATTGTAGTGATCACATTCTTCGTTTACTAATCGATCTCAACAAATACATTGTGTATCTCGCATATAACTAAACAAGTTTAGTGATACTATCACAAGCTTCTCAGTTAAACAATGATAGTGGTCACCAAACTATTGCACAAAAAGAATGAGCTGATGGAAGTTGTAAAATAACTCATCTATTATATGCTTTATAATCTATGTTTAATCTTGTCTCTCTTTTCAGATGACGTTAGAATACCAAGGGAAATACATATGTATATTAAAGTGCTAGAGCAAAATGGGTAAGTAAAAATGTAAAATGGTTCAACAGGCTCGAAGCAAGCAATAAGTTAGATAGCCTATCTCCAAGTCACCTGGATAATCCCACCACCAAAACCGGTGCTCCAACAATTTCTTGGTTAGACACTTCCAATAAAAGCATTTTATATAAAATGTTAACACTTGCGATCATGTGCAAATTACGTCACTTACCCTATAGTACAAAACCACATAACTAGCTAGTTATGTGGTGAGTAACTTGTTCTTTTTAATTTTAGGGATATGTTATTCGTACACCCTTTATAGGGTGTATATAAAAATAACATGAGTATTAAGAGGGTGTGTGAATAACCAAAAAGAGTGTATGAATAATCATTGCCTAATTTTATTATACAGTCATCTTAAAATGGATTGGATTTGGATGAATTCTCTTAAGCTCGAATTAAAATTACGTTATTACTAATCTATTTACCTTTAAAATCACATAAATCATGCACCTTATTCATTATGCGAAAATCCTTGCATGTGCAAGGTAAATATTAAATTTTCTTGTTCAGAATAAAAAATAAATAAAAATTGAATCGTTCATATTAAAAGTTATGCAATTAACACGTTATAACTTCAATACCCTTGTACATACCCAACTTAAAAATTAAAATGACTCTATATATTGAATATAATATTGGGGATCATCCTCTTATGTTTCACATAGATAAGTCAAATGAATAAAGTTAAGAAAATCTAACGGTCATAAAATAGTCTAGTTGCATATTTAGTGTATGAGTTTATCTATAAAGCTGTTTATTTTCATATTTAGATTATCATACAAAGACGACAAAGAATAAATGGGTTTGACATGTTCGTAATAGTTCGGATCTGACGGGTCTTATGGGTTTTAACAGGTCTTACTTGATTTATGTTTAACCTTGTGAAAAACTATTGTGAGTTATGAGTGATATGACTTTGCATTTTAACAAACATAAATATATAAATTAAATGTATTTATTATTCTATTGTAAAATATGTTCAACCATCCTAAATTATAAGCATATATTTGCATTTTTCAAACGTATTCTAGAGTACTCACTTGTAAACCGGTTTTTTTTAAATAATTTTGTTCGCAAAAGGACGCCAAGAGGTCTTTTGGGTTTTTCAACAACTTTGGCATATTGTGAGAAATCTCTGCCATTTATGGACGTCGAAAAAAATTATAGATGCTATGTATACGTATATCATATTGCTTAGTATGACTATTAAAGACGAATGGAGATCAATATATCAACACTCAACAATATATAACGGCCCGGGGGAATGTTCAAAAATTACCTCAAGCAACTATGGCGCAGAGACTGCAAAATGTGTATGAGTTGCGTTCTAGTGAGATACATGACTCACTTATGGCGGGTTGGTCCAACATGTTTGGTGGGATCGGATTTTGTTTCAATCGAAAGTGTAAAAGGAAGCATACAAAGACGACGAAGAATAAATGGGTTTGACATGTTCGGAATAGTTCGGATGTGGCGGGTCTTATGGGTTTTAACGGGTCTTACTTGATTTATGTTTAACCTTGTGAAAAACTATTGTGAGTTATGAGTGATATGACTTTGCATTTTAACAAACATAAATATATAAATTAAATGTATTTATTCTGTTGTAAAATATGTTCAACCATCCTAATTAAATTATAAGCATATATTTGCGTTTTTCAAACGTATTCTAGAGTACTCACTTGTAAACCGGTTTTTTTTAAATAATTTTGTGAACGTGATTTTAAATCATTAAGTTTAAAAGTGAGCACTCTAAATTACGTTTGAAAAACGCAAATATATGCTTATAATTTAATTAGGATGGTTGAACATATTTTACAACAGAATAAATACATTTAATATATATATTTATGTTTGTTAAAATGCAAAGTCATATCACTCATAACTCACAATAGTTTTTCATTCGTTAAACATAAATCAAGTAAGACCCGTTAAAACCCATAAGACCCGCCACATCCGAACTATTCCGAACATGTCAAACCCATTTATTCTTCGTCGTCTTTGTATGCTTCCTTTTACACTTTCGATTGAAACAAAATCCGATCCCACCAAACATGTTGGACCAACCCGCCATAAGTGAGTCATGTATCTCACTAGAACGCAACTCATACACATTTTGCAGTCTCTGCGCCATAGTTGCTTGAGGTAATTTTTGAACATTCCCCCGGGCCGTTATATATTGTTGAGTGTTGATATATTGATCTCCATTCGTCTTTAATAGTCATACTAAGCAATATGATATACGTATACATAGCATCTATAATTTTTTTCGACGTCCATAAATGGCAGAGATTTCTCACAATATGCCAAAGTTGTTGAAAAACCCAAAAGACCTCTTGGCGTCCTTTTGCGAAAAGTACATTTGTGCATTCTTAAAATATTCTATCTTTTCATTGATCGGGTCTCTAAACGTTTTTACGATGATCAAATATTCTGGATATATCCGGTCTTCCAGATAGTATCCATGGGGGGGGGGGGGCAGGAGTTATCGTTAGCCAAAATGATGCGACTTGTATGGTAGCGGAGATGTAATCCTATACCACGTGCGACGCCTTTTAAAACATTTATGTCGTTGTTGGACTGGATTGCAAAAGTAGGCGACCAAACCCAAATGTCATATGAAGCAATCGCTTGGAAACTGACCGCTAGTGTTTTTTGGTCACCGCATGTAAATTGACTTCGCTATGCGGTTGGACAATTATACCACTTCCGGTGTATACAATCTTTACTCCCGATCATTTCGGGTAAACCATGTGCCCTTTCATGCACCGAGTAAATCTGTTGTAGCTCGTTCCAGTGGCTCTTCTCAGATAATGTGCGCCGTATAGATCTACTATAAAATAAAAATTACAAAAAATAAAATAAACGCAATTAAAATATTTTTTTTATAATTGAATATATATTATGGCAAAAATACTTCAGTGCATCCCATGTATTTTTTTTATAAGTACTCGTCATTGATGTCGGTTGTATATTCGTAGGAGAGCACGCCGAAGTACCCTTTTGGACAGGGGTGAATCCTAACACCCCTCGGGCGTCCCATTTTTGCTTTAAGTAATCAAATTCACGATCAAAATCTTCACAAATGCGTAAAAATAAGCGTTTAGACATTCGAAAGCAACATATGAAAATCTTTAGGTTTTTGTATCTCGGCGGGTAATCAACAAAATCTTTCATCAAACGATCGTTCGCGCTCTCACGGTCTTGTTCAATATACTCCCTTCTCGCGACTTGACGAGAAGAATAATAAATAGATTGCATATACTTTTCCGCAAGCGTAATTGAACTCGTAGTCGCCTCATCCTCTGCCACGTGCTCGTTATTCTCCAAATACCATGAAGATGAATAATCCAATTTCTGGAGAGAATTTTATAAAATTATATGAGAATTGGACGAGAATTGTGTGAAAATTGTTGTAGGTTTTGGTTTAGATATAAGATTTTTTTTTCTAACAGGGTCGTTGTCAAACGGTCATTGACCAGACCCACCAACCACCATCAAGCATTACCAACGTTGTGTGGGAACAAATCCCCCCCCCCACACACACCCCAACAAAAAAAATTCAAACCCTTCAAGGCGGGCCGGGGGGGTCCCGACATTTTGAGAGGGTTTTGGGTGTGAAAGGGGGTCCACTATGGGTGCTCTTATGGCTTGGCGAACACCAAGCGTTCCCTCTCCCTTCCTGCATATTTACGTGATGTGTCCTGGTTTATTCATTTATTAGAACAACTTTCTTATAAGTTTTTAATGAAATAAATTATTAAGTTCTTTTCATTAAAAAAATGTTTCTCAACGTTTGTTTGCAACAAGTTTCTCAATGTTATACTTCATAGTTTTTAATGACATAAATTGAAACACATCATTTGTAATAAGTTCTTCATATATTTCATTAAATTTTACTTAAAAAAACGACTTCCATATGATATTTCAAAACTTATAAATTTGGATGTTTACAGGGTTACCACAGCCGAATTAATTGCATATTAAGTGGTTGCCATTTGAATGTTTCTTTGATGCCCCCACTTGCATTTGACGTTGGTTTATTCACTTAATGGATGCACCTGGCGAACCTCACCCTTTACAGACTAATACAACATTTTCTTGTCTCCAATATTTTCCGATCTTTATTTTTTGAGAATTCATTTAAATAACTAAGCATAAAGTGTGTATAAGATAACAAATTGCATAAAATCAGAATTACTAATCGGCTAAAGAAAATTCCGAGTCAAGTTATCACTTCCATAACCACATAGCAACCGCCACCTCCGCTTGAACAATTTCACATTTCCTTTTTGTTAGTCCGTACTTATTTGAAAAATCTAGCAGGTTGTGTATTGATGAGCAGTCCAACGGACCCGATAACCTCAACCATTGTGATACCACAACCCAAACCAAAGCCGCACATACACACTTTACCATAAAATGCTCCGAATTTTCCACCTCTTTACCATAAAATACACAATTTAAATTGTCAAAATATATACCCCTTAATAATAATAGGGTTTAGATCAAATACAAATGAAATCAACGTGCTAAACGTGAGAATCAAATAGAGTAATTATATATACAAGTAGAGTAATTATGTAATTACATCATAGAGTAATTATGTTATTACTCTATGAGATGATTGCATAATTACTCTACTTGTATATATAATTACTCTACTTGATTCTCACGTTTAGCACATTATTTTCATTTGTACGTTAACCTTACCCATAATAATAATGCCTGTTTTGTGTTACAATTCGATCCTGTATCAAATAATAGATGTCATTGGATAATGAAATAATAGAAACAAGCAACTGTTATATTTGGACATTGGTGGTGAATAATTATTGAAGTCCCTTCCGTTAAATTTAAGGTTGACAGAGCTAGTTACAAGAACATGAAATGGGACCGCGTTAGCTTTTACTAGAGGGGTATACTACGTCAGAGGACAAGCTTCATGTGGGTCGTCCGATGTTAATCCTCCAACACCTTACAAGTAAGATTGAACTTTTCTCTTTGTAATTTTGCCTGTAGAGAGAAAGATTGCATAAATTTATTAAAAGTAGATTTTAAATTATCAAAGACTATCAACTTGTAGTTGTGTGCATTCACGGCCTTAGTTTAAGACGGAGATGCTAGAGCGTGAACAATGTGTTTAACGTAAATGCTAATCTAAGTATAGTGTGATTATCATTTATAAAGAAGAGGTATGTCCGTATGTAACTTTGATTTTTCCAAATAAACCATAGCAATATATATATATATATATATATATATATAATCAACAAGTGTTTAAAAACCGGTTTATACATGCCAGTAGTTCCAGTTAAATCATATGTCAGGCGAGTCACAACTACGTTTTAGCCTGGTAAAATTGTGCAAACGTTTGTAATTTAAACCAACGATATTTAACGGTTTATACCGCCGTACCGATTTAAGTCCAATGTAAATTTTATTGTTTTGACTTTAGAGCAAAGACTTTTAGCGGCCCATATTGACCTCTGATTAATTAGAAGTTTTAACCTAGCGGCATTTGGCATACCATTGAACCGGTCAGTTTAACCTAGCGGTTTTCCTATACCATTGAATTGATCAGTTTTAACCTAGAGGTTTTTCCTATACCATATTTTGCTTAAGCCGGCTTTCTAACGTTGCTTCCGTTGTCCATGTCCCAGGTGGCACTGTTGGAACCGGGCCTTTAATGACTTGAAAATGCCTAAAACAAAGTTTTGATTAAACAATGTTGGACGCTTGTGTTTACACATTTGAGGGCTCGTATCTTATACCGTTGGGTGTTTGTGTCATATGCCTTTAGGCGCTACACCGCCTTACACTCACATTACACCGTCAGACGCTCGTGCTTACACCGTCACCACTACCACGCATGTTGGTGAGGACATTTTTGAATGAAGAACTCCAAAGAACAAATTGAGGTAAATCAATAGTTAAAAAGAACATTTCAAGGGTTCTCCCTAAACAAACATATATTAACTCCTAACCAATATGAACCAAATAATAGAATACATGGAATTAAACTGGTAAAATAATAATATAGATGTTTGATGTCATTTTTTAACGATAGCTTTTTTTATAAAAAGCAAGAGACCGACCTTTAGCAACAAGCTAAGAGTTTGTTGTTATTGATCTTACCCCAAGTGGTTACCGTAAAAACCCTAAAAAATTGATTTAAAAAATAGGGAGATTTTAAGTTCAAATGAATCAAATCCACAAATGATAAAAAAAAAACAAATAAAAAAAGGTGTTTTAGGTTGGGCAGTTGGGTTTTCTCGCCCACGATGGGCTTTCTCATGTGAGTGTGAAGAGGTATGTACCCGCCTCAACACCGAACGGGGCAGGTCAACCCACAAGATATATACAAGACATTAGAAGTCAAAGATATTATCAAGGTACAAAGCCAAAACTTATGCTCAAGCATCACATGCTTGCACATATCACATATGCTCAAGCATCACATATGCTCACGCATCACATGTGCTCATGCATCACATATGCTCGCGCGTATCACATGCTCACGCATCATATATGCTTATGCATATCACATCGTGCGTGGCGCATCCGCGCGCGGCGCATATCACATGCTCGCGCATCATACATGCCCACCCATGCGCGTGGGGCATCCGCGCGTGACGCGTATTACATGCTTGTGCGTATCACATCTGCGCATGAAATATCTGCGCGTGAGAATAAAGAGAAGACCTCGCGCATCCTCAGGATGGGCGCATATCACACGTGCACATAATCAACCTCGTCCTTATCCAAATCAGGATTGGGGCAACCTTGATTGTGCACGTCAGACAACCTTCCAGAATGCATCTTTTTAAGGAATAAGGATATGCTGATGTTGACAGCTGCTAAATGAAAGGTGGACAGCTCAGCATGACTCATGGGTTACCACGTGATCATAACCAATGAAAAAGCACCAGGTGTCTCCAGGGACACGTGGCGCAAATCGATTGGAGGAGGCCAACAAAACCCTAATTTGGTCTCAGCTCAATCAGTGGAAACCCTAGCACTATAAATACATCATAACGTACACAGTTACAGACACATTGATTCACATTGAAGCAATACTTCCCAAAATTCCCTTACTCTCACATTATCATCTTCTCCTACATATACTTATTCTCACGCCGGAGGGTTACCCCAAAGAGGACCCCTCTGTCCCTTTCTGAGGGGTAAGTAACGGCGCTGTTCATTTTGTAGGTGGAAGAACACAGATCCAGAAGAACCATCCGTGAAATAGTATAATCACACCCGAGGAAAGTAGATCTGCTACCAGTGAGTAGATCCACGTTTCTTTATTGGCGCCATCCACTGTTACATCGGCAATCAGATCTCATCAGATCTACATAAAAAAAATCAATCACCATGGTTTCTGGCGTTCGTAACGTTGATCAAGCTCTGGAGGATATTAAACGTGAGGGTGTTAACGACGGACAGCAGGTTCTGAGGGTTCCGCGTGATTCTACGCGTACCACCAGCAACCGTCCCTTCGTCACAACCCCTCACGGCCAGACTGAAACTCCTCCAGACGATCTCACGTTACAAAATATGGCCGGCGCGAAACTGAAAGGACCAATGGGTCCAGAAGAAGAAACAAATGATCCGAATGAATGGCTCATAAACGAGCAGCGGCGTCTGATGGAAAAGTACAATGAAATGGTCAAACAGAAGAAGCTAGCCGACCAAACACAAAGGCAAGCGTTTGATAAGCAGACTACAAAAAGGCCGCGCGCGCCGGAAGAAGGACATTCTGTTCACACTGCACACACTGAGTTCAGTGATGAAGAAGTGCATAGCATGAGGAAGACGCGGGATACTCATGCAGGAGGCTCACAGCTCCGCGCGCCTGTGAACATGGCGCCTGGAGCCAGAGCCGATCTGGATCTGCACATGCCGTACAGCCCACCAGTCAGAGGGCAAGTGGACGTAACCACACCCTACAGACCAGCCATCTTGGTGAAACACTCAAAGTTCACTGCGCGCATCGCGCAGGCTCCCATCCAGCACAAGACCAAGATGCCAAGTGGTTTGTGTAAATATGACGGCACGACAGATCCAGACGATTTCTTGCAAGGTTTTTACAACACGGGAAACCTAGAGAGCTGGACGATGCCAACATGGTGTCATATGTTTGCTCGCTGCCTAACGGGCGCGGCGCGGGTATGGTTCGAGAGCTTGCCGACTGGGCAAATTGATGGGTTCGAGGAACTATTAGAAAAGTTCCAAGCCCACTTCGTACAGCAGCGCAGGCACACGCGCGATCCTGATGACATCATGCACTGCGTACGCAGGAATGATGAAACGATTGAAGATTACATCACTCGGTTCAATCAGGAGTCTCTGGCAATCGGAGGTATAACCGAGCAACTCCTGCGCGTGGCCTTTATACAAGGCGCGCGCAGTGATCAATTACGACGAGCTCTCGTAAGCAAAGATGGCATGCCCACCACGTGGGCCAAGTTAATGGAGGCATCGCGAGTTTTCGCGAGAAATGAAAAACAGATTGCCCAAGATAGGGCAAGAGAAAGAGCGCATCAGGCTGAATCACCGCGCAGCAAAGAGAAGAGGGCCAAACAGAACTCTGTATGGTCCAGGTTGCAGCCAACAAGTTTTTCTTCCGCAGAAAAGCAAGCGCAACCAAGCTCACCCCAGCCCCAAAAAGATGTTCGTAATCGCGGGGAGGGTGACAAGAGGGAGGGCGGCAGAGATCCTAGCAGACCTCTGCCAAGAATATGGACTCCCCTCACTAAAACACCTTCACAGGTGTTAAGTACTGAGAATGTTCAATTCAAGCCCCCCAAGCAACTACACTACAAGGGACCGCAAAACAGTGGCAAATATTGTGAATTTCACAGGTCCCCGGGCCACAACACCGACGCATGCCATCATTTAAAGGATGCGATCGAGAAGGATGTAAAATCAGGCAGGCTGGCTCACTTGGTGAAAAACCAAAGAATAGAAGATGAGCAACCGGAAGGAGCCTCTGCCAGCAAGAAATACAAAAGAATCTGTGTGGCTGAGGGGGGACGACAAGGGCAGACGTCAAAAAAGAGAAGCGCGCAAATCCACGGAGATTGGCGCGAGCAGCAAGTCATCTTCCCAAGAATCAGGGGAGGCCCTTCAATAAGCAGTCCTCTCGTCATCACCACACACATTGCTCATTACGAAGTGTCAAAGGTCCTGGTGGACACTGGAAGCGAATCTGACATTATGTATGAGCAATATTTCAGAAAGTTAGACCCGGCAGACCAAGCGCGGCTCGAAATTGTGAACGCACCAATCTGTGGTGTTTCAAATGAAATCATCCATCCCCTAGGCCAGATTCAGTTTGAACTAACTATGGGGGATGATGAGCACAAGCGAGCCGAAGTTGTCAACTTCTTGGTCTTGCCCACCACGTCATGCCACAATATGATCCTGGGTAGGGGAACGATTGCCCAATTTAATGCTGTACCGTCGCCAGCGCACGGCGCATTGGGGTTCCCTACACCAACAGGCGTAACATTTGTTTACCGCGATCATTTGTGCGCAGTGACAAGTACTCCGCGGGAAGGGAGAATGAAACTTCCAATGGCGGACAATGCGCCAGAGAAGTGGATTTAAACCCAAAATTCCCAGAGCAAACGGTCACAATTGGCGCTACCATTTCAGACGAAACGAGATTGAGAATGAAAAGGTTGCTCACAAAATACACGTCGGTTTTCGCGTGGCAACACTCCGATATGACGGGGGTCCCGCGAGACTTGGCGCAACATTCTCTTAACACGTTCAAGTCGGTGGAGCCAATTGCTCAGAAAAAGAGAATCATGGGGGATGAAAAGGCGAAGGCCATGAATGAGCAAGTGGAGGACCTGTTGCGCGCAAACATCATCCGCCCGATCCGATACCAGACGTGGGTAGCCAATCCTGTGATGGTAAAGAAAAGCAACGGGTCATGGAGGATGTGTATTGACTTCAAGGACCTCAACAAAGCATGTCCGAAAGACTGTTACCCCCTCCCAAACATCGACGCAAAGGTGGACTCCGTGGCGCCATTCAAGCTCAAATGTTTCCTGGATGCCTACAAAGGCTATCACCAGATTCAAATGGCACCACAGGACGAAGACAAGACTGCCTTCAGAACCGACAAGGGTGTTTTTTGTTACACAAAAATGCCCTTTGGTATAAAGAATGCGGGCGCCACCTATCAGAGACTTATGGATTCGGTTTTCAGTGAACAAATCGGAAGAAATCTAGAAGTCTACGTTGATGATTTGGTGATCAAGAGCAGGGAGGAGAGACAAATGCTCAAAGACATCGAGGAAACTCTTCAGCGCCTAACGGAAGTTAACATGAAGCTCAACCCGAGCAAATGTACTTTCGGCGCGGAAGAGGGGAAATTTCTTGGTGTAATGGTCACTAAGGATGGTTTCAAGGTGAACCCTGAAAAGGTGGAAGCCATCCTTGACATGCCTTCACCATCCACCATGAAAGAGGTTCAGAAGCTGAATGGTAGATTGGTGTCAATCAACAGGTTCCTAGCGAACCACGCCAGCAAATCTACTCCATTCGTTAACACTTTGAGGAACTGCTTGAAGAAGAGCCAATTCAAGTGGACGCCTGAGGCTGAGCAAGCTTTCAGTGAGATAAAAGAATGTCTCATAAAGTTGCCCGCGCTAACAGCTCCACTTCCTGGCGAAACCCTTACATTGTACCTGTCAGCTGGAGACCGCGCCATCGGCGCAGTATTATTGGTGGATCGCAAGGGGATCCAAACGCCAATATACTATGTGAGTCGGGTGCTGACAGACCCTGAGACGCGCTATTCCATCATGGAAAAGTTAGTTTTGTCACTAACACACGCGTCGCGCAAGCTCCATAGATACTTCAATGGTCATCCTATTGAAGTTCTGACTGGTTACAACATCCAGCAAGTCTTGCGACGCCCCGCGCTCTCCGGAAGGCTGACAAAGTGGGCGCTGGAATTAGGTGAACACACGATCACCTATAAGCCCCGTCCAGCAATAAAGGGTCAAGTTTTAGCGGATTTCATCACGGAAATCCCAGAGGGAAAGATTGAAGAAGCTCAGCGCGAGGTAGACCCTCCGCGAGCAAATGATGAAGAAGATGTTTGGAGGCTATTCACTGATGGAGCCTCCAACAGCGAAGGGTCCGGCGCAGGCCTCAAACTGGTGGACCCTGATAATCATGAATATACTTATGCTATTAGATTGGACTTCAAGAGTACCAACAATGAGGCTGAGTATGAAGCCCTGCTGGCTGGTCTGCGCATTGCGCGCAAGTTTGGAGTTAAAAGGCTAGAGGCCCATGTTGATTCTTACTTGGTAGCTGCTCAGGTCAACGGCCTTTATGACGCCAAGGAGAACACAATGCCTCTATATCTAGAGCAGGCAAAAAAGCTCGTTGAGCAGTTTGACTTCTTCAGAATCATACACATCTCGCGCAGCGAAAATAAGTCTGCTGACGCGTTGAGTAAGATGGCTTCAACTAATTTTGATCACTTTGGCAAAGATGTCAGGGTGGAAGTGATGAGCAACCCGTCAGTGCAAACGCAATCTGTCCTTGTAATTCATACAACCCCTTCATCCTGGATAACTCCAATAATGGAATTCCTGAAGGAGGGGAAGTTACCGGACGATCGCGCACAGGCGAGAAAGATAAGACACAAGGCGCAGAACTATGAACTACTTGATGGTACATTATATCGACGCTCTTACCTTGGACAGCTCATGAAATGCCTGGATGCTGAAGAAGCAAGCTATGTGATTAGGGAGATTCACGAAGGAATCTGCAGAATACACGCTGGCCCGCGCATGGTGGTTGCCAAGGCAATGAGCTCAGGCTACTATTGGCCAGGCATGTACTTGGATGCGCTAAAAGAAATCCAAAAATGCAAGGCATGTCAGAGCTACGCGCCAAACACCATGCGGCCAAAGAACAACTTGATTCCGGTGACCTCTGCATGGCCTTTCCACAAATGGGCCATTGATATTGTGGGGCCCCTGCCGCAAGCGCAAGGGCGAGTGAAATTTTTGGTAATGGCGATAGACTATTTCACAAAATGGGTTGAGGCCAAGCCACTAGCAAAAATCACAGCTGAGGCGATGAAGCAATTTATCTGGAGCCACATCATTTGCCGTTTTGGCCTTCCTATGGAAATTGTGAGCGACAATGGCAAACAATTCACTGACAGGAAGATATCCAGCTGGCTCAAAGAATTGCACATCAACCAAATCTTCACTTCGGTCTACCACCCTCAAGGGAATGGCCAAGTGGAGCGCGCGAATCAAAGTTTGTTAAATGGGCTGAAGAAAAGGTTGGAAGGAGAATCCCATTCTTGGGTCGAAGAGTTACCTAATGTCCTGTGGGCGCACAGGACATTAAGCAAAACTAGCATTGGCGAATCCCCGTTCAGCCTAACCTATGGGACAGAGGCTATGATCCCAGCAGAAATTGGATGCCCATCCCATAGGGTACTCATGATGAGCAAGACTGATAACGAGCGCGAAAGAAGATTGGACCTCAACTTGCTTGAAGGACGCAGAGAAGCGGCTATCATCAATGAATCCAAATACAAGAAAAAGCTGGAAAAATATTATAATCAGCGAGTTAAAGAATGCCACTTCAAGAAAAATGATTTTGTCCTTCGAAACAATGAAGCTAGCCGCGCGATACCCCCAGGAAAAATGTCCCCCAATTGGGAGGGACCTTATCAAATTTCAGAAGATTTGGGGAAAGGCGCGTACACTTTAAAAGATTTGAATGGAAAAAAGATACCGCGCGCGTGGAACGCGGCACAGCTTAGAAAATGCTTCATGTGAAAGTTCAAATATGTAATCAAGGCTTTTAAGCCATCATGAATGATGATTCGCGCTATCTTTCAATATTTGTTCTATTACCTTTGCATACATGTTTCACACTTCCTTTATTAATTTGGAGCAATATGACAACACTATATTGACTTCAAAACAAAATAAAACGAAGTAAAACATACATGCGCGAGCCTGAGCTCAAACGCGTTAACGAGTCTTAACTCTAAAACGTCAGGGCCTTAGCCCAAACCTACGAGCCTTAGCTCAAACACGTTAATGAGTCTTAACTCTAAAAACGTCAGGGCCTTAGCCCAAAACAAAGAGCCTTAGCTCAAAACACTCACAAACATCCATCTTACATCCCGTGCAGCCTGATCATAAAAATCCTTAAACACAACTAAGGCAAAGTACATGCCATATCATAGTTGTCAAGGTCTCAGGTCGAGGTCGCGCGCGGAATCATAGTGGATATCTGAGTAACACATGCTGACATGTAATGGCTAAAACTCATACTTCCATATAAAAACCGCGCGACAACGACGCGCAAAAAAGGAATTGAGAAAAGATATCGCGCATGTCAGCATAAACAAGATACTGCGAAACCACTTACAAAATAGGACTATGGTTAAGTGAATAATTTCCTTACAACCTTGTTCTTATTTTAACGTGCAAGCATATCTTATATCTATACAAGCACACATGAAGAGATGAATGGAAATGCGCAAGATGTGAAAAAGAGAAAACAAGTTTCATTCCATACAATTGAAATTTACAAGTATGATGAGTTACAAATTACAAGTATAAAAAAAAAATATATATATATAAAATTTGATGAAGGGCTTCTCAAGTCTCCACGTCGACGTCAGCCGCTTCATCACCCTCATCATCTCCCTCAGCATCTGGCGCGGCCCGCTCCTCATCTCCGAACTGACCATAGTCAAGTTCATCCTCCTCAATGGAGTCTTCTATCACGACGGTGTCAGGAGCAGATTCTTTCGCCGCGCCAGAGCCGCTGGCAGGGGCAACATCCCCCGCGCCACCATCATCGCCACCAGCCCTCTCGCATTCATCGAGCAACTTCTTTAGCGCGCCGAGGTCGGGCTGGTCAGCAAGCGCAGCTATCTGCAAATCATTAGAAAAGTATTGAGTACAAAACACTTGGAAAATTAATCAAGAAAAACTCATTAAGGTCGAGGTACCTGCATAAGGATGGGGATGGGAGTATTCATATACTTCTCCCCCACCGCGGCCATGTCCGCGCAGGCCGCGTCGCTCTTGTAAGGGTACTCGGATGGGTTCTTCTTCAACATGCCATATTCATACCCATCCGTAAACCCTTCAGCTCGACCCACCAAGCGCGCGGCAGCATTGCAGTCCATCACAAGGGCCTGAAACTCGGCGGAATATTTCATCGCCAAAGCGCAACGAGTCATGCCCTGTGACACCAGCCATTGGCGATCCTGCGCGAGGCCAGCAACAGACGTCTCGAGGGCAGGAACCTGGGAGTTTAATAACTCAACAGTTTCCTTGGTCTTTTTTAGCTCCTCTTTATCAGACGCTGCTGCCGCCAAAATTTTTTCTTTCTCCGCCTGCGTAGCATCAAGTGCTTCCTGGCTGGACGCTGCCGTCGCCAAGGCCTCATCTCTATCGGCCTGCGCGACCGCCAACTCCTTCTTCAGGCGCGCAACCTCGCTCTCCAGTGATGATTTCTCAGTGATACTCTGGACGATAGCTTGGTCACGCGCCTCCGCCTGCTGTTCCAAGACACGCACTCTCCGCGCGTACTTGGCAACTTCGGCCTCCGCCACCTGCTGCTTCTCCCGCGCAGCTTGGAGCTCATGCCCGCGCTTAATAAAGGCGGTGTTGGCACTTGCTCGGTTTTCGCTGAGCTCCGCCTGGAGTTTCTCAGCTCGTGCGCGAGCATCAGAAAGGTTCCAGGCGGCCACCTTAGCCTCTCGCTGGGCTTCCACAAGAGCATCGCGTACTTTAATATAATCACGACGAAGCTCCTGTGAGGCAGCAAAGAAAGCCGACCCAGCGAAAATATGGTCATTCAGCAAGTCCGCGCGGGTGCGCTCCTCCTGATACCTCCTTTCAGTAGGAGGCACGGCATGAGCCCAGAAGTCCTCGCATACGCCCATGGATTGGAAGGAACTGTCTTCATTAATATTCCATCTCGGGCGGTAAACGTGGTCACCTCCCTGCAAAACACAAGAAATGTTCTAAGTCATAAAACATACTTATATGGAGGTACGCGCAGCGGAGCAACAAATTAAAACATACCTGCGGGGATGAAGCAGAAAAGTCAGCGCCAGCCCCACCTGAAGTCTGCGCTGCGAAGTCTTGTGGCATCGCAGGGCTGGCGCGGTCTCCCAAGGAGTCCTCAGCTTGAGCCCCCTCATCCTCCTCATCTTCTTCAATAGGCCTCTTCTTCCGCGACCTATAGGGCTCCAAACCAGTTTCGCGGGGAGGGCTGCGTGTAGGAGGAGGCGAGGGAGGTCTCGGCGTCGCCATTTCGGCGCGCAATACGGCTTCCTGCTCCTTTGTAATCCCAATAAGGGGAGACTCAGCACTAGCAGGAGCAGGAGCAGAACCAGCGGCGCCGGCAACGGCGCCAGGAGTGTCACCAGCAACTTGTACTCCAGCTACAACTCCTATGAACAAATCAACAAGGAAAATTGGTTTATGACTGGATCCAAAAGAAAAAATTCAGAAGACAAATGTGCAAAACATACCTTGGCGCAATTCTGTTCGCGCGGCGAACATCGCCATAAAGTTCATTCTACCCTTTTCAGAGGGTAGAACAGGGGACTTCGAAGCAGCCCCCGGCGCAGCCTCAGCACCTTGTGGCGCCTGCGGCAGATCTGCGACCGTCGCCGGTCCTGCAAACATTCAAAGGAGCAAAGGTTTAATAATAATTCAATCAGATGAAGATAAGCAAAGTATACCTGTCGCAGGCGCGGCACTGCTTCTCTCTTCAGCCGCGCGAACGGAGGAGGTGACGCCACCATACCTCAAGTGGACAGGAGGTCTGCCCACTTTCACAGGCAGGGAAGCTAAAGAAACCTTGGTGGTAAACACCTGGGTTTCCTTAGGTCCCTTCGTTTGAGCATGGGGATGAGCGACAGGGGTGTCATCTTTCTTCTGTTTCTTACTGCCCCCTGCGCCAGATTTCCCCTTAGCTTTGCGCTTTAGTAGGGGCGCCTCCTCTTCCTCCTCCTCCTCTTCCGCGAGCTCCAGCTCGTAGTTTTCGAGCGCATCTGCAAATACAAGCAACAGAACTGTTAATAAACTTTGGTATTCTAAAGGAATAAGCATAAGTGCGAAGGCTTACCAGGCGCGTCACTATCAAAGTCAAATTCCAGATCCACTGGGATGAACATGTCATCGAAGCGATCTGGGAAACCAACCTCCCCAGCGCCAAGCGCGACGGAGCCACCCTCCACTTGATCATCATAAGCGGCGTGGATATAATCCTTGGTGACTGCGCAAAAACAAGTCAAGTGATATCAGCAAAAGAATTATGTTCGCGCAGAAAAAGAAATAAAGCAATGAAATAAACTTACACAACCCGTCGACTTGGATAACGGGCTCAAGCGCGCTGTCGGCCCACAGCCTACTCATGCCGACCCCCACCAGCGCCTCCTCGCGAATTTTCTTGGCGGGAGATGGTTCAGCGGACAGTTTCTTAACCCAGGCGCCGGTTGGGTTCTTAATAACATCCGCATCCGCGGGCGCAGAATCGATCGCGCGCATCGTCATGCGGATGGGGATTACACCAGCCCTGATGTAGAAGAACCTCTCAGACCAGTCATGAAGGCTCTTGAATGATACGGTGCTGCATTTAACCTTCTGACTGCGAGGAATAAAGGAGATCCAAGAATCTTGGATCTTGGGCTTGTAAAAAAATTGAAAGCGCCGAGGGGTGGGCTCCTCGCGCTGTGATTTGCACATGAACTCGAAATGAGTCATGCGCACAAGTCCAAACGGATGGACTTGGGATATATGAATCCCGAAAAAACGTAACACCGCGCCTACAAACCTTGTCATCGGAAGACGAAGGTTGCAGTGGGTGAAAAAATGGGTGTACAGTGAAATATAGCCGGCAGGCGGGTCCGCCGCCGTTTGCCCGACCCCAGGCAACATGCAGCCAAACAGGGCGGGAAAACCCTGTGACGAGATGAGGCTATCGAGATCGGCCTGCCTCAATTTGCAGGGGATTTCATTCCACCTTTTCGGGGCCTTGGTCTTCCCTACTTCCTCCGATGTGGTCTCAACAACCCTCTTCCCCTTGCCCTTCTGCTTCAATGTCGACATCACCACAGATTTCACACGGCGTCTTCGGGAGGCAATAGAGGTGATGGAGGGGTTAGAGGAGTCTGAACTATCAGACATACAACTGCAGCAGCAGATAATCGAGGATTCGAAACGATGAATACACTCAAATCAGAATATTAAAGGCAGAAATTCGAAAATTTGCAACAATGAAGATGAAGACAGAAAATTTCTTAAGGGCCTGCTTTTATAGGCCCAGGAGAGAGAAATTTGGCAACTGATCGGATTTCACGCGCCCCCACTCGCAGCTGTAAGCCAACGTGGTCGCGGCACGTGTCCTTGACACTGTTTGAGGTGACATGAAAACGTAACGGACCTGCCACGGAGCAGAGACGCGCCCCCACTCGCAGGTGCAAACCAATGCGAGCGCGACACGTGTTCAAGACAGCTGTGCGAGGGGACATGAAATGCAACTGTAGCACCTCGAGCACACGAAACGTCTGACACGTTTACGGCGCACGTCACCACCAACTAACCACGTGTTTGGACCATTCGTTTCAACCAAATGGATAGAACTTCGCGCAACGATGGAAACAACCAAGAAAACGACAAAACCCCATTAAAAGACCAAATCAGTAAGTCTAATATCTATCTTACCTCGCTCGCGCGAGATAAGACACACATTAGACTGGGGGGGCTTGAAGAGGTATGTACCCGCCTCAACACCTAACGGGGCAGGTCAACCCACAAGATATATACAAGACATTAGAAGTCAAAGATATTATCAAGGTACAAAGCCAAAACTTATGCTCAAGCATCACATGCTTGCACATATCACATATGCTCAAGCATCACATATGCTCACGCATCATATGTGCTCATGCATCACATATGCTCGCGCGTATCACATGCTCACGCATCATATATGCTTATGCATATCACATCGTGCGTGGCGCATCCGCGCGCGGCGCATATCACATGCTCGCGCATCATACATGCCCACCCATGCGCGTGGGGCATCCGCGCGTGACGCGTATTACATGCTTGTGCGTATCACATCTGCGCATGAAATATCTGCGCGTGAGAATAAAGAGAAGACCTCGCGCATCCTCAGGATGGGCGCATATCACACGTGCACATAATCAACCTCGTCCTTATCCAAATCAGGATTGGGGCAACCTTGATTGTGCACGTCAGACAACCTTCCAGAATGCATCTTTTTAAGGAATAAGGATATGCTGATGTTGACAGCTGCTAAATGAAAGGTGGACAGCTCAGCATGACTCATGGGTTACCACGTGATCATAACCAATGAAAAAGCACCAGGTGTCTCCAGGGACACGTGGCGCAAATCGATTGGAGGAGGCCAACAAAACCCTAATTTGGTCTCAGCTCAATCAGTGGAAACCCTAGCACTATAAATACATCATAACGTACACAGTTACAGACACATTGATTCACATTGAAGCAATACTTCCCAAAATTCCCTTACTCTCACATTATCATCTTCTCCTACATATACTTATTCTCACGCCGGAGGGTTACCCCAAAGAGGACCCCTCTGTCCCTTTCTGAGGGGTAAGTAACGGCGCTGTTCATTTTGTAGGTGGAAGAACACAGATCCAGAAGAACCATCGGTGAAATAGTATAATCACACCCGAGGAAAGTAGATCTGCTACCGGTGAGTAGATCCACGTTTCTTCAGAGTGAAATCAAGATAATTAGTTGGATTCATTGCCCGTCAGTTATTCAGATAACCGTTAAAAAGAAAAAGAAGCTAAAAGTCCGCTGATAATCAAGGAGTAATTACAATGCTGCGTCACATTAACCAATCTAAACATAAACTATTTTTTTCACCTAAATGAAATCTTTGTTTTAATTGATTTCTTCATAATATATGTATGTAAAAAAATAATAATATAAGTTTTGAGTCGGAAGGGTTTTTGCAGGTATGAAAAGAGGGAATAATTCCAGGTGACACTCCCAATGAGAAAGCCATGGGAAACGGGGGTTGACAGATTGATTTCATATGATGGAAGCTAGATTATACTTACTTGTTGTACCTACCTATCTCTATCTATATATCTATCCTACACTCAATAATATCATTGTCTACGTTACTTATATATAAATAATAAACACATCATATTACAAAATAGAAAAAAATACATCTTCTAATCTCCTTCATATCTCGACATAAAAATACAACATGCATCAATTATACGTAATTTTAAAATAATATTTGAATACTGTTAAAATACGAAGAGGAGAAACTGGTTAATTATAATGTTAAAAAATGGGAAATCTAGATGTAAAGGTTTGATGTAACCATTCATGACCAATCAAATCTAAATAATAATTACTTTTTGTCAGAAAGGACCCACTGCATGTTTCAGAAGATATACACCATGACGTCATTTCATAGCCAAATACAGTCTAATCAACCTATACATTTCTTTCCTAAAGGTAAATTAAAATACATTGTTAGATTTACCGTAATATCTCATATAATAGTAATCAACTTTCAAAATTGTTTTAATTAAGTTAGTGATGCATAATTTTCTCAATCGGGTCACTAAATCTTCAAATCGAGTCTCATTAACTTTTTTGTGCGTTAAGAAAGACATAAATGATTAGGGGTTGGAATTTGAAATATATCTAGTTAAATTAAAAAAAACGTTAATTATATTAATATTCAAAAATAAAAAATAGAATTCACGTCGCCACTCAACGTCAACATCAAAGAAAAGATAAAAAGATTTCTTCTGTGAAACAAAAAATAAAGACGCTAAAAAAACACGTTAAAACCTTTAATTTAATAAAATTTGAAAGTTGGATGACTTAATTGTAACACTTTTTAAAGTTGTGTGACTTAATTGAAATCTTTTGAAGCTTAATTACTATTATATATTATATGAAATTGCCCCGTTGTGATTTATTGGCGAGAGGGGTGCCATCAGCTATCCTGAACAAGTAGAGCACCTATGTTGAGGTAACTTATCGCTTCTTGTTTAAGGATAATTAGAGAGATGATATTTTCATATAGTTGTCGGATGTTTCCGATATTTCGGATAATTTTTTGGATATTTCGAATAATTTCTTTGATATTTCCAATATCCGAATATTTTGTAAAAGTAGTTCTTTAAACTTTTTTAATGATTTTTTTTAGACTTGGATATCCAAAATGTTTGGATATCGGAATTGGATTCTGTAATCCACTACCCGAAATGTTCGGATATCCGAAACTCCGGATATTCGACTTTGAACACCACTAATCGGTGTGTGTTTACACCAATGATATTGGTCAAATCTTCAAATTTGGTTATTAGTGGAAAGTTTCATACCCGTGTGGGTTGGTGATGTATCGTTCCATTGACTAGCGATCAGCGAATTGGAGAGTGTTTCACAATAAATGTGAAAGGTTTAGCATGTTCTATAACGCTTTATAATGGATCAACCTAGGCATGTTCAAAACGTTTTGGGACTAGGAACCGGAACCGGTTCCTATATTCAAAACCCCCTTTTAAACCGGTTCCAGGCTCGAACCGGTTAGGGAACCGAACCGGTTCTCCCACCCTCGGACCCCTAACCTATCTAACCGGTTCTTACCGGTTCCTAACCCGGTTCCTGTACCGTAACCGGTTCCAACCGGTTACAGTGTAAAAAATTATTTTTTTTTTCGTTTTTCGTGTGCGATTTGGATTCTAAACTACGATTCGTATTTGTATAACATGAAAAATAAAAAAAACAATTAACATAAAAATAAACAATTAACTGATGAAGAAAAGACAACTACTGAAGATGTTTGCCACTGAAGACAACTACTGAAGGTTGCCACTGAAGACAACTACTGAAGGTTGCCACTGATGACAAGTTGACAACTACTGAAGGTTGACACTGATGACAACTACTGAAGGTTGCCACTGATGACAACTACTGAAGGTTGCCACTGATCACAACTACTGAAGACTGCCACTGATGAGGAATACTCATCAGTGGGAAAGCTGCCACTGATGAAGAATCCTCATCAGTGGGAACAGTCATCAGTTGAATCAGTGGGAAAGCTGCCACTGATGACAACTACTGAAGGTTGCCACTGATGAGGAACACTCATCAGTGGGAACATTCATCAGTTGCGACTTCTTCCTCGGAATTACTTGTAGAAATGCCTTCTTGTTCGTCGTGCACTCGAACATCAAGTAGTGTTTCATCTTCGAGAGTGGTTACGTGTTGAATACGATCGATTGAGTCCAAGTGATCCTTTAAGCAAATGCACATCTCCACCGACTCCGAATTTAGTCTTGTTCTTCTCACCGATATTACCCTGCCACTAAGAGAAAAAGCGGATTCCGAAGCTACCGTAGAAGCTTGGACGGTTAGTAAATCACGGGCCATGGTGGCAAGAATCGGAAACTCGGTTTCCTTTACCTTCCGTCAAGCCAAAACATCAAAAGTGCCATATTCCTCTTCGGATAAACCGGTAGAGTAATCATTTGCACTATACCTTCCTAGTTCGCTTGAAGGGGTTAAGCGAGGGTTGTCGAAGTGGCTAAACGGCAAAGCTTCTTGAATCACAAACTTCGTCATACGATCTTGAACTCGATCAATTTGGTATGTAAATATTCCGCCTTCACTATCCATTTGCGTTTGTTGCGAATCGACGTTCTTTTTCAACGCCTTGCAATACGGTTTTTCGATGTGTTTCTTCAAATTTGAATTCGAAAGTGGGTTTAAATAAATCCCACAAAACTTGCACCGAGCCTTCAATGAATGGTCACTCAATTCAACCAAATCCCAATTGCACCAAATCTCTTGATTACGATTATGAGGTACAATACGAACGAAACTTGGTTCGGCGTTGGAACCTTGACCAACCGATGATTGTGAGGCAGCCATAACAACAAATATGAATATAGAAGAAGAGAAAACAAGAGATTAGAGAACTCAAAACGTTGTAATAGCGTTTTTTTGTATTTTTTTGCGTTCGGGTTTGCGTTTTGAGTGTTGTGATGAACCCATGACACCAAATACCTGTTTATACTAGTAGTGGGGTGCTTGGGGGAGCCAAAAAACGGCTATTTTTGACCCCAACGGTCAAAAAACGGCCAAAAAAAACGATTTCCAACGGCTATATTCGATCCAACGGCTAGAACCGGTTAGGAACCGGTTCCGGATGGTTCGGTTCCAGAACCGGTTCCGGTTCGGTTCCGGTTCCTACCCGCCCCCACTCAGAAATGCAAGAACCGGTCACGGATCATCGGGTTGAATCAGATAGGGTCCGGTTCCTACAAAAAACGGGTAGGAACCGGTTCGGGTCCACCGGTTCGGTTCCAGGAACGGGTTTCGTTAAACATCTCTAGATTAACCTATTGAGTGGGCCGAAGTGGGGTATGAATTATGTGCTCCCATAGTTAACTGTTAATATTAATGTTAATTGTTAGTTTGAATTGTAATAAAGTGAGGTGACATATTCTGAGTGAATAATTATAAATTCTTATTGTCTAATTTATTTAGTGTCATTAATACCCATGGATGTAGTTTATGAGATTGTACTTATAATTTCATGCTACCTATTTATTCTATTCTTGATTTTTTTTCCTTAATGTAGTTGGTTCATGTTATGCTTTTTTTAATAAAGAACTATATATATATGTGTGTTCATCTTTAAGATTATTCTTATTATGATCATAGTTTCTTGCTAATTTGGCTTGTTATTTGTTTTAAATATACATATAAATTAACAAAATACAAAATATTTAGCTTGACTCTGTAACAAAATATATAAAACTGACCAAAAATCTGTATGCACTATGCAGTATAATTATGATTGACAATGGTACAGTAAGTAAAGTGTAGATACATCCATACAACTTGAATGACCATATCATTTCACCATCACATCACACAAGATCTAAGATATCAGTTCTTCAAGTTTGAATCAAAGTGAATATCTGATTCCTGTTGAGCATATTTATGATTTATATATTTTAATGTTGTCTGAAGTTGAAAATTGATTCTCCTTTTCTACTTATTACAATCTCCATCTCAACTTAGCATCAGTATTTTTTTTTCATCACACAACAAAACTTACTTGATGTGACTTTTTGAAGACAAGCGCGGTAAAAATTTACAAGCGACAAAACTACTTATTTCGATGATTAAAAGAACTGGTGTAGCTTTTCTTTTTTAGTTTGTTTCCACTTGCGGCCTTCTTCGAGCGCCTTGACACCTTAATAATACCAACTCCGGAAATCCCAACGGGAACCCTTACTAACTTGAAATTTTTTTATTGATTACACGAGCTAGCTAGCAGGCCCTCAACATTTAATCGCATCATTTAAGCACCTACTTACACTAAATTAAGTCGCTCCACTCGTGCTTCTCTAAGTTTGCTTCGCTTTGTTCATTTTTTGGCGTCTAGCTCCCGGGCCAGTTAAGCCTGTTTTAATGAAATTTACCGTTTGAAATTTTTTTAATAGATAAATATATAATATTCGGACATATCATGTGAAAGTTCCCATTTTGTCACATCTAAAATTTTAAGTAACAAAAAAGGATCGAAGCATAATTCCGGTTGTTGTAGTGAGCGTCATGGCCCATGGGTATTCGGTTACGGGCCAATTAGCCCAACCCATTAAACATCTAAATATAGTACTTTTTAAGACAGTTATTACTTATTAGTTTCAGTCTTTTAGAGATTAAAATGTGAAAAATTATTTATGCCATCATGGAGTATATAGTACATTGGTTCATATTAAATACATAAACCAATTAACACTTTCACTCCAAAATTCTTACAAGTATCAAAGCTCAGTCTCTCTTTTAAAATGTTAGTCTGGCATGGTCCTGGTCAAGGTAGTTCATTTCATTGTATATTTGTATGCTGGTTACTGTTTGCTTCTTTTGTTTTTATGGGTCTAGCCCTCTAGCCTCCACTGTCTTGGTATTCTTTATGACGGTAAATAAAAGAGAGAGATAATTGATTAAATTTTTAGGGGTATGTTCATAAAATTTCACAACTTTAAAAGTTAAAAATTTAAAATATAATTATAAAATTAATTATTGGTCACGCTGCAGTTCGGGTGAAAATACAGCCCGCAAGAAAGGGCAATGGGTGGGGTGTGAGGGGCGGGAGCTTGGTGCTGGTCATGAGCGTGGAGGTATATTTGTTTCCGTTTTCAATATCCATTAAATATTATATAGAGGCCGATCATTTAGAGCCATTTCACAACCCCATTACATTTCACATCTCCATAACACATGTAAATGAGTGTGAAATGTGAAACTCCTCACTACCTACATGACACGCTTTTTCTTCACATTCAACACAACACGTAACCTTACTACATCATCAACCCCTGAATGTTTTCCTATATTAATATACCATTGCTGTTATTGAATCTTTTTAAAGTTTATAAATTACGCTAAGATAACTTATTTATAGCATGTGATTTTAAGTTGATTAAAATAATGGCCGAATCAGGAAAGCTTGGTTAGTGGTAAGTTGGTAACAATATGTGATAAAGATATGATGTTAGATTGTGAATGTATTGTATGAAGTATTAACAACTAAGTATAGGTACTTAATACGTAACATTAACAACTAAGTATAGTTACTTGATACTTAACTTCTTGCTGACCATAACATACATACCTGGGCTCAAGAACTAGACATGAAGAGACATCATTAGCCTCATCGTGGGATTTTGACCATTTAACATGCTCTAACGTAACAATAAGCATTGATAGTGGCAAGTCATAGCGCTTTGGTGTAATGTTCCTAATATATTTATTTTCTGTTTCCGTGATGTTTTGAATTTACATGTTCCACGTTATTACATATTGGTGGCTATATGGTGTTTGTGGAAAAAAAACAAGAAATGAGTTTGTGCTCTCGGGAAACCTTTTCATATCCATAGTTCGGTTGAGGAAATAAAAAGTCTTGGCTATATTTGGGTGGGGAATAGGTCGAAGGCGGGAACGTTGACTTGGGAGAAGTGGTGGAGATTTAATATGTAACTTGTTTGTGGTGTTTTCATTTTGGCATATTGTTGTATTGATGGTATAGGTCTAGCTTCTTGTTGGGCATTTTTCGGTTTTAATAATATTCCGTTGATCGTTCAAAAAAAAGAACTTAATGTCTATAATGGCTTGACTATTTATGGTAAGGTGGTTGATGCCTTTTTCCCGAAATCAACCTCTTGAGGGATATATCGTAAGTCTAGGTAATATTTATTGCTTTAGGACAATATTTTGTCGATGTATCCTCAGCGTATATATTTGGTAACTTTGTAAGCAAGCATTGTTCGAAAGGTATCTTTGATACTACCGCTTCTAGAGAAAGATATCATTGTGAAAATATGAGACATGTTCAATGTTGGTAATTTTAATGCTCTCGACATAATTTTAGTGTTACTGGCTTAAGTAGATGACCTAATAAATATTTTTAATTATTACGAGTTAGGAGATGCGGTACTGTAGTGTAGACTCGTTTATTAATAGTGTTCCGTGTCTTGTCTGCTGGGCCATATCTTTATCTAGGTTATGTCATAAAGATTTGGGTATATATGGATCTGCTTTATTAACCAAATGGTTTGGATCTTAAATTTTGACTTGGTCTATATGAGTTGCAATACGGGCAACCCGCAACCAGTTAAAAAAGTTTGTTATTCGCAAATTGCAATCTTATCTAATCCGAACGTGTACCCTTAAATATAGTTTAAGACCACCCGTATAATGGGGACGTCTTCTCTACCTATAACCCCTCAGGGGCGCCTTGGAGGTTTTGATGGGGGAAGAAGGTGAAGATGCCGAAGAAGAAGACAAGAAAAGTGAAAACGAAGAGGATTAATATTTGTTCTAAGTACTTTTATTGTATTTTTCATTTTTTTAATGTATTGTTTTAGTTTTAATGTAATCTTTTTTATGTTTGTTTTATTTAATTAAATGTGGATTTGTTTTACTTAAAATAATTAATAATGGGTAAATCGTTGGAACGAGGGTTATTCACTGCACCATTTTTCGAATAACCTCCTTATGATGACGTGACGTTATATGGAGCACAACCCCACATAACATGCTTATCCACCACAGACCACGGATGGTCTAATAGTGTTATTACGAAGTAAATTGCATTCCATTCATCATTCATGGTATGAGACTTTTGTTCCATTTTATCATAATCTCGTTCAATTTCTCGACATTTAAACGCAAAAAGTTTGACATTTGTGTAGTGGCGTGCTTGAATGCATGAGCACGGCCGTTATTAATTAAATGGTGTCTGCTTTCATGCTGCTTTTTTGCTTTTAACAACAATAAATAATAATAGTAATAGATTAGAAAAATTACAGATGGACTCACACGATCAATCACAATAATAATAAGAAATATTAGATTTTAATAATCATAACTAATGGTTATTAAGTATTGGCTGATAATAATTTCAATTGAGTTTATTTTATGGTCCCAAATTTAAGAACATTGGCTTTCAGTGGCCCCTCGTTAAAATTGTTAACGGTGTTAATTTTTTTCCGAATTTTAAGTTGAGTTTCTAGGACTTTTGATAACAATGATGATACGATTCGATTGATAAAAACAATTTAGCTCAAAACGATGTTACAAACGGCTTGATTTTTGTTATTAAAATTTAAAAACCCGATTTGAAGCACTAATAAAGGCGTTTCGACCTTGTTTCGAGCCAAGTTTACATCAATCGACTTCTCCTTCCGATCAAAAGCCCTAAAAAATCAGTTTGAAGTTCGGAAAAAATTAACGCTGTTAAGTTCTTTTAACGGGGAACCAGGGGCGGACCCACATAGGTCCGATCGGGGTCCCGGGACACCGATGTTTTTTAAAAATTACTTAGAGACGGTATATTAAATTTTGTAAGGACCCCATAAAAATTAATACTTGGAACCCATACTATTAAGATTGAACTGGTACAGTGGAAAGTCCCTTGTTTTACTTGTGAGAGGTTGTAGGTTCAAGCCCCACCATACTCCTTTTTTGTTGTTTTTTTAATATCCTAGTCTTAGTTATTCAATTAGGGTATTTGTGCTTTTTGTTAGTTTCTCTCATATAGTCATTATCACCATGCAACATATATAATGTTAACATGGATTTTGCATATTCTTTTATTATTTACCTTGTGTATGTATATTATAATTAATCATTTATTTGTGTTAGAGTTATTTTTTCATGTTTTGGTCAATTATGTAAGACCATATATATAGATTATGTTCATGTTTTTCGGGTATGAATTAAAAGTGTATGTTTCATCTAGTTTGTAATTTAGATTCTTTCTACTTACTCGTTTCCAATGACACCATAGTTCCGTGTTTTATTGTGTTCCTCGCCTCGACCCGACCCGAATAACGACCGACCCGAAAAATTTTGTAAACCGGAAAAATTGGGACCCCATTGACAAAAAATCCTGGGTCCGTCACTGCGGGGAACCCCCGAGAGTCAATTTTTTTTTTAAATATTTGGAACCATAGTGACGGTAAACTTTTGAGATTATTATTTTACAATAGCTTTTAACGGAGGTAATTATGAAAATCCAATATATTTAATAATAATAATAATAATTAAAGATAACATAATAATGAATAATAATGGTTTATATAAAAACAGACACTGTTCCTGGTGTGTATTCCATTCCCGAACAGGCAAACACACGACAGATGACGTACTTGTTCATTTGTTGTTGTTGATGATGATTCCTCCGTTTCTGAAGAGCCAGGCCACTTCTTCGATCTACAATTAAAATTAAATATCATCATTATCTATCTTCTGCACCAATTGGTAAATTCCTCCTACCAATGCATCTAATCTAATCTAATCCTAAATCTTATTATTTTATGCCGATCGGTTTTTCTATTTATTATTATTCACTCTCAGATTCAATTTAGGTAACGTAATTGCTGCAATTGCAAAATGTATTGTTCATTCTTTGATTCCAGTTGGTATCTGTTTCAATTTGCACACATGCATCTTTAATTCAATCACTAGTACTTTGTCTTTATGCATATGCTGCGTTAACTAGATTTTGTTTATTATATGTTTTTTTAACCTTTATGAAGGTTATTTTATTATTATTACAATGTAGCATCAATCAAATCCAACGAGAAATTAAAAAGGCCACCTGATTTATTAGTTCATGAGATTCATTTGTTGCATACATTAATTTATTTGATTATTAGTAATTAATCAATTAGGTGCATGTACATTGTTATTGATTTCTGGGTTTAATTTCCTTTTTAGTGTTGTTATGTTAATCTCTTATATTGTGACAATCTGACCACCATTTCCACAAGCAATACTTTGATATCGTGAAATTAGCGTAATCTCGTAATTCAAGCCATGATTCATACGTTAAAACAATAACAGGTTGTTATCGTCATTTATTTTGTTCTTCAATAAAGATAATATTTTGGCGAGCTGGCACGTACTCGAATAAAATAGTGACTTTGATAACTTTTCTAAATAACTTTGATACTTGCGTGTAATTTGATTTAGCCAAAGCTTCAAACATTTACTTGCCCCGTGTAACCATAATTAGTAGGTATTATAATTTATAAAAGTGTCGTTTGGCAAAGAAATTAAATGGATGAGTTATTTAAATAAACACGAAAAACTTATTTGTCCATGTTTGGCCACATAATAAGTCCATTATCATAATCTATCTAGGGACCATTAGTTGATAAAGATATGTGGTTTTCTGTGTATTAGAGCATTTTTTTCTTTATAGCCTTGTATTTGACAAATTATCTTATCTTTGCAGCCGGAAGAGTGTGAAATAAAGTATCAAGTTTCACACGTTGGCAAAATGTTTTCATACAGTCAAGATCCTGATGTGGTTCGGTGGGGTCTTCAGCTCTTTGATGGTGTGTCATCCAATGACAACAACTATTCAAGCTATGGTCCACAAAATTACACAGATTGTTATCATGATCAGTATTCTAGAGAAGTCAGTTATGACACGGAACGTGCACTTCAACCTTCTTGTGAAGCAGTTGATCATTCACAAGCATCTTATTATTTACAGGATTCACATCATCAACCTATGGCTAACTACACTCGTGGTAACAGATAAACGAAACTTGTTTATATTTGATTATTTAAGTTATTTTCTGGTTTAATGATGTTTATATTATTATATACACCTTTTAGAAGATGACGGGAACACGAATGGTATACCATCTGGCCCTACAAGGCAGTTAAACTATGGGGAGAATTGGTCTTACTCATTGGAGCCAAGTGATGAGTATGCGTTTGATGATGAAGTTGGCAAGAGGTTGAATCAGATGGCTTCTGTTCCTGTAAGTGTGGTGATCTTGGAATATAATTGTCTTTTTGCAATCAAATAAATAAAAAATTGTCACCCGAATTTGTAGCATGTCCCCAAAGTCAATGGAGAAATACCTTCTGTCGACCAGGCAACTTTAGATCATCAGAGGCTACTCGACAGGTATTAGGAGATATCACAATTTGCTCAATTGTTTCTTATTTATTTTTTTATTAGTAATAAAATGGTAAATAAATCTTTCTTCATCAGGCTGCAATTGTACCAATTAGTAGAGTCTAAAGTTCGAGGGGACGGAAATTGCCAGGTGAAAACTTTTAATCAACATGTTATTTTGCCTGGTTTCTGAGTGCAGTTTATTATATTCATGTACATGACACCTGATAAACACTATATGGTTACAATTGTTCGATGTGAGTCTGAAAAATTGTATTTCATTTTTCAGTTTCGAGCTCTGTCAGATCAAGTTTATCGTACAGCTGAGCACCATAAATTTGTGAGACAACAGATTGTAAATCAGGTTGGTCTAAATATGTTAGTTTTCTTGTGACTAGTTATATAATTTCATTTGTGTACTCTTTTTAATATTGATTTTTGTTTTCCAAAGCTTAAATTACATGCAGATATGTACGAGGGATATGTCCCCATGGTTTATAGTGATTACTTGAAGAATATGGCCAAGTATTATTTTTTCTGCTTTTTTTCTCTTAATTTGGTAACACTTTATTTCAAGTTACCATCTTACGTTGTACTTTTTTTAATCTGTGAACGTTAGGGTTGGTGAATGGGGTGATCATGTCACTTTGCAGGCTGCTGCTGATTTGGTATGAAACTTCATGTGTAACTATATTTCCGAATCAATCTACATATTACGGCTGATATATAACACTAATTATATATATGGTGCAGTATGGCATTAAAATCTTTGTAATCACGTCGTTCAAGGACACCTGCTATATTGAGATTGTTCCAAGCGTTCAAAGGTCAAATCGAGGTATTATCTTTTTTTTGTTTGATATCCACATCATGTATGGTTAATGATAATGTTACTTTACCTTGTTGTGATAAGTAATTACTTTGTTGCAGTAATTTTCTTAAGCTTTTGGGCAGAGGTGCACTACAATTCAATATATCCTGTGGAAGGTAAAGCCTGTAAAGGTCCTTATTAAATGATTATAAATAATAATTAAATGTCAATATAAATCAGAATTTAGTATTCATGGTTAGTTATTGTTTTGAGGTTAGATTATGGTCTATCTGTCGTATTCTTGGTTTCTAATCTCGTACATGGTTTATATGCAGATGACCCAAATATGAGACCATGAAGCAATGGCGTAGAAAATGGGAATTTGAGTGGCTATTTTAACATGCAACATAGTTTCTGCTCATTTTTTATTAGGTATATGTATGTTGCATAATACCATACAACTACATATTTCATTTTATGACTTTCTGTATCATCTAAGACACTTCTGATTATGGGAAAACTTTTAAGCTGAATCTCAACGATAGCGAATCAAGTTTAACGTTTAAATGATAGCAAACTACACCGTCCAATGCATATGGAACAAGTTAATTAAGCACACCAATAGCAGACACTACTACTAGATATAGCAAAAAGAAAAAAGTTATATCAAGGTCATGTAGGATTCTCCAAACAAAACAATTGGGCCAGTACTTTTTCCAGAACTTAAATTGACATATTCAGGGCAATTATAGTTACCCGATTTTCGTTAGGAATTTTGCAATTTTCTTTAGAATTGTATGTTGTGTTTTGTGAGGTGTTTAAATGTGTTTTGAACTTAAACTCCAAACTTCGCCACTGACTGCCTTGTACAACAACACTATGTGTAGAAAATATTATAAAAATAGTTCACAAAACTTCTCAAACTTGTTTATATTCAATATAAAGACAAAAGTATCTAAAATAGTCAGCGGCCCATCAGTCCTGTAGCCCATCAGCTCCTTCAAGTCTCAAATAGCATCTAAGCCCACTTGCTATTTAGCCTAAAATAACTTATTAACTTATTCTCGAGCCCACCGTTTATTTAGCATACAAAAAATAATAAAACATATTTCATGATTGGATGCAGATTGAATATAACAAATATAACAAAATTATATTCAACAATTGTTTACTTTTTATTCATAAGTAACCGGCCTCTTATATTGATTTGACTAAATGAGCTTTCACATTTACAATTTCAAATTGTTAGTTTGAATGATAAATTTTGGTGAGGTAATTAATGCAACATGGGCGAAGCTCTTTTGATGGATTAAGCTAAAGTCTTAGCTTTCACATCACAACTTTTAGTGAGAAACAAAAAAATAAGATAACATAAACATTAATATGATAATATGATTACAAATGTGTTTCGAGAAACCTTAAAAGACCATCAATGTCGAAATAAAACAAAAGGTTGTCTCAAATTTATTTTTGTTGGGGAATTTAGAAAATAACAACTTAGATTTTGTGAGAGTCGTTTGCCTTTGGCATTTAACATTTTGAGTTCAAAATTCATTAAAATTAATCATTATTTTTGGCTTATTATAGTCATGTGATAAAATCCAAAAAATCAATTTCTAATGAATTTTCAATAGCCAAGGGAACTATCCCTTGGAACCTTTAAGACCCCTCGCTATGGGGCGTGCATGAGAGGGATGGCGGGCGCCCTAGGGCGCGGAACACCACCAAGGGCTGCCCCGTGGTGCCCAGCCTTCCAATGGCCGGCGCGGTGTTTTGTTTTGGTGGGCCCCCTTTAACGGTAAAATAAAAAAAATAAAAAAGGATATATATATATATATATATATAGGTAAAGGATGGAATACGAAAATTGTTTATCGTACAATAGGTACGCGAGTGTCTGGGGCGTCCATCTTCAATAACCATCCTAACCTAAAATCAAAATTACGCAAGCCGGCCTCCTTCAACCTCTTCTCCCGTCGATTCCGTCCACCTTCACCATCGCCGTTTAACGATTCCGTCCACCATCCACCTTCGCGACCACCATCTTTTTCCGACACATGTCAGTTGATTAAATTGCCCAATTAAAATTGAAATTGAAATTGTTGAACTAATTGATCAATTAAACTTTGAAATTGGTCCAATTAATCATCAATTTGAAGTTTCAATTTTGAGTTTTTGAAGAAACCCAGTTGCAGACGTTCCATAGTTTGTTTATATGGTCGAATCAATGATCAAATTAACAGTCGATTGATGATTGTTTGATGATTATGAGATTATATGAAGTGATTTCAGTGTTCAATTTCATGTTTACACGTGTTTAATTTCTTTTTTCTTTTTGTTAGTTTTAGAAGTTCTGAACATCCAGAACTTCTTAGAACTTCTAAACTTTTTATCAGAACTTCTAAACTTTTTTGAACACCCAGAACTTCTTAGAACTTCTAAATTTTTTATTAAACAACCTGAACTTCTTAGAACGTATTAGAATGTTTAAAGATGTTCATTTTTTTTGAACATCCAGTGCTTCGTTGAATGTATTAGAACGTTTAAAGATGTTATTTTTTGGTCAGAACATTTAAAGGTATTCAGTTATGTTTCAGAACGTTTAAACATAATATTTTGAACCCTAATCAGAGCTCGATTGAGTGCGTTATTTCTGCAATTCCATAATTGATTGATGAAATCTAAATGCTTCTACACATCAATTCGATTGATTAAATCATCATTTTGGTGTTTATTTTGGTCAGAACGTTTAAACTTTGAGCAGAACGTTTAAACATGAACCTTAATCAGAGCTCAATTAAGTGTGTTAATATGTATTTTCATAATCGATTGATGATTCTAAAGCCTCTTACACATCAATTCGATTGATTAAATCATCAATTTTTGATCAATTTGAAGATTTTTAATGTTCAGTGACGTTCTTTTCAATTTTGGGTTTTGACTTTTGAGATTTCATACTGTAAGCTGTGATTATAATTTAGAAATTGGATTAGATTGAGCGACAAGTTCCGAATTTGGATTAGAGTTGATTTGTAATCGACGAATTTTGATCGCGAACTACTGTTGGGTTATTTACGAAATTGCCACCGCGTGTTTTTTAATCAAACGCTCTGGAATGTCGCGTACCTAATGTATGATAAGCCATTATTGTACGTTAACTCACCCCTATATATATATATATCATTCACTCAATCTCTACAAACTTAAACATATCCTACACATCTTCAAAATTTATATAATTTTCTCCAAAAAAATGTCTTCCGAATCATCTTCGACACCCGACTTCTACCCTAATCCCGACGTTATTTCAGACTCGGATTCAGGGGATGAGGTGATATTTAGTGCTATTCTAGATGCTGCCCGAGTCTTAGTCGAGCATTGCGAAAGCTCACAACCGCGAACAAGACGACCTCATCGTCAACGAGATCGTGTAGGTGCTCATGAACGGTTGATGAAAGATTATTTTTCACTGGACGCGACTTGATTCGGAACGATTCCGGCGACGTTTTCGGATGAGTCGCCAACTTTTTTTACGAATTATTGGTGATTTAGAACGCGATTATGCGTTTTTTCAACAACGGGTTAAGAAATGTAATGTACACTTGTACTATCTTGCATAATATGATACTGGAGGACTCGGGTAGAGCAATATGTCAAGACGAGTACAACGATGCGCCGGTTCCGATGACAACACTAAACGAAGATGAGGACTTTGCTAATTTATCAAGAACACGAAAAAAGGAAACGAATTTCAGTCGTCGATCGGATTTGGTTGAACATATTTGGAGAACCAAACAAGAAAACGGCGGCGACGACGACGATTAAAAATAGTTGATTTTTTTTAGATATATATTTTTAAGTTTAATTTAGTTTGTATTTTATTATTATTGTAATTAATAAATTTGTTGGTTTACTAAATTTATAAAAAAAAATAAAAAAATTAAGGGGTTTCGAAGCCCCCTCACCATAGAGGAGCATCTTTGGGTGGGGCTTTGAAGCCCCCAGTACCCACGTGACGCTGATGTGTCTACCCCTTAGACCTTTACCAAAGGTGTTGCCCCCTTGGAACGCTTTAAAAACGTGCACCCATAAGTTGTGGTCCATTGACCCGACATTTATATTACAACTTACTAATTTCTTCCACAAATAATGTTTCAACGTCAACGAACCTAAATGCCATCCAACCATATCAAATTATTTTGAGTTTGGCACTTTCAAATCATGCTCTTTCAAATCATGATATATCAGTTTTACTTATAATTTACTTTCCTTTTAGTATATGACGGTTTGGGTTCTTAACAAGTCAAAGTTGATTAAACAAAACTTTATATAAAAAAATAAACATTAGATTGTTATTAAAAGTGGTAATCAAATATTATAAATCTTATTGTAGTTTGTAATACCGGTGGTGAATGGTGATGGTTAACTTGATTACAAATACCCTGCTATTAACTCTCTAATCTTAACCTATGCAAATCCTTATTAGACTCAAACTAGTAGAAAAGCTAACCGTAAAAACTCATAGGTCACGTACACAAGATTACTCTAACTGTTTATTGTTAGAGATAATATTAATATTTAGGTATAACATTCTCCGCGAGTTGCAAAGCGGCCCCAGTCATGTTTAGTTTGGATCTAAGTTAAGCAAAAAAAGAGAGCCATGACCTCCTGGTGAGAATATCTGCAAAGTTGATATGTGATAGTAAGATAACAAAACATAACAGACCGAACCAAAATTATATCAAAAAAGGTTAGAAATGTAAAACATACGAAGCTTGAACTATAAGGACAATGGTTTGGATGAAGAAAAAGATTTGATGGAAATATCTACAATCTAATTTTTTTTATTTAACTACGTAATCGTAATCTACTCCTATATTAATCATTCATTTACCGAATTCCAACACTCGACTTCTAAAATAGAGAGTGATACTCACAGTTGTGAATTGATAAACATAATTGAGTAAAAACGACTAGTTTTGGGATAAACTCTTCATTTTGTGACCCTAAGAAAATAACTCAAAACTTAATTACAATGCGTACCATTGAATCAATAATTAAACTACAACTAGATGCCTATAATTTATCCTTGAACTAACAACAACAATAATAAAAATATAGATAATTAATTTAAAGTTAATTATCCATGAGACCATGACCCTTTTAATTAATTTTTACTTGCTCCAATATTCCTCAGAAGCACTTCTCCACCTCTTTTGTCTACACTGAGAAGAGGGCGCGCAGACGTTGGGCTCTGCAGTGTGTTTGTTTTTTCGAAGACGTTTCATTAAAAAACGTCTGCGCGCCCTCTTCTCCCAGAAGTGTTGGTATTGCTACTTCTCACCTCTTCTAACCCAATTTCTTTCCATCATTCTTCTTATTCCATCAGAACTCCCAAACCCTAATCCCCTCCTCTCTCCACTGCCGCCCAACTCCCCCACCGAACCCCGTCGCTCCACTGCCGCCCTACTCCCCCACCACTGCAACCCCGTCGCTCCACTGCTTCAGCGCCGCCGCCCCACCGCTGCAACCCTGCCGCCGCCTTTCTACCTCCTCTGGTGCATTCCGACTGTATTCATACAGTAAGGACCAAATAGAAACATATAATAATAATAATAATAATAATAATAATAATAATAATAATAATAATTGTTTCTTCCAGTGCTGAATTGGAAGAAGTCAACGTCATCTTCTTCTTCGTTGACTTACCGGAACACAGTACCTGATGGAGATTGAATGCTTATTAATGGATTTATAGTTTATGTATTGATTTGTTATTCTTTTGATTCAGATTGAAGTTGTTTAATAATGTTGTTGATCAATTAATATGTATGTTTCACTCATGCCATTGCTAATTTGCTAACAAAAGAGAAATTATTATTATCAGCTTATTTTAGCAGTCTGCAGATGTTAAAAAACAAACAATCTTCTTGTTACAGACTGCAGAGTTTTGGTCCACCTCTTCTGCTACAGATATTGGCAGATGTGGTTTCGCAGTCTTCTGACATTTTACCTCTGAAAAACAAACAACACCTTAGATATCACGTAGACTTGCAGATTGTGAAATACACTAACTAGTTGAAAGTTAAGTCACTTCAAGATTGTCATACCAAAACATTAAAGTTGTAAACAGTCGAGCTCCTAAATCATAAAGAAGAAACTAAAGCAAAGTGGGATTTTGTCCAAAAAACTCTATAGTTAAATTACGTGTCGGAGTGTGTGTGCGAAAATATAGAATGAAAAACACGGCTTAATTCTTTTCCACAGTCTTAAAAACAATGTTATGAATACGCATTTTAGACGATAGACTATTAAATATTAACGAATAACGATACTTGATTTAAAACACTGTTAAAACTATTTTGAATTTTTTGTGAAACATAATACGGGGTAATATATTTAAAATAAACCTATTTATGTAAATACACGCTATTAGGAAACTGACTTACGATCGTTATCAAATTTTGTTACATGATTTATAATTTGAATAATCTATCAATTCAAATAAAGTAAAATGATCGTGGATTTGCCTTGATTTAATAAAAATGAATAGTCTTTGTGCATGTGCTATGACACCTAATTGAGCTTTTATAACTAACCGGTCCTAAGTCCTAACCATGTGAAACCGGTGGTCATGTTTACCGAATGGTTAGGAATGTTACGACTTCAAATCGTTTTTAACTACGTGAAATGATCGATACAAAAATACTGCGATGTGTAAATATTTTAATTTGTGATACCTTAAAATTATGAATGAATAAAACACACATTTTCATAATTTTATGAAAAAATGGTAAATTTAATATGTGCAACATTGATCAAAAGCCTTAAATTTTGCAGGGAAAGCTAAGTTACGGGTCAAGTCTTTTTCATTAAATGGTCTTTTTCGAAATTGCCGCCAATTAATTTGGCCCTACTTCTAAGACACTTTTTTTAATTTAAAAACATTTTTAACATATATATGTAAATGTTTTAGACGACCAGTTATTTGTAAATTCATTTGACGCTAATATGACGGTGATGACCGAAAATGTCACACACGAGTACACGACCCGTTATACGAGCTTGTCAGTGGATGTTTTTGGAATTCCTATTCATGTGTCTTTATTCTTTTGTTCTCTTTTATTATTATTATTATTATTATTATTATTATTACTTAAACTCATGTAATGTATATATATTTTTTAAGATCTGTAAACATTGTAAAAGGTTTTTTCTTTTTTTTCTTTTTTTTAGGAAAAGCGTACGTTTGTTGATAGTGTAAGGTTGGTATTAACTTGTTTTAGACATTTCATAGGGTACAATGCACTGATTCATATATCAAATAAAAATGCTAGATTTGTAAACTTTGTAAAAAGTTTGTATCACTTCTAATCTCTCATGTATTGAAGGGAGATGTCTATGTTATATTTATAGGGAGAATTTTAGGGTGACCAATGCTTGGGTTAGTTAGACGTTTGTAACGATGATCAACCGAGTTTAATGAAATATTTGATAATTTGTTCGCCGGTCAATAAGTGAATACACGGTGGATAGTTACCATTTATTGTAATCACTATGCATCGTGATATTTGTGTGATGATATCTTTTTTTATACATTTGTCTTGTATATAATTTGCTTATGACTGATAATTACAGTTGTTTCTAAAATAAAAACTCTTATCGTTTAAAAGTAAAACTTGAAAAAAAAGAAAAAAAAGAAAAAAAAAACATATTCAGATACAAGATATACTCCATATCATTTGCACCCAAACTGGTGACGGCGCCCAAAGTTTTCAGCATCGGCTATGAATGATTACCACAGAAAAAGTTAATAAATCATTTATACACTAAAAAATATAAAAGCATCTTCACCAAAATGTATGGCATTATTTTTTCCCCCATTGCATATTTGTCATAAAGTAATCAAGATGATGAATATTTTTTAAGGAAATTATTTTAATCTCGTAATTGCCAATTTGCCATTTATGATTTTATTTTGATTTATATTAGTACTATTTCTATAAATAAAAAGTTTTAGTTGAAGAATATTAAAGTACAATGAGGCTGTCAAGGAAAGAAAAATGAACGACGAATAATGTATTTTGAGATCGACCACTAAACTATGAATATGAAGCTCTTTTTATTATAGGCGGACCCCTATTAAAACTTATTATATATGTCTTCAAAGCATATATATTCCGTGAAGTTTTATCAATTTTATAAAAAAAAATCGGTCACTTATGAGTAATACGGGTAATGGGTTGATTGCGGCTTGGTTCGGTGCCATCAAGGTAAACTGAACCTAGTGAGATATTAGTAAAGCTAAATAAAATATTTTTTTAATTTACATCTTAATAAAAACATAAACCACATCTCGTTTATGAATCTAACAATTAAAATACGTATAACTAGCTTTAGTGATAACTAGCATAGTTTATTAATCTTATTGATTCCATTCTCTTAAGTTATTTTTTTTACCTTTTACAACTATTAGTACTTAAAAAGCCAGATGTTCGGTCTTTACTAATTTCTATAAGAGTAACCTTTTGTTGGAATCTTGAAGATCTTTAAACATCATGCTCCTGTAAAAGAAAACCCGACATAAATCTATTAGAAATATAGGTTTTGAATTAAATAAAAATGACTTTATCGTGAAAAGTGTAAATAATTAAAGTAATTATGTTAACATTAAAGTAATTATTATTATCCTATCAATTTGAATTAGAGTAATTATTAAAACTATATTTATTTTTTATAACATAAATACTCTAGTTTAAAACGTTCATTACTCTAGTTATTTGTATGTTTAGCATGTTAATTTTATTTACCCCTTTATTATAGAACATATTATTAGAGTTTGATTATTACGTTGTTACCATAATTAGAAGATTGTATTTGATTGTGTTTCCATAATTTATATGTGTTAAATACACACACGTATTTATAGTTGATTAATAATATATTACACCTTACGAAATTTTTATTATTCCACAAAGCCTTCAAAAATGTAGTTTATCTAAGTATGGTTATTGACTCAACCCAAAAATGTATGAAACCGACATGTAGGTCCGTTACTTTGAATGAAATAATATTCAAATAAATGATCAGTTTAATATACATACAACTTCGATAAAAAGTTATTGAAAAACGTCCATTTATATTATTTTTTTAAAAAAAAGTCTTGTGTGGCAATAAAAACCTGTAATTAGACATAATTAGCTTGGACCAAAAAGTCGTAAACGTACGTTGTTGTTGTTGGTGTTTGTTCATAGGGTTTGTTTGTGTGTGAACGTTTCACTTGAAACAAATTCATCCATCTATCAAATGTCTTTGTTTCAAAGAAACAAACAAATCTTATTATAGAGAGAGAAAGAAAACAAGAGAGACGACTCGTGGAGTGTTGAAGACGTTGATGCGTGGAAGCAGGTGCCAGACATACATTACATGACAACAACAATGACCACATCCTCTTCTTCTTCTTCTCATAATTCAACAACAACTACTGTCATCGTCCTTTATAATAATATTATTATTAACCCTCCTCACATTTACAACAACAACAACAATGTTTGTCAATTCAAATGGCGTTGTTATCTCTCATTCATCTCTGAATTTTGATATAAAACGTACCTTCTACATTCCCTTCTTTTGATACATTAATATACAAAAAATATCATATTAGTTTTATATATAATTTATTTATTTATATTTTGTTAGGGGAATTAATTAATTAACGGAGATGGAGGTGGGTAAATTGTTGTACATAGTTGTGGAGGATAATGATGATTTTGGTGGTCATGGGAATGAAGATTTATGTTTTAGGTACACACGACATGTTCTTCAAAGCACTTTGCAGTTAATGGGTTGTAAAGCACGTCACGCCTTCAAGGTTAACTAACTAATTATTTCTTTGTTTTCTTTAAATTCATTATTTAGACATAACAACTTATTATCTTGTTAAAAGTCAATTATTGCAACATTAATTTACACGCATTCCCTTAAACCTTATGCAAGTTTGGACCAAATAGTTGTTTATAATTATGTGCATGTTAAATCTTCTTATGCAATTATTTATTTCCAAAAGTTAAGTTGTTTATAAATAATTATATATGCAACCTAGACTGAATGAATACAGCCTGTTAATAATTTGACCAGATTAGTCAAAGGGTTTTCGAGATTATGAGGACAGAATGCTTAGGTGATACTTTAGCTGCAATGGGTGTAATTAAGACCGGAAAAGATTTCTTGAAAGTTAATATTTGGAAAGAAGAAAAGGAAGGGTTGAAGAATGATGATAAAGCTAGTAGTAGTGTGCCGTTTGAATCGTATAAAAAACGGACAACCGTTTTTGTGAAAAGGAGAAGATTTGTAGATGTTGTTTGTGATGCTTTATCTGAGTACAAGTATGTTGGTCCTAATCAAAGGGCTGATTTGGTTTTAGCTTGCAGGTATTAAAACAATAAAACGTTATATTCGTATGTTTTCGTGCATGCACGAGTGCGTTTTTAAATGTTGCCGGGGATGATTACAGTAATATAATACAGTCTGTGTTCTCTTTGTTACAGACTCCGGGAAAGAAAAGAATCCGTGACCGTGTTACTTTGTGGTACTAGCGGATGTGGCAAATCTACATTATCCGCTTTGCTGGTAAATTCATAAATTTACAATCTTTGCTATTGTAGAAAATGATTAATGAAATGACCTTCTAGATTATTTTGTTTTTCATATATTGCTTCATGGTAGCTTTTGTTATTCAGATTTTGAGCATTAAAACTTATGCAGGCTAGCAGATTAGGGATCACGACGGTTGTATCAACGGACTCCATTCGTCATATGATGAGAAGCTTTGTCGATGAAAAACAAAATCCTCTATTATGGTCATCCACTTACCATGCAGGAGAACATCTGGATCTAATGGCTGTTTCTGAAGCAAAAGCGAAACGGAAAGAAAAGAAAAACGGAAGCGTTTCACCTCAATCACAATTCAAGAATGCCCCGTTTGATGCTTCAACAGTGCCACCCAACGAGGGTTTGACCACAGTTGACTTGATTAATCCTAAACAAATGGCAATAGAGGGCTTTAAGGCGCAAAGTGAAATGGTCATCGATAGCCTTGACCGACTCATCACCGCATGGGAAGAAAGAAAAGAATTGGTCGTTGTGGAGGGTGTTCACCTCAGCCTAAACTTTGTGGTATGACAATATAAAATTTATTTTTAACATTTTTACCTTTTCGGACTTTAGTTTTTATTGACATGTTTGAATATTGCAGATGGGGTTAATGAAGAAGCATCCGTCAATCATACCGTTCATGATATACATCACAAGCGAGGACAAACACATGGAAAGATTCGCGGTTCGCGCAAAGTACATGACTTTAGACCCTGCTAAAAACAAATATGTAAAATACATAAGAAACATTAGAACAATTCAAGAGTACCTTTGCAACCGAGCAGACAAACATCTGGTACCAAAAGTAAATAATACAAATGTTGATAAAAGCGTTGCTGCAATACACGCCACAGTTTTCAGCAGTTTAAGAAGACGCGAGACTGGCGAGCAGCTTTATGATTCTACAACTAACACCGTTTCTGTAGTTAATGAAGAATATAGAAATCAATGTGTGGCTAATTCCTTGAGCTCCAAGGGAATGTTTCAACTGATTCAAAGAAAAGGTTCGTCAAGAAATTTAATGGCTTTGTTGAACGATGACGGGTCTGTTGCAAAAGTATGGCCTGTGCATCCTGTAGATGCTGATGGGAAAGCGGTTATTGGTCATCCTGATTACGGACCGTTGCAGATTGGTAAATCTGAGCCCGTTAACTTGCAGTTTGGTAATTTTGGGATCAGTGCTTGGCCGACTGACATTGGTGGCACTAGTCATGCTAGTAGTGTTGATGAGTCACGAGGCGAGCTTACTGATAATGGTAGTAGATATCATTCATCATGTTGTAGTTCACCTAAAGCCATTGATGGGATCGGACCTTCTAAAGAGGTACTTTTTGTTTTAGATAATAAAAGTTAATGAAATTGTGTGATCTTACGACGAATTTTAATAATACAGTTAAAGGAGGAACAGTCTGTGTATGAAAGTGATGAAGAGGGAGATGATCATCTTGAAGCGGATAGTGACGAGGATCTTAGTGATGATGGCAAAGAGCTTATGCATGAAGAGGTACATCATGATTCTCTTTTTGATTCTGATTCCAAGTGCGGTTATTGATAACATATTTTGTTGAATCAGATGGAAGGTTCGGTGGATGAGGAGTCGACAAAGTCAGACGAGGAGTATGATGATCTTGCAATGCAAGATAATGATGTTCACGAAAACGGTTGCTTCACCGATGATGAATTTGACCAAAAGCTTAGTCTCGTTTTGTCTACTCAACATGATGCAGTTACAAATTCCCATGGTGATAAGTACAGTCGGAACCTAGACCGTTTCTTGAGGGCTAAAGTTGAGCTGAGCCCTGATTTGGTGCAGCACAATCCGAGTATAGTTAAGGAGAAAAGTGTTGTGTCGTCTGGAAGCTTAAACATCATAAGACGGTCTCGCAGCATTTCATGTTCTGGCAAGGAGGGGACATTGGGCCTGACTCCTGATGAGGGCTATTGCTACACTATCTCCTGATGATCCTTAGCTTTTGTTTTATGGGTTGTAATATTTGTTAACCTGTGACTTAATTAACTGTGTGTGTGAAGTTGGAAAGCTTGTTAAAACTATTACCTATATGTTGTAAAAAAGTTTATTTTTCTAAGGTTAGGAGCACTAAATTAATCAAAACACTTGGGAGTGCACTCTTCTTTCTCTCTAAATTATAGTACTTAACAATGATCATACCACAGATGAAGCTCTACCTAATATACAGAGGGCGCTGAATAATGATAGGCTCTTTACGCTCAACTGGAAGTTACGGTGTAGAGAACAGCAGCAGCGATTGTGGTGGCACAGAAGAATTTCCGGTAGGAGTAATTAAGTTGTTAAGCTTGGAGATCTCGTTTCTTAATGTAAGGCCATCATAGAGCCGGAGCGATGCAACTAATATATATATGACAAGATTAAAAAGCATGAAGAAAAAAAATGACACAGATGATTAAAACATGCGTCAGATTAAGGAAAATAAAACATGTTCTTTAGACATTCAAGAGGTTTAAGTAAACAGAAGGAAGACTTTTGATTTTGCTTTCACTTGCTTTTAACAAATTACTCAAATGTAGTGGTTTGCTACTTTCGCCACTTCAGTCCAAAATTTTTAATTTTGTCAATTTAGTCCTCATAGTTTTAAATTTTAGCCAATTACGTCCCATCCGTCTAACGGCATCCAGCTATGCCGTTAGTTTAAGGGTATTTTTGTCTTTCTTTTTTTAATTTTGAGTTAATGGTCATTTTAGTCCCTATGGTTTGATATCTTTGCCAATTCAGTCCAAAGTTTGAAAATTTGTGAATTTAATGTTCAGTTTAATTCAGTTTTTTTTATTTTTTATGTTTTTTGTTTATAACCCTAAAGAGCATAATTCAAGCCCAAAACCATCGAGCAACCTCAAATACTGGTATGTATTTACTCTGTTGACAACAGTAATCATACCCCCCCTTGTATTTAGTTTCTAGACATTTCCTAAAATCTTCTCCATGGTGGAATTAAATGGTAAAGTGGTCAAGGTTATTCCCTGAAACCGAATTATACAGAAAAAACTATAAATTGTTTTGTTGATTAATGTATAATAGTTGATTACGACCCAGATTTTCGTTATGATATGTTAATCTCTAAACCCAAAATATTATGCATTCATCAAAGAAACGATTTTTAGTTTTTTCCGTACAATTCGGTTTCACGGAATTGCTTTGACCACTTTACCATTGAATTCCACCATGGGGGAGAGTTTAGGAACCGTCTAGAAACTAAATACGAGAGGAGGGGGTATGATTACTGCTGTCGACAGAGTAAATGCAGACTTGTTTTGGGCTTGGATAATGCTCTCTAGGGTTATAGAAAAAAACTGACTTAAATTGACAAAATTTCAAACTTTGGACTGAATTGGCAAAAGTATCAAACCACAGGGACGAAAATGACCAATAACTCAAAATAAAAAGGAGAAAGACAAAAATACCCTTAAACTAACGGCATAGCTGGATGCTGTTAGACGGATAGGATGTAAATGACTAATATTTAAAACTATGAGGACTAAATTGACAAAAATACAAATTTTGGACTGAAGTGGCGAAAGTAGCAAACCACAGAGACGAAAATGGCCATTAACTCTTCACATTTTTAAATAATACATCATACTTGCTGTGTTTTAATACTTAATCCTAGCAGGCTTCACGCATATGAGCTTGGAAAACCAAATAAGTTAAAACAAGAACCATAGTATTTCCCAACAAAACAAAAAGTATAAAGTTAAACCATACATAAACACATGTTCAAATGATAACAAGATTCCATCAATAGATAAAAGTCTTCTTCTGTCTCCCATTCAAATTACCAGAACAGAACAGAGATTCTGCAAGTCTATTCCTTAAAACACCACCTTTCTTGTAAAACCTAACTGTATAAGTCGTCATCATCAGCTCCGCCAGCAGCAGCTGCAAACGGGTCAGATCCAGTGGTAGCCGCCCCACCAGATGTCTCTGAGAACCTAAATTCAGACCCAAATCCTCTCGACTGCTGCAAGGTCTGAGCAAAGGCCTGGTATTTCCTGATGTCAGCATCACTCACACTCCTGCGTGCATACTTCATTGATTCCTCAAAATGAGCTGCCTTTATCTCCGCCACTTCATCCTCATCCTCGTCCATAGAATCAGGATTCTCGCTCCTCTTTCTCTCCCTCTCTATGTCCTGCGCCATTAACAAATATAAACATTAGTCATCCAAAACAAATTCAAACACATAACCACATAAATAATAATGAAAAAGAGCTTACTTTCTCAATGTTCTCTCTAATTGCATACTTGCAGGCGCGTTGACATATCTCAGTAATATCAGCACCGCTAAATCCTTGAGTATACTTAGCAAGGGCTCTCAAATCAACATCTTTAGAAACAGGGGATTTCCTCATTGCAGCCTTGAAAATCTGGTGGCGTGAGTCCTCGTCAGGCAATGGAATGTAAATTAGCTGATCAAGACGTCCAGGACGAAGCAAAGCCGGGTCAATAATGTCGGGACGGTTAGTGGCTCCAATGATAAAGACAGTCTTTTTAGCGGGCATCCCATCCATTTCAGTCAACAGTTGATTCAAAACACGGTCAGCAGCACCACCTGCATCTCCAGAACTACTTCCCCTCTGCAATAATTACAAACATCAATATCTAATCTTGAAATTCAAAAGGTCATGTATCTATAAGGTGGTGTGATTACCTGAGTTGCAATGGAGTCAAGTTCATCAAAGAAAAGGACACATGGCGCAGATCCTCTGGCTTTGTCGAAAATCTCACGAACATTGGCTTCACTTTCACCAAACCACATTGTTAGCAATTCAGGTCCTTTGATACTAATGAAATTTGCTTGACATTCATTTGCAATAGCTTTTGCGAGCAGTGTTTTCCCACATCCAGGTGGACCGTAAAACAAAACTCCTTTCGATGGTGACATGCCAAATTTCTCAAATTTCTCTGGATGCTCCACCGGGTATTGCACAGTCTATTTTGTTTATTAAAAGCAAAAAACTTTAGTATATATATAACTGACTAACTGAAATAGTTAATTCTAATAAAGTTGTTTGACTCGTTTTCATTACCTCTTGAAGCTCACGTTTAACATTCTCAAGGCCTCCAATATCCTCCCAGCTAACATTTGGAACCTCAACAACCTATATTCCAAACCGGAAATAATGATTAGTTAAAAATGATGTTAGTAAAACAAATATACAAAAAATAAGTATTTGGTATATCATCATACAGTTTCACGCAAAGCAGACGGATTGCTAGTTCCAAGAGCAGTAGAGAAATGTTCATTTGTAACTGCCATAGAGTTAAGTATCTCAGCATCAATAGACTCATCTTCCAAATCGATAACATCCATTTTTTCTCTAATGCATTGAAGTGCAGCTTCAGTGCACAAAGCAGCCAAATCAGCACCAACATAACCATGTGTTTCTTTAGATATCTTTTCCAAATCAACCTACAAAAAACATATTATTCACTGTTAGAGAGCAAACGATAAGCCATACTTAATGTTTATGCTTTTGAAACCGTAAGCCACACTTACATCTTCAGAAAGCTTCATGTTCTTTGTATGGATACGAAGAACCTCAAGACGTCCAATTTCATCCGGGACACCAATATCAATTTCCCTATCAAACCTACCAAACCGTCTAAGAGCAGGGTCAATGCTGTTAGGTCGGTTTGTGGCCCCCATTACAATAACATGGGCACGCGACTTTAACCCGTCCATAAGTGTCAAAAGCTGTGACACAATCCTTCTTTCAACTTCACCGTTAGTCTTCTCTCTCTTTGGAGCTATAGAATCAATCTCATCAATGAAAATAATTGATGGGGCGTTCTTCTCAGCCTCCTCAAACGCCTTTCTGAGATTACTCTCACTTTCCCCCGCCAATTTTGACATGATTTCCGGGCCATTGATGCAAAAGAAGAAGGCCCCAGTTTCATTAGCCACGGCTCTGGCTATCAGTGTCTTTCCTGAACCGGGAGGTCCATAAAGCAAGATTCCTTTCGGTGGTTTGACTCCAATTGACTTGAAAAGTTGAGGGTGTCTTAACGGTAACTCAACCAATTCACGAATCTGTGCCATTTGTTTCCTGACACCGCCTACATCATCATAGCCCACCTCATCCAATCGATCCTCGTCATCTCTCTTAATCGGTTCACCTTCACAAAAGATTTCAGTGTCAGGAGCAACGACACAATATTCACCTGGATCGGTTTCAATTACTTTGAACTCGATGCTGCGCATCCCTCCTCTAACAAGAAAGTGATCTCCTTTCCTCACGGGTCTATACGCCTCCAAGAAGTAAGCTGAAATAACGCCATTTAAACCCAATTACAGAGTAATTATTAAGATTCAAAACTAACATTAACGTATAAAAACTTACGTTTCAGGAATGCATCAAACAAGTCTCCAGTAACACCTTCAATTGTGTCATCAAGTGGAAGAACATGTATACGTTTTCCATACTTGACATCTGGACATTGATGAACCGACACAACATCACCAAGGCGAACTCTTAAGTTAGTCCTGATAACCTTGTTCATTCTTATCTTTGGTTCATCACATGTTTCATCAGCAAGCGCGATGCAAACTGTGTCTTTTCGTTTCTTGCCCTGTAAACACAACATCAAACCATGTAAATTACTCTCGTTTATATCTTACAAAAGGGTGTCATAACAGCCATTGTTTCGTTTATTCCCAACCTAACACTAATTAAATATGAACATATAAAACAATTCATATGGATTGCCAACATTAAACAACCAGAACGTGGTATTACTTGATCTTGACGCAGTTAATAGTTATATAACTAAAAATTCTGTCGCAATTAGGTAAAAACCGGGCCATAATATCTAAAACCTTGAAGCCAAACCGCTAGTAATGGTTTCGTTTAGTTCGGTTTTAATTCTAATACTTACAATTAGAATTGGTGCCAAACAGTTATGGTGTTTCTTTTTTCCCTTTTAACAGTTATCAGCAAGCATTAAAATTTAATATTCAACGATTTGGTTTTGGTTCTCAATGATCAAAAAACCGGAGCGTAAACACCCCTAGTCTATGCCGTGAAACCAAACAGTTAGCAATGGTTTGGTTGAGTTTTAATATTAATCGGTTTGGTTTCGGTTTACGAGGATCAAAGACTGTCAAAACCGGACTGTGAGCACACCTGCCCTAAATCATAATATGCTAAAGCTTTAATTAATCAGGTAACGATGTCAGATCGGCACAGTTAAGAATAAATACAACAACTTTAATGAATAACAATATTATGAACCTTGATGAGAATGGTATCGCCACGGAAGAGCTGCAATTTCTCCATAGTGGCAGGGTGCATAGCGACGACGGAGTTATCGTCATTGACAGCCTCGTCAACAACCAACCGATTCGGTGACTTCTTCCGCTCCAATATAGCCGTCGAAAAGTCCTTCTTCGGAGCAGCAGCACCTTTCCTGTAATAATAATAATATTATTCAATCAATTAATCAACAATGCGAATAGATAATTAGAGTCCGATCAAAACCGATCTGTTATTAGATAGAACGTACGGATCAGAAGAAGAGGGTTCCGTGGTGTTTGTCATGGTTGTTGATTGAATGAGAACAAAGTCTGATTTGCAGAGAGAGGTGAATGTGAAGAAGATGAACGAATGAATGATCCGGGTGTCTTGGGTAACAATTTATTGACGACTGACCTACCCAACCCATGTCTCAATATGGGTTAACGGGTTCTTATTTTTTTGATCGGATCATATGCATTTTATTTTATTTTATTTTATTTTTATTTTTGGATTAGTTATCAGCCAAATTGGATTTTAATAATTCCAATTTAATGCAGTTTGTCGATAATAATTTTAATTTTGAAATTTTTAAAGTAGCTGTCACTAGTCCCAACTTTCACAATATTTGTTTTTATTGGACATTCGTTAAAAAAATAGCGACTTTAAGTTTTTTCTAAATTTCAAATTGATGTTTTAGGGCTTTTGATCGGAATGAGAATACAAATCGATTGTTGTAAAACTTAACTCGAAACGTGCTTCAAGCAACTTGATTTTTGTTAATTCAAAGTTTAAACACCGGAATTGATGCATCCTTTAGTCATTTGGACCACCGTTTTTAGGTAAGTTTTACATCTATCGACTCGTATCCTCATTTCAATCAAAAACTCTAGAATATCATTTTGAAATTTGGAAAAAACTTAACGTCGTTAAGTTTTTTTAACGGCGGTCCAGTGAAAACAAATATTGTGCAAGTTGGAGCCAGTGATAACTATTTTCAAAGTTTGGATTATTATCGGCATTAAGTTGGGATTATTAAAATCTAATTTGCTTAGATATTATTATAAGTCCGAAATATATGTTATGTCACTGAGTTTAGATGGAATATAGTGAAGTATATATATGGTACGGTGCCTGTATTTGTTACAAAAATTTGTTATTTTATTGTATATGTATTGTAATAAAGGTATGGTACCAACTTTGATACCGAATGATTATCCATATATTGGGTACGTTTGTGTAAGAACACAATCTCTTCAAAATTTAAAAGGAAAATTATATTGAAATAATATGTTCTGACACAGTTGTATGTTTCATGCACTAAATATGAATATAATTCGTTCAACTACTTTAAATCTATTGGTTATAATAGAGATGTATGTTTCATGTACCAATAAGAAAAAATGAAGAAGCCAAGCTTACTAGTTTTAATTATTTAAAGTTTTCAAAAATTACATATTATACTTTTTCTTTAATCATGTTTAGTTGTGTCTTAAACGGGTCAGGAATTGCAAGCCCTAACCAACACAAGGTGTTTGCCATAGCCAACACAACACAAGATGTTTGGTATCGTATAGTTTAGTGGGCTCATGAGACCCATACATATATTTGGTATAAATAAAATATTTGGTGAGATTGGTTTTTAATTTAATAAGATGTTATGACCCGTTTAAGAAATATTTGGGTTTGATGAGACCCATACCCATGAATTCGGGTCAAATGCATGAGAAGACTCCTTTTAAAAATTAAGCAAATATGGTGACTCTAAAAAAAGTGAGTGACCATATCGTGACACGTAGGATTTTTATGTTTTCGTTTATATATATTATTATAGATATAGATTATAGATGTTACTATGTTAGGCACGTTAATATAAATTAAATTACTTAATCTAGAGCATGACCTTCTTTGTTTAAACATATCCATTTGCTAAAGGAATTAGGTACATACTACTTAAAATGATTTTTGTTTCACAGAGAGCATTTGTGGAACAGTTTTAATAATCTTTAACAAGTGGGCTTAAATACATATGGGCTCAAGGTTGGTTTAAAGGACAAAAGAAAGCATTGGGCTAAAGCTAAATCATGTGGGTTCAACGGACGAATTACTTTTGACGGCAGAAGACAATAGCCTTGCGGCTGTCTTGGGGGTCGGACGGCTTGCTGTGCACGAGATCGATGCGAGAAAAAAGGAAAGTTTTGACATTAAGTTTATAATTTTAGTGAAGAATTATATAGTGTTAAGTATATGTAAAATCTTGAAGACCAATTGATTGAGCTGTAGCATCTAGGTTTATGACTTTCCTTATGGAAGGTCTTGAGTTTGAGTCTCGCATGAAACATTTTGTTTTAGGTCGACTCAAGGGGTTTTCAGTTGTGGGTTTCCTCCTGGGTGTATGGGTTGGCCGGATCACCACGTAATGTTTTTTCAGGCAGAAGGGTGATCCATTTGTTGAGTGATCCCGGATATTTGTGTGTTTGCTCAAAAAAAAGATACATATAAATACCTTTTTATTGTTATTATTGACTAAAATTTTGTTGTGATAGTAAAAGGAGTAGACTTTGTGGTAGCAAAATGTATTTCAACGCAGTTTTATCATTATGTATTTGATAATGTAAGGTTTTAAAGATAACACGTCTTATCTAGATTTATATTTATGAGATGTAAGTTATTGTTTTTTAATCATCAATTTATAATCACGAGGTTAAAGTGAATCACACAGTATATGTTTGTAATTGTCAAAACAACATCCTAATACGAGTCCTTATTGGGTTTCGTATTGTTAAGTAACTTGATCAGATTCTTTAGTGCAACTATTTGCTTAACAAATTATTGAACAAAGTTATGTATGTGTAACTTTTCAATTAGGTATATTAACTAGGGTAAATATTGTCTTTCTAAACTTGAACCTTGGGTGTGGTAATCTTTTTATTAATCCGAATCTATTTGCACCAAGTTGCGATGAATAGGATTTGTGGAAGCATCGAGGTCACCATTTATAAAAGCATTCTTCGCAAACAACAACAAATATTATTTTTTTCAGCCACGATCCAAATCTTGTTCTGCCAAAAGATTTGGATACAAGAATCATCCTAAGATCACCAGAGTAATGAAGAAACAATGAATTAGATGCATCAATTACACTATTAGCAGTATGACAATATTAGCTTGGGCTGCCATGATTATTTAATGAACTTTAGGGATACCGGTATTAGCTTGTATGCCATGATTATTTAATGAATTTTAGGGTTTAATAAAATGGCTGGAACACATTAACGCTAAAAGAGTTAAAAGGTTAAAAGATTCGTTTCCCGCCCAAACTTATGTAAACAAGTACCCACGTGCTACAATACGATGTCACATCACTGTTCACATCCTTGTCCCCTCTGAACAAAGGACATGCTCAGATAAAGTAATATTATTTTAACTATGGACCAGCGGTCCAAAGCTTCCCGCCCATAAAGGTCAACTCTCTAGGCAAACTGGAGGGGAACTAGATTAGTTACAATTGGACGAAAGGCTTAAGTCTTTTCTCCTATATAAGAGAGACTTAGCCATAAACATAAACACAACAGATTTGGGCAGATAACACCATCTCCCTAATCTTCTCTTCTTCCTTGAGAAATATGCTCTTAGCTTATTTCTTTCTTACTTCAATAACTTCATAGCTTCACCAAGAACATCATCCTAAAACCGATTCCAAACATCACGGTTCTTGATCTTCGGTGATCTATAACAACAAACAACTAACTAGTGAACCTCCTTCTACGTTTTGCAAACGTAGAGGGACACCACGACCTGCGTTAGGTTAACCTGAACCCTTGAAGCTTGTTAGCCTAACCAGTCCATTCACTATCATTGGTCTTATCTTTGTTGTAGCAACAAGTTGGCGCCCACCGTGGGGCTACGCCGCTTACTTTATCATAAAAACCAGTAGTGTAGCTCCATCACCATGTCGGAAGGTGGATCTCCTGGAGAAGTCAATCAAGTGTCAAGAACACCGACACCAAGTGCCGGCCAAGAAGCTCCGGCGACAACCTCGATTTTTTCCACTCCGGGAGGAACTTCGACGGGACCTTTATTCCTCGGTTTTTCACCTTTTCGAACTCCAACCCCTTCACGATCCGGAGTTCCTTCTCCTCACACAGGAGTCACAAACACTTCGGAACGTGTTGACTTGACAATGGAAGGGGTATCACAACATTTCTAGCAACTAAGACATCTTCTTAACCAACACGTGAGCCAAGAAAGAGAAAAGGGGATAAGAATAAGGCTAGATTATGACGAATCAGAGCCCTCACTGTCACTCAGACGTCCACCTTCCCCTCTAATCAGCTCACGCCCGACTGCTTCTCTTTTTGAAGCTGGTCCAAGTGTAACCTGTCAACCCTTTAACCCATCTCCCTACACCTATGGGAAATCAAGCCCAACGGCTTTCCCTTTGTTCACTTCACAACCCCTTGGACACGAGACCACTCTCGACCAAATATGGCAGTCACCAGCTTCAAGTGCTCCTCCTACAGCCACTACGTGGGAGCAGGCCATGTCGGTCTTGCTCTTGGCTCGAAGTGCAGCGATGAGCACTTCCATGGGAGTAAACCAAGCAGCAGCAACACCTGAAAGCCTTCAAGGCTTTAACCTCATTCCTCAGATGATGGCTCAAATGATGGCACATTTCCCTAGGACCCAGCTCATCTACCAAGCGCTGGGTACTCACCAAGGAACAACAAGTCATAATCCCGCTGTGAGGCTAGATAAAGATCTGGCAAAGCCTTACAAGCCCGGTAACTTATCATGTTTCTCTCAACAAATCGCGGATTATGACTTTCAAACAAAAATCAAGATGCCACCCCATATAAGAACGTATGTGTTTTGGACAAAAATCACTCAAGGATAATGTATCCAAATCTGTTATGTGAGGATTAGTGCTATGATGATAATAACGAATATGTAAGCGAAATAATGATGAACACAAGGATTTGTTACGAGGAAAAGCCCTTGATCTTGGTCGGATCGCCGTCACAAAAACCCCGGGTGATGACAAATCGTCTATCACCACTTTTATTAATCAAAAAAGGGTGTTACAAGGGTTGGAAGCTATGATCAGCGATTACAATGATGCCTAAGTGTGTGTATAATGCTAATTTCGTAGAGAGCAGAGTGTGTTTGTCCTTGCTGATGAAGCTTCAGTTTATACAAAAATAATATAACAAATATCCCTAATTTTAGCCTAGAATCAAGCCTTTCCATAATTAGAGCTGTTTCCGTCATTATCCACGCGTTTTCTTAACTTGATAGCGAGATTATAGGTTAGACTTGGTAACTAGCCGTTATACCTGCCAAAAATATCAAGATAACAAAGGAAAATCGTTAATAAATAATAAGTACTGAGGATCATTGATCCTGACAGAAACTGCAATATATTCTAAGGATAATTGATCCATATTATATGCCATGATAACATATCCACAGTGTCAACTTTCCGTGCACTAACAGTATGATGGGAAGCACAACTTCCGACCTCCTCGACCCTTGCCCAAGAGCAAGAAAAACGAAAGTTCCACCCAGTTCTTTGAGTTCCACGAAGAAAAAGGTCACCGCACAAACGATTTCTTTCAACTCAAGAGAAGAATTGAGGAAGCCGTCAAGTCAGGAGAATTGGCTCATTTGGTTAAAGGAGTCAAAGACAAGATGGCTGAAAGAAAAAGCAAAGAAGTGAATATGGTGAATATAGACCAAGGTGTTCCCCACAAACGACAACGCTTGGAGGCTTGGGAGCTTCAATGCATCTGCTTCCCACCGCCTCAATGTAACTTACTCTCAAACCCCCTAACGGTGGAAGCGAACGTGGGAACACTCCAAACAAACAAAGCCTACATTGACACAGGGGAGGCCACAGAGATCATGTATGAAAGATTCTTCAACCAGCTGAGCAAGGAAGAACGTTCAAGGCTTCAACCCTCCGAGTCATCTATAAAAGGTATCGCCGATGTACCCTTGAAGCCTTTAGGTCAACTAACCCTTGATGTATGTTTTAGTGAAGGTAGGATGAAGAAAATCAAGCCACTCACTTTTGTGGTTATCAACACACCTTCCAACTATGATGTGATCATAGGAAGGCCAGGGCAATGTGTGTTCAACATGGCTGTCTCGGTTAGTCAAGGTGCTGTGAAGTTTCCCACCGACATGGGAATTGCAACCCTTCAACCTACTCAAGAGGTTTACACGGTTGAAGGGGAAAGATCAAAAAGCAAAGACGAAGAACAAGGCTTAATCATAAACCCCAAGTACCCTGAACAAAAGGTACGGGTAAACACAACTCTCTCCAAAGAAACACTTTCACACCTTGAAAAGCTGTTAATGAACTACAGCGATGTTTTTGCTTGGTGCCCGGAAGACATGACAGGCATCCCTCGAAGCATTGTAGAACATGAGCTAAAAATATACCCCCCGATGTTAAGCCTGTTGTCCAAAAGAAACGGGGCCTGGCTCCTGAAAGAAGCCTGGAGGCATGCCAAGAGATTGAAAATCTTGTACAAGCCGGGATCCTACGTGAGGTCAAGTATCAATCTTGGGTGGCTAATCCAGTCATGGTTCGAAAACTTGACAAGTCTTGGAGGATATGCATCGACTTCAAAGACTTGAACAAAGCATGTCCAAAGGATTGTTATCCCTTACCCGAGATGGACCTCAAAGTTGACTCTTTAACCGGCCATCCCTTTAAGTGTTTTCTCGACTCTTACAAGGGTTACCATCAGATTCTCATGAAAGTGGAAGATGAAGAAAAAACCGCTTTCCACACGGACAAGGGTATTTTCTCTTACCAAAAAGTGCCCTTTGGCCTACAAAACGCCGGTGCAACCTACCAACGTTTGATAGACAAAGCATTTGCTAGCCAAATTAGCAGAAAATTGGAAGCTTATGTCGATGATCTGGTAATCAAGAGCAAAACCGAGCATCAAATGCTTGAAGACATACAAGAAACCTTCCAAAACTTAAGAAAGATCAACATGAAGCTTAACCCGGGAAAATGCTCATTCGGGTTCGGAGAAGGCAAGTTTTTGGGACACATCGTGGGGAAACAAAGCATAAAAGCTAATCCCAACAAGGTCAGGGCTGTTCTCGAGACCAAATCCCCACAAAGCAAAAAATAAGTGGAAAGCCTGAATGGAAGGCTTGCAGCCTTGAAGCGTTTTACCTCCAAGCTTGCTGAGAAGTCCCTACCCTTTTTCAAAACACTAAAATGTTGCACCAGTAAGAAAGATTTAAGGTGGACAGAAGAAGCGGAAGAAGCCTTCAACCAGATGAAGCAACACTTGGCTTCACTTCCAGCTATTGCAACCCCTGAAACGGGAGAATTGATCTCTGTCTATCTCTCAGTTGCTGAAGAAGCATTAAGCGCGGTTCTAACCATCGAACGAAACAAAGTTCAGGTACCTGTTTATTTCTTTAGTAAAACACTAAAACTGGCAGAGGTCAAATACCCTCCTTTGGAAAAACTTGCCCTGGCCTTAATTCAAACGGCCAGAAGGCTTCCAAGGTACTTTCAAGCACACCCTATACAAGTGGTCACTGACCAACCCATCAAAAGTGTGCTTGAAAACCAGAGAACTCGGGCCGATTGGCCAAATGGGCTGTGGAACTAAGTGAGCATAACATCACCTATGTCCCAAGAAAAGCTATCAAAGCCCAAGTCTTGGCGGACGTTATTGTAGAAATTCCAAAGCAAGTCATTCCTGAAATACATACAACTGCCACAGAACCTTCTGACCCCGAATCCTGGAAGCTTTTTACCGACGGAGCTTCCAGCATCGAAGGGTCAGGAGCTGGGCTCGTCTTAATCAACCCCGAAGGGTTAAAATTTACATATGCTCTTCGACTTGAATTTCAGACCACCAACAACGAGGCTAAATACGAAGCATTGATCGCTGGTCTGAAGATTGCCAAAGAGATGAAGATCCACAAGCTACAAGTCTTCACAGACTCGTTACTTGTTTCAAGTCAGGTCAATGACAGCTATGTAGCCAAAGAGCCCAACATGAAGAAACACCGTGAAAAGGCAAAAGGGTTGATGACCACATTTCAAGAATGTACCATCAAACAAGTCCCAAGATCACAAAACAAAAGAGCCGATGCCCTAAGCAAACTAGCATCTCTCACATTTGCACACCTCACCAAGAAAGTATTGGTGGAAGTGCTGAAAACTCCTTCAATTCAAGAATTGGAGGTTCAAGATGTAATCACTGAAGAAGGTCCCAATTGGATGACTCCCACAGAAAGGTTCATCAAAAACGGTGAGTTACCTTTGGACCAGTCTGAGGCTGAAAGGGTTCGAATCAAATCCAGACAGTATGTGTTGCAAGGAGAAACACTTTATAAAAAGGGCTACCTTGCACCACTACTGAGATGTGTAGGCCCTGAACAAAGTCAATATCTGATCAAAGAGGTTCACGAGGGGATATGTGGAGCTCATTTTGGGCAAAGAACGGTGGTTGCAAAATTGATGAACCTCGGATACTTCTGGCCCACCATGCACCGAGAAGCAACGGAACAACTCAAGAAATGTGAAGCTTGTCAAATTCATGCACCGGTTCCCAAAAGCCCTAAACACGATCTAGTCCCCATCTCCTCAGCTTGGCCCTTTCACAAATGGGGAATGGATATTGTCGGTCCATTCTCACCGGCCAAGGGTGGGGTAAAGTTTTTGTTAGTAGCAGTTGACTACTTTATCAAGTGGCCTGAAGTCAAACCACTTGCAAAAATAAAGGGCAAACAAGTCATCGACTTGTATGGGAAACCCTCATTTTCCGTTATGGGCTACCAGGAGTGTTGGTCACGGATAATGAGAAACAATTTGCTGAGAAGCCTTTTAGCACATGGTGCAAAGAGTTCAGAATCACTCAAGTGTTCAGCTCAGTTGCATACCCACAATCCAATGGCCAAGTTGAAAGAACAAACAGAACAATCGTTGAAGGAATCAAAACAAGGCTGGGAAGGCACAACAACAATTGGCTTGAAGAACTCCCAAACGTTCTATGGGCAATAAGAACAACCGCAAAGACAAGCCACAAGCGAACGCCTTACAGCCTAGTGTTCGGATCGGAAGCCGTAATCCCAGCCGAAGTCGGAGTTGTGACTCAAAGAACACTCAACATGGACCTCGAATCAAACAACAATGAGACCATGTTGAATTTGCAACTCCTCGAAGAAATTCGTGATCAACCCGCAATACAGGAGGCTAAATACAAGCAAAAAATGGAAGCTTATTACAATGCTAGAGTAAAGCATGAACGCTTCAAGCCTGGAGACCTTGTACTCCGAAACAACGAGGCCAGCAAGAAAGAAAATCAAGGAAAACTTGGCCCAAAGTGGGAAGGACCATACACAATCCTCGAAGTCCACAAGGGTGGATCCTACAAGCTAGCCGACGCAGAAGGCAAAAGGCTTCCAAGACACTGTTACGGCAAAACCCTTAAAAGGTTCCATGCCTAATCAAAATGTAAAAATATATTTCAAGAGATGTACAATTCTCCGTTTTGTGAAACAACAACCTCTTGAATGAATGATAAACTTTTTGTCATAAGTTGTCTTTACTATCCTATAATCAAGTTGAGAACCTAGCAAGAAACTCCATGGCAAGGGCCATGTAAGGGGATGAGCTCCCAGGCCACATCGCTCAATAGGTTCAAGGGTTGAATGGACCTATATAAGGGGTGACTTCCTATGTCAATCCTACTCCATGAGACTTAGAAAATTTTTTTAACTAAAACTTGTCTCATAGACAGGTCTGAACAGCCTACATCAATTCGTTCCTTAAGCTTACAAAAGTTTACGAAAACAAAAAAACATACACTAAGTACTGATATAAAGGATAGCCAACATGTGCTTTTTACCTAATGAAGCCTTGAAGCTAAAGTGACTGCAGCACTAAAACTTCTTAAGGAAAGTTAGCTAAAATCACATCAAACTAACAAGACAAGCAACCAACACACAAATACATACAACATCATAGTTCATAAACAAGGTCATTCCAAGGCCATAGCTAAATAGCATTCATACATAATAAGCCAATTAAGGCTAAAACAAGGAAATCACAAGGATTCCCAAGAAAATGTTCAAAGGGCCGTAAAGGCCAAACACAACCACAAGGCAGAAACTTTAAGAGTTCCATGCCAAACCTACATTGTATAAGATTACATAACATTGTTTTAAAAGTGCTAAGAAAGCTACGAATCAGGTACTTAAAACATCAGAAACAGGCTTTGAGGTACTAGCCTTACCACCCTTAGCCTTCTTGGACTTCTTGACTTGCGGGACAACATCAGCAACAGCCGAGCCTTCGAGGCTTGCCACATGAGATCCTTCGCTTCCCCCAGATAAAGTCTCCTCACTATCACCAGAAAGAGAACGTTTTTTCGACCAGGACTCAAGCACCTCTTTAGCAACCTTCTCATCAAGGCCGGCTGGTTTCAAGTCCTGCAAAACTGAAAGAGGCTTACCATAGCATGACGAAACTTCACCCACATAAGGGTAAGTGAGCCTTTCCATCGCATGAACTGAACCGGTGAAAAGCTTGTAAGCTTCAGGGTTGAACAAGGGGGACGGCTCCATAGGCTGACCGGTTCGTGATGATGGAAGCCTGCAATAAAACCCAAATGCTTCCCATGGCCTAGCAGCTTCGTGTAAACATCGCCCAGCACCGAGTTAAACTCTTTAGAATGAAGCAAGTAAGATACAACCTGCTGAAACCCATGCTCAATCAACCACTTGTTTTCATCAGAAGTTTGAGTAACCGAAGCCTTCAAGCCTTCCTTCTCCATCTCGAAGGCTCTCCTCTGCACCTCAAAGGCTTCACGGTCAGCATCCAACCTAGCCCTGTCAGCCTCCATAGCTTTCTTCAACCCTGCCATCTCAATCGCATGGCCACGAGACAACTCTTCAATCTTTTTCACATGCACTTTCTCCTTTTCTGAATAACCTTCAACTTCTTTCTTCATGGCCGCCATAGAGGCATTCATCTTCTCCTTCGTCTTCATGAACTCCTCATACTCCTCCATCCCTTTTCAAAACCGAGTAACACCTTCTGCTAAAAGGGCAGAAACGTTGCAAGAGTTCAAGATCAACCTGGACAGCAAGAAATCACCTTCCATCTTGGAGATAGTATCACGAACCCCCGAAGGAGCAAAATGGGCTAAAGCATCAGCACAAACTTCGGGATCCTTGAAACTATCCCCGACCTTGACACTCCACCCTGGCACATAAACAGCATCGCCATCCAACCCTTGAACCACAGACATAGCAGCTTTCTTCCCAACAAATTTCCCCTTCTTAGAAACCATCAACCCCTGTTCCTTCTCAACCTCCACAGTTGGACCTTGGTCTTCAGAAACTTGAATGTCATCACTAACCTCAACTGGCTCATGAGAGGATGAGGTAGCAACCGACTTTAACAAACGACGTGTAGAACGACGAGTGGAAGATTTTGGAACAGCGGTCTTGGTGAACCCTTTAACATTTGCAACCCCAGCATACTCAGCATCCTCAAATCGACCCTCTTTCCCTCGAACAACCGAATCCTCCCCAACAACAGCAGCAGCATCAATAAACCCAACATCCGAAGTGTCATCGCTTTTCAAAAAGTCTAAGGCAGACATAACTACAAAACACAAAGAAAAATAATTAGCAAACGTACCAACGAAACAAAGCAAATACGGGACAAACAAATGCATACCCTTATTATCCCTCATAAGCACAGGATCCCGATTAGGCTTATCCCTAAGTTTGCTAATTCCTAACAAAACAAGAAGATGTTCGGGGAGAGGGCGAAGACGCGAAGGACATGTTCTAATTGATTTCAAACAGGCTTCGTTTAACTCAGATTCGGCCGGTTCTGGTTCATTTAGAACGGCTTCGGGTTGTCTCCAAACGGGTTTAAACGGATGGATAGAATCAGAAACAAAGAAAAACCGGTCCTTCCAAGAACCGAGGGTTGTAACCGCCGAGGAAACCAAACATATATCAACCTTGGTATGTTCGAACGTGTACCAATCACCATTTTTCGCTAAGCGAAAGAAACGGCGAAAATTCAACAGCGAAGGGTCATAACCTAGGGCTCTACACAAAACTTCAAAATGCAAAACCCTAGCAAGCCCTAACGGATGGATTTGGGCGAATGATGTACGATAATACTCCAAAATATTAAGAACAAAAACCGAAAAAGGGTGTCGGAGGTTAGAAAATTCTAAATGACGGCAATATAGAGCGATAAAACCCGCCGGACAACGATCGATGGAAGAATCGACCGGCGGAGCAATCGGTTTATACTTTAACCCTATTCTCCACTCAATACAAAACGATTCAACCTCTTCCTGGGTTAATCGGGAAAAACTGATCGAAAGATCCTTTTTGGCAACCATAATTTTGAAGAAGATGGAAGGATCGAAACGAACCTGGTAGTGGATTGAATGAAACTTGAAAGTGTTTATGGTGGAAATTGTTAAACAAATCTGGAAGAAAGTGAATAGTTATCCCATTGATAACTATTAATGAAAAGCAGTTATTGGAAACCGTAATCTGACAGTTACAATCACATCAACTGTCACATCAATAATTCAAAAAACAACTAAAACTGAACAAAGATTCGAAGCCTACAAGCCTTGAAGCCTTTAAGCAATAAACAAAATGTGTGCAAAAGTCAGAAGCCCTTGAGCATACTCCTCAAACACCTCTGACTTGGGGGTTGATGACGGGGGTAGCCCAAGGAAATAATAAAATGGCTGGAACACATTAACGCTAAAAGAGTTAAAAGGTTAAAAGCTTCGTTTCCCGCCCAAACTTATGTAAACAAGTACACACGTGCTACAATACGATGTCACATCACTGTTCACATCCTTGTCCCCTCTGAACAAATGACATGCTCAGATAAAGTAATACTATTTTAACTATGGACCATCGGTCCAAAGCTTCCCACCCATAAAGGTAAACTCTCTAGGCAAACTGGAGGGGAACTAAATTAGTTACAATTGGACGAAAGACTTAAGTCTCTTCTCCTATATAAGAGAGACTTAGCCATAAACATAAACACAACAGATTTGGGCAGATAACACCATCTTCCTAATCTTCTCTTATTCCTTGAGAAATATGCTCTTAGCTTATTTCTTTCTTACTTCAATAACTTCATAGCTTCACCAAGAACATCATCCTAAAACCGATTCCAAACATCACGGCTCTTGATATTCGGTGATATATAACAACAAACAACTAACTAGTGAACCTCCTTCTACGTTTTGCAAACGTAGAGGGACACCACGACCTGCGTTAGGTTAACCTGAAACCTTGAAGCTTGTTAGCCTAACCAGTCCATTCACTATCATTAGTCTTATCTTTGTTGTAGCAACAGGCTGCCATGATTATTTAACAAACTTTAGGGATACCGGTATTAGCTTGTATGCCATGATTATTTAATGAATTTTAGGGATTAAAAAGACGAATTTTGAAGAAGATGAGAGCAATGTAGGGAATGAAAAATCTTACCGAAAAGAACTTGTTGCTCAACTAATTACAAGCCCGATTCTTATATATAAGTGATAAACATTAACAACTTAACAACATTTCAAAACTTTTAGAACTTGCAATTTTAGTGCGTAATCCGTTCGAAGGCTTCATGTACTCAATTTAACAACAAAAGCACCCAAATCACTCGCTCTTGCCCATCTTCTTTTACTTGAACAATCGTTTTCATTTGAACAGCACAAATTTTATGAAAAAAACAATATATATTAGATCTTGCTTTGAACATCTCATTACATTCAAAATTCAATAAGTTTGTTTTCTTGAGACAAAATATGTTTAGTGACTTCGTGACCAATTTCTAATACCAATTCAACTTAATCAGTTAATCCAATAAAAAATAAATTCATTTTCAAATTTATGTGACAAATTTGACTTCTTAACGTTTTTCATTGACAAATAAGAGTTTTTGAAATGATAGGTAACAAACGTTTTACTTATATGTTTTAATAATGTTCTTTTAATTAAGTTTTACTTATATATATTTAGTTATTTATATGACTAATCATAAAAACTAAAAATAAACATATTATTGGTTCAAAGGGAAGCAATTTGTACACAATTATGTTTTATGAGATAAATATCTTTTAAATGAGTTTGTACTAGGTTCTGATTTTTACAACTTAATATATTAAGTTTATGAAATCTTAGTGAGTAATTTAAACATGTAAAAAGTAATACACTTTTGTTACAACTAATAGAGGTTTATAATTTCTTTTTTGAGTGTGAAACAAATTGAAGGAAAATAGAAGATATGTACGGCGACGAATAGCTTTGTGTATTTCATAACTTAACAGATATTTTTATATTAACTATATGAAGCACATATACTTTTTATGTTTACTTTTTTGTTTACATTTCAATCTTTATAATTAAAATAAATGATTTATCTTTAAGAAAAACAATTGAAAGATTAATCATCCCACTACAAGATATCTTATATGACACAAGGCGGAACCTATAGCAACAACACTATTTGTTACGTCAACCTTTTGTTTCTGGCCACCCTATAGCGACCACAAGTCATAACAATATGTTAGGCAGGAGTGGTTAAAGTTTTGGGCACAGTGTGAAAACCCTATACCGATGATCGGTTGTCTCTATAAGTTTATTTATTTTTATTTTTCTTTAATTTCAAAGTGATGAAATTAAAGATCATTCTTAGTTAGTTTGGTTTGTTTGATGAATTTTAAAAACATTTAAAATATATATTTATATTGTGAGTATTTAAATTATGTAATTTTACAGTTTCGTCATTATACATAGTCATTGATTTATAGTTTTTAGTACTATTGTCTGTCAATAAACCTAGAAAATAAAAAACTGAAATTAAACCCTTTAGCGTCGAGCCATGAAAACCAGCTACCGACAACATGTCGTCGCTATAGATTAACTCTATAGCAATGATCGTTTAGAGACGACCTAAATGACCTATAGCTTTGGCAGTTAGGCGACGACACTATGGCCACGACATATTGTCGCTACAGCTAGAGGGGCAAAGTTTTCGTCTTATCAAATAACTTTCCTGATATGATATTAGTTTTCTTAGTTTGTTAAATCATAACTTTGTGGTTTTGTCATAATACATTATATGTCTAAGAACTCTCTACCTAATATATAGATAAGAATAATAGAATAATAAAATATATATAGATAAATGACGAGTATAAGTATTTTTCTATGTACAATAAGATTGAGCTCTTAAATATATATGAACTTAAATCGTCTCACAATATTTCCAAGTTTATTTTATAGTTCTATATAGTTTTAGGTGAGAGGATATGATAAAAGAAGGCATCGAATTGAGTTATATATTCAAATGTCACGAATATTGATCCATATATACATCATAATATAATTTATTAGAAAGTGGTACAATAATTAGAGACATACTTGACGACATTTTAACAGTATAATTTGATAATTTAGATTTCAGTTTCTTTATAATACGTAATACTTTTGTTTAGAATATATAGTTTGAACTTTGAATTCAGTTACTTGGCTGACAAGATATATTGTAGAAACTGCTGAATTTTGGAGGTATTGAAGGTTGCTTCTCAAAATGGATCTCCTGTCATTAATCATTATATTGACCTATATAATCATATTTCATTAAATTCAAGACAGAATTACAAATTTTGTCCTTTAAAATAAGACGAATTACGGTTTGTGTCCTTTTCTAAGTTTCCTTGCAGGCGGTGTACTTTAAACTTTTTTTTCTACAAGTTTTGTCCTTTACGCTAACTGTGTTAGAAAAAGTCAGTTAAATGACAACATGTGCATAGCATGTGAGGGCATATTGGTCTTTTCGTCTATATCCTTTTAAACAAATACCTTTACTTTATTTATTATTATATAATATATGCGATTATATGTATATATCTAAATATATACCCAGAAGGCTGCCCACCACCACTGCTGCAACCAACCGCCAGCCATCTACTGCAAACTCGCCAGCCATCACCGCATCACCAACACTAAAACTTGCCGGCCACCACCGATGGTGTTATTACTTCACAGTTAAACGATTTGAGATCTGAATCCTCAAAAAATGCAATTGGTGGGTTTGAAACGCACTTATAGAGGGGTGACCGGAAACTCGCCATCATTGTTGGAACCCATGGATCGAACCCCCCGGTGTCAAAAGTCAGTCAAAATCCTTGGAGCTCACTTTGTCGGTGTTTGTCGGAGGCCAACGGCCGAAAAAACGAACGAAGATTTGCAGGAAGGGGGGAAGAGAAACACTGTTGAGAATGAAATTGTAATCGATTTGAGCTTATGCATTTTTTTTATTACCCAAAAAGCTTCGGCTTAGCATACTTGATTTCTTCATCATAATCGGGATTTCATTTGGTGTGAGAATAGAATAAAATGAGAAAGAGGGAGACGAATTATGATTTCTTCATCATAATCGGGATTTCATTTGGTATGTTTCAACTATTTTAGAGGTGTGAGACGAATTTGATTTGTGGCCGGAAGAAAGAGGGAGGGAGGGAGGGAGGGAGAGGGATCAGAATGGGGTTGGGATGATGATGGGTCCCACTTATATTAAAATAAGAAACCTCGATGTAAAACCCTTTCTCTCTCTTCTTTTATATTAATAACGTTTTTTCTTCTTTTCATCTTCTCTCCTCTCCCCCTCTGTTCTTCTTTCTCAGGTGACCTCCGACCACCGCCATACATAACCACCTCCAGCCATTCAAATCCAAACACTGGATAATCCACCTCTTCAAATCCAAACAATTCCGAAACCTAACAATTAACAAACTAAGTTATAAAGTAATAAACTTCCGTATAATAATATTATTATTGATTGTAAACCCTAACCTCTCTGAAATGGTTAAAAAGACAATCGCGGAGTCACATTTCTTCCGGCGGGAAATCACGGGTGCCTTTGGGAGGATTGACGTCTATCTTTTGGGCGTAATCGACGGGCGGTGAGGCGACTGAATTGGTTCGTCCGGCGGGAGGAGTAATATCGGCGGCATTGAAATGATGAGGAGTAATTGAAGAGAAGTGGCATTGACTATAGGCGAGCTAGTGGTGGATTAAGGTGAATGGGCAGAGAGTGGTGGCGAGTCGGGTGAACCGGGGGTGGAGGATAAGCAGAGATGGGGCTGCACCAGCCATTGAAGTTAACCAACTGTTGTTAAGTCGCTTGATTGGGTGCGACTGATCTTGGTCAGTGGGTGGGTTAGGTGAATTGGGTTTTCGGATACGGGTTTTTGAAAAGGATGGGTCGGGTTCGGGTGATAGGGATCGTTTGCGTTTGTGAACGGAAAGTGTGGTGGCGGTTTGTGAGATGGAGAGGAGGTGGTGGTGGTGGGTTGAATGGAATCTGCAACGAGGTGGCTGGAATTTATGGTGATGGTGGTGGCTTAGAGAGAAAGAAGAGAGAAAGGAGGGATATATTAAAATTACAATTATGCCCATCACATGTCTGGCACATGTCATACTTAACTGACTTTTTCTAACCCAGTTAGCGTAAAGGACAAAACTTGTAGGAAAAAAAAGTTTAAAGTACACCGCCTGCAAGGAAACTTAGAAAAGGACACGAACCGTAATTCGTCTTATTTTAAAGGACAAAATTTGTAATTCTGTCTAAATTCAATACAAAATAGAAACAATTTTAATTGGCAAATTAAAAATAAATAATCTTAATATTAATGTATTTGTCGAAAATAATCTTAACTTTAAAAATCACTACCAGCGGTCCCAACTTAAAATTATTTTTGTCTCAGTGCACCTCCATTAAAAAACACTTAAAGACATTACGTTTTTCCCGAGTTTCAAACCGTGGTTTTAGGGCTTTTGATAGGAAATAACGATACGTTTCGACTGATGTAAAATTTATCTCGAAACGGTGATTCAAATGACTTGATTTTGTTAATCGGAAATTCAAACACTTAAATTGAAACATTGTTTCGTTGCTTGGATCATTGTTTCGAGATAAGTTTTACGTCGGTCGACTAGTATCATTATTTCGATCAAGAGCCCAAAAAATAAACATCGGTTTGAAACTCGAAAAAAAACTTAACGACGTTAAATGTTTTTAACAGATGTCCATTGAAACAAAAATAGTTGAAAGTTGGGACCACAAATAGTGATTTTTAAAATAAGGATTATTATCGTTCAAAAGTTAGAATTATTTATTTTCAATTTGCCTTATGACCACCCAGACACCCACAACTTGCACAACATCCTGAGGTCCCGAGGATGTGGCGTATGCAGACGAATGCAGGTGGACGAGCTAGGTTGTGGAGCCAAAGTCGATCCGGCAGGTGGGTTTGTCTATGCAAACCATGGAGCGGACAAACATGTGGGTCACCTCTCTCTCTCTCTCTCTCTCACACACACAGACACACACGCACACCAAAAAAGATATATATATAAATATATATATACAATTTTTTAATGAGTTTTGTGAATGTTTGGTGTTGTGAAATAAAGTAGAAATTTTAAATTTTTTTAATACGATGTGACATTAATGTTTTGACTGCTTATACTTATTTTACATGCGTGTATATTGAATAAGGTCTATCTTTCTAACTTTTAAACGTCTTCAGTTTGTAAATGCATAAGCGACTAAACCTATTTTGTTCCGAAAGAAAAAAAAACAACTAAACCTATTATTTGCGAAAAAGAAAAAAACTTACTACGTGGTTTTGTATAATATCCAAATTCTAAACTTGACCCATACATATTGTTTCACTTTCTATAGACGTTCTTGATTTTTTAATTGTTTTGTTTGGTGCCATGAAAAATTCAATCGTTATAATTACATCTTAAACATCATAGATCGAGTTATTTCGTAAATACAAAGCAAATGCTTCTCAAAACGAATTTTATGCAAGCATTTATGGTTTTCGATTTTGAAGAAACACTAACAGGACCCCGGGCAGATTACTGGTAACCTGGGGGTTAGATAGATGTTTCCCACGAGGGGTGAGGCCCTGAGAAGATGGTTCTTCTGATAACCTGCAAAACAGACACCGTGAGCTTGTCACTGAGAAGGGGGGGGGGTTCCTCCTTGTGACCACCCTCCGGCGTGAGAATCAGACTAGATTGCTCTTTAAATATAGGTGTATATTAAGAGATTGCTAGAGCAGATATCAGGTATTATATGATGATACAAGATAAGATATGATAAGAGATGATGATCATACCATTTGTGGTATTTATAGCCGAAGGTAGGTTTCCAAGGAGGTGTGGCCGGCTGCAACAGTGTTCCTGTTCAACCAACAGTAGCCTATGCACGTGCCCTGCTGGTAGTTGGTGGGTAGGCAGCGGCTGATAATGACCAGGCCTGCTGTATACCATTCCTTTTCCACCAACTGCCGGCTACGCACGTGGTATGACAGGAGTTGGTGAGTAGGCAGCGGCTAATAGTGACACAGTACAGGAGCATGCTGCTCGCCATACTGTTGTCAATAAGCTGTCGTATCTTTAGTCAGATCTTTTCCCATACCTCGTCAGGTACAGTACAGAAGATCTTCCCGTATCGTACGGACTGGCTTATTTGGGCGGGAGTATTCCCCCTCCCGCCCTTGTGCAGGATTGTTCCCGGCTTCGCTCATTCCTTCAGGTGACACTGAGTGATTGAGAGCTAAGTGCCTTGTGCGTGTAGCCTTGCTGCGCGGGTGGCCTTTCCTGATGGCTTGTATCCGAGGCTGCGGGGACAGGCAAAGTCCTTCACCATCGGGAGGCATTTCCTGCGGGACCAGCTTGCGTACTGCGCGTAAGGACGTCACGTCTCTGAGCATGGTTGGTCCTGCGGATCCAGTTGGTTTCTGCGCAGACGTCCCTCTTCAAGGTGAGTCTTGCGGGTCCAACTGGGCTCTGCTGGGACCTACCTCTTCAAGTCCCCCCAGTCCAATGTTCTTCTCATGAGTGTTTAATAAAGTGAGGTGAACTTTTGGACTTAAGCAAAGGGTTTTGAAAAGGGTTTTTTAAGGTTTTCCATGGGGATTCCTCCCGCGGAAGTCCTTGTCACTAGCAGAAATGCCCGAGTTTCCTGCTTGGTCTTTGGGTATGATGCGGGTAGGCTGTAACCTCCTCGCACGTCAGGAGCGTTGAGTCCCACTTGTGTGGATTCTCCATGAGGTTTTGGTGGTTTTGAACATAGTGATCAATTATGTTAAGACCACCAATTCCATCCTGGAGCTTCAAACAACGTAGTTCTCGACGTTCCCGCTATGCGGGGATGTTATTTCCGTTTCCGCAAGCATTGCCCAGAAGATCCTTCTTGGTTTCAATTCCCAGCGGAGCGCTAGGTATGTGAAGGGTTTTGCCTTAACACTGTACCTGCGCTCGTCTTACGGTTATTTTACTTCCAAGGTATTCCTGGCGTCAATTCCCTGCGGGTTCTAGGTTTGTGAAGGGTTTTGCCTTTACACTGTACCCGCACCCGTCTTATAGTTACTTGGTTGCCGAGGTACTTGGCTTCAATTCCCTGCGGGTGCTAGGTATGTGAAGGGTTTTGCCTTAACACTGTACCCGCATCCGTCTTACGGTTACTTGTTCGCCAAGGTTTTCTTGGCTTCAATTCCCTGCGGGTGCTAGGTATGTGAAGGGTTTTGCCTTAACACTGTACCCGCATCCGTCTTACGGTTACTTGTTCGCCAAGGTTTTCTTGGCTTCAATTCCCTGCGGGTGCTAGGTATGTGAAGGGTTTTGCCTTAACACTGTACCCGCATCCGTCTTACGGTTACTTGTTCGCCAAGGTTTTCTTGGCTTCAATTCCCTGCGGGTGCTAGGTATGTGAAGGGTTTTGCCTTAACACTGTACCCGCAGCCGTCTTACGGTTACTTGTTCGCCAAGTTAAGGGGGGTATTTTCCCGCCTATTATTTGATCTTTTTGAATTTTGAATTTTGAAATTCGAAAGGTTGGTGAGGATAAGAACAGTCCAAACATCTGAAACGTCGTGCGACGGTTTCTTCTGACTGTGTCAGGACGTGCAGGAAGTTATGGTGACGTGACAGTACATGGTCATTCCAGACGCTTTTTCAGGCGCGTGGGCGCTATTTTTCGGGCGCGTGGCCGCGAAATTAATGGTACGCGTCCTGTCAACAGCTGTTGCCAGCTTGCTTTTTGCCACGTGTCATAGTTTCATTGCACCTTCGATTTCTCTCTCCTCCGCATTAATTTCATCGCATTAATTGCGATTAGTATATAAAGGGGTAGAGGGCTCTTTGTAATTCACACTTTCACTCTTCTCTTCATCTCTTAAGCAATTTCCGGCGAATACTCCCCTTTTCAGGCAAGCATTCTCCCAAAATCGTTTTCTTCTTTCCATCACAAGATGTCTCGTGATGTTGAATCCATAGCCGATGACAAGAGTACTGCTGGTGAGTGCCAGTGTGCTCTGCCTGGCGATCTGTACCGGTATGTTGTCAGGAAGTTCATGCTCGAATCTCTCGAGCCTGAGTTTCCTGAACCCCATCAGACCGTGTACGATGCCCCCAGAGGCAAGATCGGGGTTTATGCTGCATTCTTTGTCTATGGGAATCTTAGGTTCCCATTGACAAAGTTTGTTTACCGTGTCCTCGAAAGGCACGGTGTTCATCTGACCGAGTTGCACCCGATGGCGATCGCGAAGATTCGCCACTTCGAGTGGGTGTGCCGGATTTTGGGTGTTGAGCCCTACATTGACCGCCTGATGACCTTCTACACTTGGAGGTGCATCCAGGGGTGGTACACGTTGACAACCCGAATCAAGGGTTTAAAGATCTGCGCGACCGAGCGCAGTCTTCGCTCGTGGAAGCGGGAGTTCTTCTTCATATCCGCTCGCGCCATCCCCATTGCCATGAAGTTCAAAAACGGGCAAGCACTTCCCAGCCTTCACGCCTCCAGCTACCAGGAGGCGGAATGGTTTGCGAAGATATCTCGGGTCCAATCTCCGGTTTACCGGTTTGCGGAGTCCGGGATGGTGATGCTGGGGATGAGCCGAGTGTGGAAGGCTGCCGATGCGCAAAAGATCCCAATCGTCCTCGAATACGGTTCGAACTCTGTTCCTTACGGTATGTTTTTTTCCCTTTTGTTGATTTTGAAATTTCTTCTAACTTCTTTCCTGTTTATTTCAGAGGGGAACGACCTTCAGTCGCTCCTAAACTCGCGGGAGGCTGACGGTCCCGCTCGGATGGGTACTCGCGCTCTAGACGAGAACGAGTTGCCCATCCTAGAACAAACGGCGGATCGGTTCGTGGAGGTCTATCCGCAAGGCCATGAGATCCTTAGCGCCCGTCGGCCAGGTAAGGCGCTCTTCGACCCTCGACCCCTCAATGTTGAAACCTCTGCTGGAATTCCTCTAATAGTATGTTCTGATGAGGAATCCGCAGATGGTCCTCCGTTGGTGCGGAAGAAGAAGGCTGCCGGCGGGAAGGGGAAGGAGAAGGCCTCCACTGCCGATCCAGCGCCTCGGTCTGATTCGGAGACCGAGAGCGAAGAGGTGGCGGGGAATCCCGGTGGTGATAAGACCACTGCTCCGGAGGCTGCGACTGTCACCTCCGGAGAGCCCAAGAAGACGACGGTAACCGGCGCAAAGAGGCCGGCTCCATCGGGTTCGTCCCCGCCTCTCCGTACCTTCAGGCTCAAGAAAACCCGTAAGTATAATTTTCTTTTGCTTTTATCTTCATAGCTTAATATCGTTAACACTTATCTTCTTTACGCAGGCGTGGATGTTGACGCATTCCAGGGTGGAGCGCAGAGTGGTACCTCCACGCCAATGACGGTAGGCCCGGTCAGCCTACCTGAGGCGACGACCCAGGCGGCTGCGGCTGCGCCTGCGCCTGCTGGTTCAGTTGCTCACTCCTTTGAGCCGACTGTTCCAGCCGAGATGACGTCACCGCCGGCCGTGAGTGCGATTTTTACAGCATCTTTCACTGAGCCGGCGGTTACGATTGCTGCGGATTCCGCGGCAGCGACCGCGACGGCTGCTACGATGCCCCCGCCATCGGCAACGACGGCCGATCCATCAGGTACGCATGGGGGTTCTCGCATCTCTCCGCCACCTTCCCATCTGCCTGACCTCTTGGATGGATTTCCGTTGGGTTCAGGTGATGGGTTCGGCGGCTATCGGCCTGTAATTGACCCTACAGGTGCGTAGGGTTCTTTTGGCCCATTTTTTTACATATATTTTTTATCATATTTTCCTAACTGCTTTTTGTTTTTTGCAGTGTCGGATTCCAATGAAGTGTATGTTCCACGATGGAACATTCGCCGAGGAACAACCCTTCGCACCCCTGTGGAGTGCGTGGAATGGGCTCGTCACGCTGCTCCTAGTGGTGCGTTGGGGGAAGCCATGGCTAGCTACCAGGAGGGTAGGCTAACCAATGAGCTTCGGGTTCTCCTTGCTCGGATGCAGCCGCGCGTCGAGCTGCTTTGTCGTGAAAACGACAAGTTAAAAGCAGCTCGCCTTAAAGAAGTTGCTCAGGCGCGGGCCATCCGGGAGGAGAACCAAAGGCTTTCCGCCATAGCTGCGGAAAAGGAGAAGGCCTTCAAGGCCCTTGAGGTTGAAGTTCAGACACGACTCGAGGCCCGTTCCAAGGCTGCCCAAGCTGTTAATGAACAGCTTCGGCTGGCTAAGGAAACTGCCAGGAACGCAACCGAGAGGGCCACCAAGGCTGAAGCTGTTGCTGAGCCTCTACGAGTGGAGAATGAAGAACTTAAAGCCAAATTAGAGGCTCTCCAGCAGGCTCATGATGCCTTGGCGATGGAGGATGCTAAGAAGCTTCAAGAAATCTTGGACCAGAGGGGGGTGCTTGACCATACCGAGCGTAAGCTAAAGGGCGTCGAAGATGCTGCGGCTAAAGAAGTGTTGCTTGCCAACCTCAACAAGAGAGAAGCCGAACGCGCCCGTAACGAAGCTCAAGCCGCCCTCCAAGAAGCTCTGGTTGCCAAGGAATGGCTTCTTCGAGAAGCGTTGTCTCAGGTAAGTCTAACTTTATGTCTTCACGCTTTTCCTTATAAATAGAAAAGGTTCTGACTTGTATTTTTCTTTGTAGGTTGTGCATCGGGTATTCTCAGAGACATCTTACGATGATGCTATGAGAGCAGCCCTCAACGCTTCTCACGAGGACGGGGAAAAGGCCGGCTTCCTGCTTGGTCTAGGGTTTGTTGAGAAAGGCATCCCGCCTTCCAACTTCCCTTTATTCGATGTAGATACTGAAGCCATATATGACCAAGCAGTAAATCAATACGCCGCCTTCCCGCATCCGGTGGTGGAGAAGGTAGACGAAGTTGCTGCTGCTGATGATGGGCTAGCTATCCTCAAAGCTTTCCTTGAACTGCCACGCTCTACTGATGGGGCTGGTCCAAGTGGAAGTGGCCCTGAAGCCTGATCATGAAGATCCCTTCCCACTGCTAGGATAGATTTAGCTTGTATAGATTTTTTTTCTTTGTAGGCGGGTAGTTACCCGGCCATTCTTGTAATCAACCATTGTGAAATATAAATCTTTTTGCGGGTAAGACCGCTACTTTCGTTGGGTTCCTTGCTTTGTAAACGTTGTATGACTTGCATACTTTAGTTTAAATTAGCAATTTTCCAAGTGTTTTAAAATAAGTTAACCTTTGAACGTGGTAGATAGGTGTGAAGTTTTGCTTCCTCTTTCGTGATTGTGCGGGTAGAACCGTCACTTGCACTTAGCAGGATGGCTAAACTTTACCTGCGTCTAACCTGCGTGTAGGTTTTCCTCATCTTTTGAGAATAAGTTAACCTTTGAACGTGGTAGATAGGTGTGAAGTTTTACTTCCTCTTCCGTGATTGTGCGGGTAGGACCGTCACTTGCACGTAGTAGGATGGCTAAACTTTACCATCTGACCTGCGTGTAGGTTTTCCTTATCTTTTGAGGATAAGTTAACCTTTGAACGTGGTAGATAGGTGTGAAGTTTTGCTTCCTCTTCCGTGATTGTGCGGGTAGGACCGTCACTTGCACGTGGTAGGATGGCTAAACTTTACCATCTGACCTGCGTGTAGGTTTTCCTTATCTTTTTATTAGAAATTCTATTTTGAACCGTTCGACGCGCGGTTGTCAATAGGTTAGTGTTCAGTTCCCTTTTTCATGATTCATGCGGATAGACCGGCACTTTCATTTTGTGGGATAACTGAACTTTTCCCCTTCAACTGACCTGCTTGAAGGTTTGTCGTTTTTTGGGTTTATGCGGGTTTGGCCGCCTTCCCCACGCAACGACTTTCCACGTTTTTATGCGGTGAAAACCGGCATATCCGTGTTGAATAAATTAACCGTTCGACGCGCGGTTGTCAATAGGTTAGTGTTCAGTTCCCTTTTTCATGATTCATGCGGATAGACCGGCACTTTCATTTTGTGGGATAACTGAACTTTTCCCCTTCAACTGACCTGCGTGAAGGTTTGTCGTTTTTTGGGTTTATGCGGGTTTGGCCGCCTTCCCCACGCAACGACTTTCCACGTTTTTATGCGGTGAAAACCGGCATATCCGTGTTGAATAAATTAACCGTTCGACACGCGGTTGTCAATAGGTTAGTGTTCAGTTCCCTTTTTCATGATTCATGCGGATAGACCGGCACTTTCATTTTGTGGGATAACTGAACTTTTCCCCTTCAACTGACCTGCGTGAAGGTTTGTCGTTTTTTGGGTTTATGCGGGTTTGGCCGCCTTCCCCACGCAACGACTTTCGACGTTTTTATGCGGTGAAAACCGGCATATCCGTGTTGATAGTTCATAAAAATGTAAAATCATCAGCGTCAATATTTTAAGGAGAATCGTTTCCATTAGAAGTGGCTCTTGGCCTTTTCTTTACAAATTTGGAATTGATTTACATGCAAACTGTGTAAATGAGCTCCCTTCCATGTTGTTGGGATGGGAGTGCCATCGAGCCGATACGCACCTGGTTCGGGATCTCGTTCTTTACGCAGCATGTAGTCTCCACATTGAAGCTGGAATTTTATTCGTGTTTTCCCCCGCTGGGGTTCTACACGCTTCAGCCTGCTCAGCGTTCATTGTGCCACGAGGTGCGCGAGCGTCCCATCTCTGACGAATGCTTCGACCATGTCCTTCACGTCTATGCATTCTTCGGTGTTGTGGCCTTTTGTCCTGTGAAAGTCACAGTATTTGCTCCGATCAGCATTGTGACGATGTCGGATTATTTGAGGCTTTGGCCATGGGAGCTCCTCAGTGGCGAATATCTCGGTGACGCTTTTGGTGAGCGGCGTCCATCTGGAGTTCTTGGACTGTACGTTATCCCTTCCGCCTAACCGATGCTGCAAGCCGGATGAGGTGTCAAAGTTTACCCTTGACTGCCAAATGCCTAGCTTCCGCTTTTTGTTTAATCGGGCGGTAAGGACATTCTCTTCCCTTGTTTTCTGGGTGTAGAGGTTTGTGCTCTGTGGGAGATCTCTACCCAGTTGCTTTTCCGTTTCCGCAAAGCGTTTAGCTGCTGTCATGATGGCATCTCATGTGGATGGCATGCCATCTTTACCCGTTAAGGTGCGGATGAGCTCTGGGTCGTTCGCGCCCTGAATAAAGGCAGCGCGAACAAGATCTTCGCTAATGTTACCCAGACTTAGCTTCTTCGAGTTGAAGCGAGTGATGAAGTCCAGCAAAGATTCATCTTTTTCTCGAATGCACTTGAGGATTGTCCATTGCTCCTCGGTATACTTTCTTTGCTGGCTGAAGTGTTGGCTAAACTTCTGTTGGAAGTCAGCTCAGTCGTAGATGTGGTTGACCGGTAGACGATCGAACCACGCTCTAGCAGCCCCGACCAGTGTCATTTGGAACATGTAACACCATATAGGTTCCGTCCAACTACTGACGGTTGCCCCCGCTATGAATCTGTTCAAATGATCATCTGGGTCGGATATACCATCATATGTGCCTATGCTGGACATTTGTTTGGCACTTTTTGGGGCGATTGCTTCTGCAATGTCCCTTGCAAATTTGGACGTTCCCGCATTTGCAACGTTTGGTCTGAATGTTTTGGAGAAGTCTCGTGGACTTCCACCTGTGTTTTTTGGTTTGAAGGCTTGTCCAAAATGCCTTCTCGGCTGGGATTCCGTTTCCTTACGCTTCCCTTTTGCCCTATGGCGAGGGTTCGCGTCGGAGTCGAATTCCTCCGAGTCATCCAAGTAATCTTCGAATTCATCAGCCTGTTGGACGTTGCGCAAGCGTTCGTCCAACTCGGCTTGGAATTCCCTCTGACGTGCCTCCGCCCATGCCTTAACTTCATCGAGTGTTTGGCGGGGGAGTCTTGTTCGTTTCTCTAACTGGGTATCGGTGAATCCCAGTGAGCGATTATTTACTGCACTTGCCCCAGCTTGGGTAGCTGGGGTAGTGTTCGTAAAGTTTACTTCACTTGCCCCGGCTTGGGTAACCGGGTAGTGTTTGTAAAAACTGTGTTGCCGGTATTCCCCCCAGTAGCTGGGGTTGTGGTTACCGGAGTTTCTTTAACCATCTTGGAAGTTTGAAAAACTGAAGAATAAAGTTCTAGCTTTATGCACGGATGGCGCCAATGAAGAAACACTAACCGGACCCCGGGCAGATTACTGGTAACCTGGGGGTTAGATAGATGTTTCCCACGAGGGGTGAGACCCTGAGAAGATGGTTCTTCTGATAACCTGCAAAACAGACACCGTGAGCTTGTCACTGAGAAGGGGGGGGGGGGGGTTCCTCCTTGTGACCACCCTCCGGCGTGAGAATCAGACTAGATTGCTCTTTAAATATAGGTGTATATTAAGAGATTGCTAGAGCAGATATCAGGTATTATATGATGATACAAGATAAGATATGATAAGAGATGATGATCATACCATTTGTGGTATTTATAGCCGAAGGTAGGTTTCCAAGGAGGTGTGGCCGGCTGCAACAGTGTTCCTGTTCAACCAACAGTAGCCTACGCACGTGCCCTGCTGGTAGTTGGTGGGTAGGCAGCGGCTGATAATGACCAGGCCTGCTGTATACCATTCCTTTTCCACCAACTGCCGGCTACGCACGTGGTATGACAGGAGTTGGTGAGTAGGCAGCGGCTAATAGTGACACAGTACAGGAGCATGCTGCTCGCCATACTGTTGTCAATAAGCTGTCGTATCTTTAGTCAGATCTTTTTCCCATACCTCGTCAGGTACAGTACAGAAGATCTTCCCGTATCGTACGGACTGGCTTATTTGGGCGGGAGTATTCCCCCTCCCGCCCTTGTGCGGGATTGTTCCCGGCTTCGCTCATTCCTTCAGGTGACACTGAGTGATTGAGAGCTAAGTGCCTTGTGCGTGTAGCCTTGCTGCGCGGGTGGCCTTCCCTGATGGCTTGTATCCGAGGCTGCGGGGACAGGCGAAGTCCTTCACCATCGGGAGGCATTTCCTGCGGGACCAGCTTGCGTACTGCGCGTAAGGACGTCACGTCTCTGAGCATGGTTGGTCCTGCGGATCCAGTTGGTTTCTGCGCAGACGTCCCTCTTCAAGGTGAGTCTTGCGGGTCCAACTGGGCTCTGCTGAGACCTACCTCTTCAGATTTCAATATGTGTTGGTTTATTACTCCTCAACATCTTGTTTCACAATTCACACGCTTTTAAATGCATGCAAGTTTTGCATGCAAGTTTGGCCTGGTGATTTTTACACGAATACAAATTAATATAGACCGTGTATACAATTTGAACAATTCAAGCCATCAACTTGAAATCTAACATTCCGTTAAGCTTGACGCCCTTTAGCTTTATGTATCTTAGCTAGGTCGATGTATCGTAAACGCAAATTAAAACTTGAAAGCAAATAATTCTTGGAACTCTCGCGTTTCTCTTCCTCTCATGTTAGATCAATAATTGAAAGGATTATTGGTTCTAAACTTCTAATCCTAGCACATGCAGTCAGCGGTACTCTTGAGTCTTGATATTTGGTTTTGTAATTGTGCTACTAAAAATAGTAATAAGCTTTAAAAACCATTTTAACATATTCTTGGTGAGTTGTAACACATTTAAGTATTTAACCCGTTTTTTAATCTATATTTTTCTGATAAATTGAAAATAAAGTATTTTTAAGTACATTATTCGCAGTTTTCAACCATAAATTTAAACCAAGACACGATCCTGAATATTTAATTAGAGTGATCAGGAAGGTTTGTCTTGTCCTGGGATGTTTTATTTTTCTTTTCTCAACTCTTCCCATTTCCAAGGGATTCGCACTCTGTAAATTTTGATTAATAAATTCAGCAATATTATAAAAAAATCAGCATTATTAATAATATTATAACACACACAAATTTTCTTAAGGTGGCACCGTAGTAATTAAAAGGAAAATGGGAAGAAGTTAGGCAAATGTGGTTGTCCATCGTATTCCAAGCCTTTTATGCATGTGGTCTTCACAAGATCCCTTTAAGAAGACATTATCCAATTTAATACTTTTAATTCATTTATTTCTCGAAACAATGTAGTATAAAAATAAAAACCCTCATTTGTTTTGGTATAATTTTTTTTTAATAGAATTAAATTCTTTTAAAATAAACTATATAAAAAATAGGACACCTTGAGTTTTATAATTTGAGACCATTATATTAATTTTTTTTACTAATTAGTATGATACGATATTACGATTCTTATAACTTTAATGGCTTTGATTACTTATTTGTGTTCATTCTTTAAGAAATTAAATGAACATGTGCGTGTTTATGTTCGTTCATTAAAAGTATGAACGAACGGTTCATGAACAAACATAACGTACTGAACATATATGAATGAATATAATTGAGCTAAAACTAGCTAAAAAAATTAACGTGAAAATCAATGTTCCTAGCCTAAAAAGCATAAAACTTTTAGACTAAATTATAACTGGCCAAAAAATTTTAAATGAATATATTAATGAAGGTAAATTAATGAAGTTAAGCAAACATAAACTAACGAGCATAAATCAAAGTAAACGAATGAACATAAATGCATTTATAAATTGAATTAACATAACAACTAATCCTATTCAAAGAACATAAATGAGCGCACGAGCTAGGCATGTGTTTATGTTCACTCGTTTAACTAAATGCACAAATATTTTTGTTTATGCCCGTTCGTTTATTAAATAAACGGACATAAAGGAATTTTCTGCTGAAAAGTTCATGAAAAACGCTCGATTCATTTACAAATATAGACTTGAATAACTTAAACTTTGTAGACAATGAAATGAATTTTGGTAGTTACAACAACTAATCCTATTCAAAGTTAGCTAGTTATATGAAATTATCTATCGCTTTTTTACATAAACAACTTACATAACCTATATTTATGTGTACCAGTCAAAACCTGGAAAGCAGCCTCTTTTTAAAGTTCTCTTTTATTTGTAAAAATATTAATAGTACAAGTCTATTTATTTAATTGTATGATTTTAAATTATTTCTTTTGGAGTATGGGATAAACTATTTCAAATTTCTGTAGATTATCAAACTGGAATCAATTGCAGTCGAGTTAAGACAAACAATGCTTAAGCAGAGTCAACTCTATTCATGGACCCTACTTAGATTAATAATTAAAAATATAAACAAAAATAAAAACAATGGTCAAAGAGAAAACACTCAAACTTTTAGGTACCAAAATTGCAATCATATGTAGGTATGGAACCCAATAGCTTTCAGCGTGATAGACGTTTTCAATTATATATTTGCATGAGATGCATAAGTGTTTACTATATAATTGTGTACATACTCAATTGATTCATTTCAATCTATAGTTATTACAATATATAGAAATAGACTGAGCACATTAAAGTCCTAATACTATAGTGGAATATAGATAATCGGAATCTAAATTATACATGATATATATATTTTCCTCCAGAAGTTTCTCATCAAAGCTGCATTAAAAATACAGCATATAAAATATGCATGCAAATTAAATAAACAAGTTTAAATTATCGTTATTAAAAATATGGCCTATGATTGTTCAGTGAGATTATAATACTGATCCACAGTTGATTGTTGTTGTTTTCAACCTCTTAATGCCACCACATCCAATTCATTATTTTTCTGTCACCATCATTTTTTATATATATGGAGGAGGTTTTATATGTATTCATGGATGACTATGTCAAATTGACAAAAAGCTTTTACACTCATAAATTTTAAAACAACTCATGACCTTTGACCCATGCAATGTGAAGATGACATTGTAACGAATAAAGCCTATATAATTAGTCGATCTAGATCGCGAATCAATTCAACGTCATTGATTCAAATACAAGCGTCATGAATAATATGTCAACTATATACCACTTTTTGAATGATGATGAAGTGAAACATTTGAGGATCAATTAGCTAGTGTACGTATATAGTAGCAACCATTAATTTGCAATGATAATGATTATTGATCGGTACAATATTTAATGTGAACACCAAGCTTGGACAGTTACATACTCGTTTGTTTAGTGTCTGAGTATAACTTTTAATGATATTTAATATAGTATGTTTTCAAAAGTTGGATATATATCATGGAACATTTGTTGAAGTTTATCTCCATGGTTGTTTCTTCAAGGACACGAAAAGAGATATAAAGTATGCATCATGAAAATCATTGGAAAGTACATGCCATAAAATATATGATATGGTTAGTTAATATGCCATTATTGACAAATAACAAGGGGGGACGTCTTTACACTTTACATACCAATTGAAAATTTCAGAGAGTTGTATTGATCTAACATTAATCAAAGTTTGCTTGCTTAATCACACAAAAAAATGCTTACGCTGTTAATTAGTCGTGTATCTGATAAGAGCAATGCATGCTCAGGTGACGAGAACGACTTCATAAAACTTGGACCAATGTCGTTATGATTATGAGAAAACCTCTTTTACAATTTTTTTTTTCGAAAGTGTTGTTTTACAAAGACAAAAAATAGAAAACCTAACTAGAAGGAAACATGTATTGTTTTAGTATATTTATGCTATGTATGTCTTGTTATGTGTTGTTTCTGTAGATATCATATAATGTATATATTATTTTAGACTGGTATATTTGTTGACTACAAATTACTTCTGTTTCTAATCTATTGAGTTTGGTGATAGCTACATATTTAGGCACTTGAGTTATGGATCCAAAGTCCAAACTGGAGTGGTTTGGCTTCAGACAGAATAGTACAATTTATCATAACTCCAAGAAGAAATGCACAAAAAGAAAAGCTAGTACATGTACTGCCACACAAAAAGATAAAAAAAACAAATAAACACTTGTTTTTTTGTGATTTTTCATATTGTCTTCCACTACAATCATCACAAACCCCAAGAAACTGTCTCATAGTCTCTCATCTGTATCTTCTTCCTTAATTACAAGAGTGTATCAGACACATCAGTAATGATAGCATATCTCCTTATGATCACTTCTTGTCTTGTATGCATCCTCATTATTAAACAAGTAACTGCTACTGATGTTGTTTGTGTTACTGTTACCAATGAGTTGCTTGACTTCCTCAAGATCACTATGCGAACTCCCATAATTATTCTTCAAGTTGTACTCTTTAGGTTTCTGATCAGCACTGTAGTTGTGGTCAATCATGAAACTTTGACTTTGATCTCCAAAACCCTGAAGAGAAAACTGGTCTTCTTGCTTGATCTGATAATTATTATTATTATTATTACTTTTGCTATAATTTCCATAACTGAGTTGACTCATACAACTCCCACCTTCAGATGATGAACCAGCTGTACTGACTTGATCATGAACTTCACCACCACTTCCAAACACAAGCATGGCTTCTTTAACATCTGATGTAGGGTACTGGTACTCCATAGGCTGGCTGTACATGCTCTGATGATCCTCCTGAAACCCTAAACTGAAACAATTCTCATTATTGTTAATGTTGGTGATCAAACTGACCAGAGAGTTTGAATCTGGTGGTGGTGTGAGATGTGTAATATCATTGGCATGATCTTGAACATGAACAAGGGTTGTGGGCTGCAGAGAGGTGATATTCATACTGTTGTTCAAGCTCATGAAGTTAGGGTTAATGTAACTGCTAAAAGGTGAAGAAGTGTTGGTCAAGAAGAGGTTTGATCTGTATGGTGGTGGTGAGTTGAGGGGTAAAGATGGAAAAAAAGAAGGCTTTTTTTGAAAAGATGGAAGCATGGACAAGATCTTCTTCTTCAGCTTGGTGTTCCAGTAATTCTTTATATCATTATCAGTCCTTCCTGGTAGCTGAGCTGCTATTATTGACCATCTGCATATACATACATAATTCAAAAGATTTTATTCATAAAATGAGCAATGTTTTCAAACACATGTTAACAAGAAATTAGATCAAATATCATCATCATCATCGTACTCAGTAAATCCCACAAATAACAAAGCTACAGAGAGTATGAGAAGGGTAAGATGCAGAGACAGATCAGACCATATTCATATTCATATTCAATTCTAAAAAGATCCAAGATTTGATGATATATACATACCTGCTACCAATGTTAGCATACAAATTGCAGATGATCTTGTCTTCATCATCAGTGAATTCACCATGTTTAATATTGGGTCTAAGATAGTTTAGCCATCTCAATCTACAGCTCTTTCCACATCTTTTTAAACCTGAAAATTACTCAAATCCATCAACACCAAAACCTTATCCAAAAATGGAAAGAAAGATTAATATTAATATTAATACCTGCTTTGTGAGGAAGAGCAATCCAGTTACCACCAGTACCATATTTTTCAATGAAGGTTTTGAGTTTTGCATCTTCTTCAGGAGACCATGGACCCCTCTTTACATTTTCTTTATCACAACATGGAGCCCTACCCATCTTTCTCTCTACCTTCTTCTGGTGTATGAATCTCACTTACAAATTGGCCTTTTGCAAAAGAAAATCTGTATGTGTATCTGTGTGGTGTGTGTGTTGTTAAAGAGAATAATGTTTGGTGTGTATGCAGGTTGGCATTATATAATATATATATTGAGTGAGAGACTTGTTCTGATGTAGGTCACTAAAGAAATATTATTTTAACTGAAAAGCAAAAACAAGTCAATTAGGATGATCATGTAATAATTAATGGTTTGTTTCATCAATCATCAAATCTTTTTCATATAAGGTTTAGGGGTGTGGGGGGCGCGAGAGGGGGCGCGAGTGGGGGCGCCAGCCAATAATATTGTGACGTGTGGCAGAGAGAGAAACTTGATAAGATGGGTGTTGGTTGTGGTGCTCGCGCCCCGGGACATGGTGTGGAGGGGCGCGAGAGGGGGCGCGAGCGGTTTTTTTTTTATTTTTTTATAAATGTATTAAAAAAACGTATTATTAAAAAAACTCATAAATTATTTAAAAAAACACACATTAATTAAAAAAACACATTAATATCTAAAAAAAAATTAAAGTACTAAAAAAAAACATTATTCTTATTCTTCGGCTTGGTCTTCTTCGATCAACCTCTTCCGGATACGTTCCTTTTGTTTTTCCATCAGCATTTGGTCGACCGGATTTAGGTTACTGAAGTCTCTTGTAAGGAAGTCCAAATCTCTCATTCTTTTTTTTTCCTTTTTGTCATTAGAGACCACCTCCATGGTTTTGTTGAATTTATTGAGGGATTCAACAAGATCGTTGATGTTTACGGCTTCCCCCTCAGCCGGTTTTTTCCCCCTGGCGTCCCTTCCCAATGGCCGCCTCCTCGGCGGTGAAGACGTTTCCTCCCCCGCAACGTTTAGGTCGAATCCAACCCGGCAATCCGACTCGGCGGAAGTGCTATACGCTCCAGACGAACTAGTTTTAGTCCGTTTCGGCCCTACTTCCGCATCAAGGTCCGGCGCCACCAGCTCAACCCACTTAGAACACCTTCTCAACCTCTCCCACACCTTTACACCGTCTCACGTCTTCACCGTCCCATACCTCCGCAGGCACTCCTGCTTCCACTCTTCGACAGTGAAATTATAAACCGCCAAATCGTCACTGCCACTTGGTCTCATACGACCGGCGTTCCTGTTGAACAGATTAGTAAACAAGCCGACAAATTTTCTGATTTCGGTCCACCGACCCGAAATCATATCGGCGTTCCGCTCTGTACTCCCAACGAGCGAATAGAACGTCTCCCTAACCTTTGTCCAAAAGACCTTGCTCTTTTGGTAGTCCGCTGCAAAATGCATAAATAAATTTGTAAGTCATTTAACTTTTTTATTTAACTTTTTTTTAAAATCATTTTTAAAAACGTTAAAACAATTACCGCAACGCCGATCCTCAGAAATGACTATCCAAGCCCGACACAGGGCTTCCTTCTCATCCGATGACCACGGAGTGGTTTTCCGTTTCGTCCTTCCAGTCGAAGCCGAACCCGACCCGTCCGTTGCAACTTGTTTTTTCCGGTGGACGCGTCTTCTTTGTCCCGCAGCTTCACCTTCTGGTTCTTGTGTCTCCGGAACAACAAAGTTAGGAGACGGTTGTATGTTGGATGGTTGAAAGCCGGATGATTGTTGCGACCCCGAATAAAACATCGCTTGGTCCGGTGCCGACCATAAATCGTCGTAACTGTAATCTGAATCTAGGTTTGGGTACCAATTTCCAGCCATGTTTTTAAAAAAAGGTTTGGAAGATGGGGTGATTTTGGGTTTTTTTGAGGTTGTGGTAAAGTATTTTATGTGATTTTGGGTGTGGTATGTGATATTGGGTTGATATTGGTTTATATAGAGAAAAAGTTTTTTTTTTTAATAAACTTTAAAGAGCCAACGGCTCTATTTATCCACACCCAACGGCTCTGCACGCATTCCCAAGCCACTTTACGCCCATTTTCAGCCGTGACTGGCCTTGCGCCCGCCTTGGTCTGCGTGCTCGCGCTCCTTTCGCGCCCCTCTCGCGCCTCGGTGGTGTGGTGCTCGCGCCCCGGGGCGCGAGCGGATGGGCTTTCGCGCCCCTTCTCGCGCTCCGCACCCCTCAGCCTAAGGCTGAGGGGTGTGGGGCGCAATCCTGGGCGCGAGAGCCCCTCCGCTCGCGCCTCGGGGCGCTAACCCCACACCACCGGGCGCGAGCGGGGCGCGAGCGGGGAAATCCATGCAGGCGTGAGTGTGGTCGCGGGAGAAGAGAGAGGAAAAGCTGGTGGGCTCGAGAGAAAGAGCCGTTGGAGCTCAACAATTTTTTTAAAAAAAACCTTAAAACCCTTATATAATATCCCAAACTCCTATATAATACCCCATTTCATCTATAAAATACCCCATTTCACCCATATCAATCACCACAACTTCAAAATAAAACCCAAAATCAACCCATCTTCCCAATTTTTTTTTTTAAAATAATGTCGTCGTACTTTAGTATTTTACGAAGAAGCAAGAGTCTGCTAGAAAAGATATTGAAAGAGCTTTTGGAGCTATAAAAAAACAATATTATGTTCTGGCGAACCCGATACGTTATTGGACTCGGGAGAGGATAACGGACGTCGTCTACACGTGTCTGATCCTACACAACATGACGTTAGAAGACGAGGGCAAAGCTATCTGCCAAAACTACCAAGGTGACATTCCGCCACAACCGTCCACAATCAGTGATCAACAAAAACTTCATAACATAGCAAATATCAAGAGCCGTGAGATACACGGGGATCTTCGACATGAGTTGGTTGAACATTTGTGGGCGGGGCGACCCGATGATCTTGTATTAGATTAGTGTTATTATTAAGTATTATTGTTTGTTTAATTTTTAGTATGTTTTTTTTTTGTAATTTGAATTTTAAAAAAAAATGTGTGTTTTTTTAAATAATTTATGAGTTTTTTTAATAATACGTTTTTTTAATACATTTATAAAAAAATAAAAAAAAAATCCGCTGGAGCCCCTCCACACCAGGGCCAGGGGCTCCAGCGGGGGCTCCAACACCCATCTTATTCAGTTTCTCTCTCTGCCACACGTCACAATATTATTGGCTGGAGCCCCCATTCGCGCCCCCGTTAGAGCCCCCCACACCCCTCAGCCTAACACAATAAAACCTCAAATAAATGTGTCTGCATATTAGTCATTGTATGGTTTAATCTAGGAAAACGACCTAAATACAACCTCTTTCTTCCACTATACAAGGAACACCACTTTTAGTAAGTGTGGATCCACCTATAAGTTTCTTACAAATAAACCTTCTCCAAGAACACCAAATTCTAATAATAGTAAATTCAATTTAAAATCCCAATAACAAACTGATGATTATAAATTGAAATATGTCTCATTTCTGAAATTTCTGAATTACAATGACAAAAATGGGTAGGTAAAAACTTTGTTACAGTTACCTTTTTTTACTAGGCTTGTCACTTAGTTATTTATATATATAGTTGAACAAAAATAATGTATCAATTACTTACCTACAATTTCATTATTACATTAATTAATTAATTAATTAGTTGCAATACTTTATTAAAATTTTAATAAAGTAACTACAATAAAAATCATGACACGTTAACCTTCTTTTATTAAATTGTATTAGCACTGGTCCAGTCGCTTGTTGGATTAATTAAAATTTAAAATTTGAATAATGTAATTGACGGTACGTTTATTGAGAAATTGCAGTGACATTAAAATATGTATCTATTTGTCATGTTGCATTGTTACAACATTTTAGTCTTTCTTTTATTAGAAGTTGCAAAAATCTATATCATTGTTATTAGCTTGTTATTGTTTTATTAACAACAATGACCCGAACACCCAGATTACCTTAGCAGATAGATCACGCTTATGTTGCAGTGTTGCACAACCTGGAAGACAATGCTCCATATATAATAAAAGTTACGGGGTTGTTGCTGAACCAATGGACTTTGGTGAATCATTGTCATTACTTGTAAACAAGTAAACTAGGTGCACACTCATGATATATGCATAGCACTTTGGAAAACCCTTATGCGTCATCGTGTTGATTTATAGGTTGTGACTTTATTTTACACCTCTAAGGCAATCGACTATGAATATTGATAAATTTAAGGTTTTAAATGGTTAAATGAGTGTGCATCCATAAACATAAGTTATAGAAAACCGTTATTTATGTTAAGAACTTCACGTTCTTTGTTTGTTTGAGTTTTCAGTTACTATCGTCAATTGTGATTCAAATTCGCGTGGTTGGTTTCGTGTTCTAAAATTTTAAGGATTTCCATTCTTTTGTGTTTGTTAATTGAGGATTGCTCGCATAAGTCTATAGTGTTAGCTTTCTATGCATTGTGGCTTTACATAACATTACAGGAGTTTAAAGTCCAGAACTAGCAACCGACATAGGTTTATTGTTTGTGCTTCATTGGGTGATTTTTGGTGCTATTACAAAACTGTTTGTGCTTTATATGTGTAGGGGTATGGTACTAAAACCCGGTTCTACGACCCTAAATCTATTATGTTTGGCTTATTTTATTACATGGACTAATACAATGTTATTGGGCTGAGGGGGTTTTGTGGAGGTAACCCTAATTGGGCTAGGCCCATTAGGGTACCATGATGGTGGCCATGAGACTCTCTATATAAGGAGGTCTCTATCTCCTTATTAGGGGTCATGCTCAATAAGAGCCACCACTTTTTGTGTCTGTGAACAAGAAATCCTCAGGATATCTTAGCAGTCACCCCCACACCCCCGAAACCATTGCAGGTCTCAACATTGCAGGTCATCAGGCGCAGCCGCAGAAGAAGAAGATCAAGACGTGGTTCGTTCATCTCGAAAATCCATGGAAACATCGTCATGGATCAGGTAAGATTCATTTCGTGCTTCGACATTGGCGCCATCCGTGGGACGGCAACGAACTGCCCTTCGATCTTCATCTCGGCTGTCAGATCTCTCCCAAGAAAAACACAGGTCTGGAAGTTTACAGAAAAAGGCTTCAAAGCTTGTTCTCTTAAAGTTCAAAAAGATCCATAGATCTAAAAAGAGGCTTCCAGATCTGGGCAAGAAGAAACGGCCTGATTCGAATGATCAGATCTCCGGATCTGTGATGGTTTTAAATCTGCTCCGGGCTTCAGATCTGTCCAGATCTGATTTACAGATCTAGGTATAGATTACAGACCTGGATTTTAGGTCTAAAGTTGCAGATCTGACTCTAAAATTGCAGATCCAGAAATTACCAGACTTCCGCCGCCATGTACGCACGCCCGTGGATTCTCACTCCGCAGCCGTGCATGTGCCGCCGCGGAAACCACCATCTGGGTTTTGAGCAAGAGACCTCCGCCATGCACGCGCACTCACGAGTCACCACTCTATCGCGGTGCATGCGCGCATCAGGCTACGCGCCAAACTTCAAGGTTGGGAATCCTCCTAATATCCCATATGGCTACGCGCCAAACTTCAAGGTTGGGAATCCTAATATCCCATATGGCTACGCGCCAAGGTTGGGAATCCTCCTAATATCCCATATGGCTACGCGCCAAACTTCAAGGTTGGGAATCCTCCTAATATCCCATATGGCTACGCGCCAAGGTTGGGAATCCTCCTAATATCCCATATGGCTACGCGCCAAACTTCAAGGTTGGGAATCCTCATAATATCCCATATGGCTACGCACCAAACTTCAAGGTTGGGAATCCTCCTAATATCCCATATGGCTACGCGCCAAGGTTGGGAATCCTCCTAATATCCCATATGGCTACGCGCCAAACTTCAAGGTTGGGAATCATCATAATATCCCATATGGCTACGCGCCAAACTTCAAGGTTTTGGAATCCTCATTATATCCCATATGGCTACGCGCCAAACTTAAGGGTTGGAAATCCTCATACCATATGCTCACACATCACATATGCTCACGCCTATTACACATGCTTACACATCACATGCTCACACATGTCACAGTCTACACGCACGCGCACGCAACATCTGCGCGTGGCGCATAACACAAAACCAAAGTCTACGCGCACGCGCATGCAACATCTGCACGTGGCGCGGGACATAAAGTAGCTCGTAAGTCGCCTCACGCGCAGGCTTTTATATTCACACAGCTCATAAGACGCCTCTCGCGCAAGCTGTTATTATTCTTACAGCCCGTAAGTCGCCTCACGCGCAGGCTTTATTATTCACACAGCTCATAAGACGCCTCGCGCGCAAGCTGTTATTATTCTTACAGCCCGTAAGTCGCCTCACGCGCAGGCTTTATTATTCACACAGCTCATAAGACGCCTCGCGCGCAAGCTGTTGTTATTCTTACAGCCCGTAAGTCGCCTCACGCGCAGGCTTTTATTATTCACACAGCTCATAAGACGCCTCGCGCGCAAGCTGTTGTTATTCTTACAGCCCATAAGTCGCCTCACGCGCAGGCTTTTTTATTCACACAGCTCATAAGACGCCTCGCGCGCAAGCTGTTATTCTTACAGCCCGTAAGTCGCCTCACGCGCAGGCTTTTATATTCACACAGCTCATAAGACGCCTCGCGCGCAAGCTGTTGTTATTCTTACAGCCCGTAAGTCGCCTCACGCGCAGGCTTTTATTATTCACACAGCTCATAAGACGCCTCGCGCGCAAGCTGTTGTTATTCTTACAGCCCGTAAGTCGCCTCACGCGCAGACTTTTTTATTCCCCAGCTCATAAGACGCCTCGCGCGCAAGCTGTTATTATTCTTACAGCCCGTAAGTCGCCTCACGCGCAGGCTTTATTATTCACACAGCTCATAAGACGCCTCGCGCGCAAGCTGTTATTATTCTTACAGCCCGTAAGTCGCCTCACGCGCAGGCTTTTATTATTCACACAGCTCATAAGACGCCTCACGCGCAAGCTGTTATTATTCTTATAGCTCGTAAGACGCCTCACGCGCAAGCTTTATTACTTTCACAGCTCGTAAGTCGCTTCACGCGCCAGCTCAATTATTATTCTCAAAGCTCATAAGACGCCTCTCGCGCGCAAGCTTTATTACTTTCACAGCTCGTAAGTCGCCTCACGCGCCAGCTCAATTATTATTCTCAAAGCTCATAAGCCGCCTCTCGCGCGCAGGCTTTATTATTCTTAGCTCGTAAGACGCCTCACGCGCAGGCTTTATTATGCTACAGCTCGTAAGACGCCTCTCGCGCGCAGGCTTTATTATTCTTAGCTCGTAAGACGCCTCACGCGCAGGCTTTATTATGCTACAGCTCGTAAGACGCCTCTCGCGCGCAGGCTTTATTATTCTTAGCTCGTAAGACGCCTCACGCGCAGGCTTTATTATGCTACAGCTCGTAAGACGCCCCTCGCGCGCAGGCTTTATTATTCTCAGCTCGTAAGTCGCCCCGCGCGCCAGCTTAATTATTATTCTCAAAGCTCATAAGACGCCTCTCGCGCGCGGGCTTTACTATTCTCATAGCTCATAAGGCGCCTCACGCGCAGGCTATATCATTCTCATAGCTCGCAAGTCGCCTCTCGCGCAGGCTCTATTATTACAGCTCGTAAGCCGTCTCACGCGCAGGCTTTATTATTTTTACAGCTTGTCACCATCATGGGGAAAACCTCCCAAAACTCAGACAATAAAGACAAGGCCAAAGAAAAGGGAAAAAACCGCCTCACACCTTATAAAGTCCAGCGCTCCACCTAGAGGTGCACAAATCGGTTTTATTGAAAAAACCGGTTCGGTTATTACCGGTTTTTTTTTGTCCGGAAAAAAAACCGGTTCGGTTAATAACCGGACCGGTTATTAACCGGTTTTTGTTTCTGAAAACCCTAACCGGTCTAACCGGTTAGGACCGGTTTAGAAACCGGTTAGAACCGGTTAATAAACCGGTTTTTTTATTAACCGGTTTTTTAATAACCGGTCTAACCGGTTAACCGTTTTTTTTTTTTTTTTTTTTTTTTTTGGGTTTAGGGTTTGGGGTTTAGGGTTTAGGGTTTAGTTTAGGGTTTAGGGTTTAGGGTTTAGGGTTTCGTTGTTAGGATTCTTTGCTTCGAAGATTAAAAACACATAACTTTCATTTATAGCTTTTACATTAAAAATACAAACATTAAATGGTTATCGCATATTCGTAACTCAAAAATACAAACATTAAAGAATGCTTAGACACGATTACATTAACAACTTGCTGTTTCTTACTCATTATTTGCCTCCATATTTGCTGTTTCTTTAACTAATTTTCTTCGCTACCCGATCCCGAGCTATTCCTTAGGTAATCGTCGTACGCGGCTTCTTCATCGGTCATTGGTTGAGTGTGTCCTTGATTGACCTCGTCTTCATACAAGGCCGCCTCATAGTCCATTTCCCCCTCGAGTGAGCGTTGATGTTGTGCCCTATCTAAAGAGTCCAAGTAATCCTTGTAGCAAATCGACATCTCTACAGCTGGTGGAGTGAGTCGAGTCCTCCTAATCGATATAACCCTGCCAGAAACAGAAAAAGCAGACTCCGAAGCTACCGTGGAAGCTTGGACCGTTAGTAAATCTTTGGCCATGGCGGCGAGGATCGGAAACTCATCCTCCTTACCTCTCCACCAAGCCAGCAAATCAAGACTTCTAAATTCATCCGGAGTCATGTGTTTCACAAAGTTGGTACCACCATACCTTCCAAGTTCACTGCTTGGGGTGTTTACCTTTTGACGTTTACCGGCGTCTTCCCAAATCATGTAGTACATCCCCATTTCAAGGTCGGTTTGGGATTGGGATTGGGCAACAGCTCTTAACGAGTCATGAATTTGGGAAGATGACCCGTATTTTGTAAGGTAAACATCATACATGTTTGCCAAGGTGGTGTTGAAAGCATTCTTTAAAGTTTGGTTATAATAGGGGTTTTGATCGTCGTTTAACTCTAGCTCATCACAAATTTTTTCTATTAAAGCTTCAACACCACCAACATTGATGCAAGGGTTTAACGCAGCAGCACAGGTCAAAACAGCGGGTAGTTCTTGAAAATATTTTCTAAATTTTTCTTTCATTTTTACACCCATATCAAAATAAGGTGCACCCCTACAATGAATTTCACTCAACTTTGTGCACATGACAGCAATTTTTGGTAAAGCAATGGGGCTTGTTGGATAGTAAACCCCGGATAAACTAGTTGTGCAAGATTTAAAAATTTGAAGGACCTCCGTAACGATCTCAATCAATAACCAGTTTCTAGGATCGTACGGTGCACATTTACCCCTATTTGACAAAATTTGATGAAACGCAATTAATGATTCTTTTTGTTGGATGGCTTTCTCAAACATTTCACAAGTCGAGTTCCATCTTGTTGGACAATCCCAATTTGGCCCCAACCATTGACAATTAGCTTCTACACAAAATTTTTTGTATCTTGAAAATGTTGTCTTGTTGCTAAAAACATCTCGTAACATTCTTTTAAAATTGTTTCTTTGCGTTTCGATCACGTTTAACCCATCTTGCACGGCCAAGTTGATAATATGTGCAATGCATCGGCTATGATAAAACGCTCCATCACAAATAGGTTTATACTTTAATTTTAAATGGCCAACCGCGGCCGTATTGTTGGACGCGTTATCAAACGAAATTGAAAAGATTTTATCTTCAATCTTGTATTGTCGAATGACTTTATCCAAGAGTTTAAAAATATTTCTACCCGTGTGCGGGTAATCAAACAATTGAAACGCAACGGTTCGTTTCATCATTTGCCACGACTCGGGGTCAACCCAATGAGCCATCACACAAATGTATGAGTCGGGCGAACCATTAGGTACCGACCACACATCCGTTGTTAAGTTTACACCAGTTTGTAAGTTTGAAAAGTATGAAATTAGGTCGGATTTAGCGTTTTTCCATGATTTAAGACAGTCTCTTCTAAGGGTCGAACGACTTACGTGTTGGTAGCGTGGTTGAACATACTTTTGCATCATCTCCGTGAATTGAGGGTTGTCGAAGTGGTTGAAAGGAAGTGTTTGTTGAATCACAAAGTTTGAAAACTGTTGACGTACCGCTTCAAGGTCGTACGTAAACACCGTTCCTTGATTCGTCATCTCCGGCTGCGAACTACTTCCCGATTCGTCCTTCAAGGCCTTGCAAAAGGGCCTTTGTACATGCGCTTTTAAAGTGGAGTTTGCATCTTTGCCATAAAACTTCAAACAATGCTTGCATCGAGCTTTTTGGCTACCGTTAGACATTTCGCATAGGTCGAAATGTTGCCAAACATCTTGGTTTCGTTTCGTGGGGATGACCCGAACGACCGTTTCTCCCGTGTTCGAGGCACCCATGTTGACCGATGAAGCAGCACTTTGGGAGGCCATGATAATCGACTACGAATTAAGAGTGGTATACTCGAGTATGAAATAAACGACTACGAAATAAGAGCGTATGGAGTGGTAATGTGGTATAATTGAGCGTGAGATAACAAAATAATCGCGTATGAAATAAACGTTTAGAGCGTTTGGAGTTGTATAATCGAGTGTGATCTAACCAATACCCAACCTAAACTATATATAGATGTTTGTGGGGGTAAAATGGTAAAAAAAAGAAAAAAAAACGGTCAAAAAATAAAAAAAACGGCTATATAGCCGTTTTCCAACGGTAAAAAACCGGTTTTAACCGGTTATAAAAAAAAACCGGTTAACCGGTTTTTTTATAACGGTAATAAACCGGTTTATAAAAAAACCGGTTAACCGGTTTTTTTATAACCGGTTATAAAAAAAAACCGGTTTCTTTTATAACCGGTTTCAAAACCGGTTTTGCCTCTAAAACTTAAAACCGATATACAAACCGGCGGTTTGTAAACCGGTCAAACCGGTTTTTAAAAAACCGGTTTTTTTAAAAACCGGTTTCCGGTTTAAACCGCCAAACCGGTTCGGGAACCGGTTTTTTTGAACACCTCTAGCTCCACCTAGACGCTTGCGCGCCCAGGAGCAACACTGGACTTGGGGGGCTTGTAGGGGTATGGTACTAAAACCCGGTTCTACGACCCTAAATCTATTATGTTTGGCTTATTTTATTACATGGACTAATACAATGTTATTGGGCTGATGGGGTTTTGTGGAGGTAACCCTAATTGGGCTAGGCCCATTAGGGTACCATGATGGTGGCCATGAGACTCTCTGTATAAGGAGGTCTCTACCTCCTTATTAGGGGTCATGCTCAATAAGAGCCACCACCACTTTTTGTGTCTGTGAACAAGAAATCCTTAGGATATCTTAGCAGTCACCTCCACACCCCCGAAACCATTGCAGGTCTCAACATTGCAGGTCATCAGGCGCAGCCGCAGAAGAAGAAGATCAAGACGTGGTTCGTTCATCTCGAAAATCCGTGGAAACATCGTCATGGATCAGGTAAGATTCATTTCGTGCTTCGACAATATGTTATTTCGGATTTCGGTTAAATGGGTTTAGTGTTGGGATATTCAAGTTGTTAAATTATATTCGGATGCAACAAAATTCGTATTGGGCTCCTACATACAGTATTTGACTGTGATATATACTAGTTGATGAAAATGAATTTCGAATTGATTTTATCTTTGAACACCAAAGAATAACAAATGAAGAATCTAGATTTTGAAATATGAGAAATATCGTCAATAACTAAAGGACGTCTCTAACTTAAGTAAACAAAACATATTACAAAAAAAAGAAATAAAAAACAATGAAAATAAATTTTTAAAAAGTATTTTCTTCATATACCCTTATCTAATTGTCCTTATTATCAAATTCAACTCCATACACATTTGATACAAATTCAACACCATTTGTCTTCAGCACATTTGGATCTCTAGCTTACGAGGCGGTTCGTTTTTTGGAACGGGTGCAGAAGGTGGTCCACGGTGACTCGCAGAACCCGATGAACCAAGGATTTATATTTAGTAGAATAGGCTTTGCGATCCAAAAGGGGATAACGACGTAGCTTGTTGCTCGCTTACCCATCATCCAGATGTAGTTTGGTTTGTGTTAAATGTTAATAAAAAGTAATTAATACTATTTTTCTTATATCATTTATAAAACAACAAGAATGTGTCCAGAAGGCTAAGTACGATGGCGTTTAATTGCTAATCTATCTATTCTAATAAATGACTACCCAATTTTGCCACTTGTCACTCTTATAGCTCTTTTCATCTTTTTTTCAACTTTTCAATATTGATCCTTATATTTTAAATCATTTTAATATATGAATTGAAGTTTATTTTTCTTAAATGTAAATCCTATTCGATTCATTCATTAACATTAATGGTGAAATATAATAAAGTAAGGAAATATCAAAATTGAAGTTGCAGACCTATTAGAATAAAATTTTAAAATCATAGGTAATTTAAATCAAGGTAAAATATATAACTTTTTTAAACTGAGATTTGAACAGCAATGCATAATTTTTTATATAAGATTGATTTCAAATTTGGATTTAAAATTTTCTCATATATATTTGAACTCCGGAAAATGTGTATTTTCTTAATTTTCTCTAACCATTTTATATAAATATTGCAAACATGAAGAATACATTTTATATATATCTCGGTGTTTAGCATTAAATCATTGAAGTTGAATATTATAATTGTAATCCATGTGAATAGCAATTTACTATATGAACTATTTATCATTTATTTATAAGACTTTTTTGTGTGGCATAAAAGGTTAGCAACAAGAAGATCAGTATTTGGTTTTCAACATTTTCTTTCATAACTTAAGACAAAAATGCTCCAGAAACACATATTTTATGATTTGATTTATACTTTTTTATACATTCAAATATATTTAATTTAATATGCTTTATAATACAAATTACTTAATTAAAAGCATTCAAATTTTTTTTTTAAAATATGTTTCAATCCATTTCCACTATTTTCTCTTTCCAAAAATCATTTAGGATATGAAAACCTACAATATCGTTTTCATCAGTTATTTCAATATTATATTAACTTAGTAATTTTATTTTTAGACAAATACAATGATTTGAGGTAATATTAGTGTTACCTGTTGGGTATTACATAATTAAAGTGTCTATTATAGTTTATATTCAAAATAATAAAGCTATATACAAATTAATGTTTTTTTAAAAAATTTTATTGTTATATGAACACGGCTTTAAGGTTAGTATGTCTTTGTCATTTTTCATTCATATGAAATAAAACAAATCATATAGTTATATTTAAATTTTGGGTTTTATATGTTTCTTGATTATACAATTGTTAATTTTAATATATAAAATTAATTAAAATTTGTCATATGCAGAATATTAATAACAACAAATAATTTATCATGATTAATCAATTTCAGATTTTAAGAATGATTATATCATCAAAGTTCAGGTAATTTTTTTTTAGGATAATCATTTTTTTTATAAACATGAGCAAATGATCTCAAATGACATCATATATATTAATTGATCAAAAAGTATGCTATTTTATGTGTATGAATATTTTTTTATTAGTTTCATGGATATATATTATAATTTATCTAGGGTCGTGGTATGTACTTGAATAACCTTATTTGTCACACAGACATCTATACATGGTTATATCAAGAGTTATAAGTAGACATATATAAAGATTTTGATTTTTGATAAGCGATGTATATCAATCAATACAATCACAAATGTAGTGTGCAAGGAAAGTTTTACTCTCTCCGTTCAATTAAAAGTGTCAATGTTTCTTTTTTTGTTTGTCCTACTACAAATGTTCACTTTCAAAATTTATTAATCAATTTCTGAATTTACCTTTAAACACTCACAATTAACATTAATAACCAATATTGATTGACCCAATTTCCAAGGGCATTATTATCATTTGGTAAGCAAGAAAAATAATCATTCAATCTACCTTAAACTTTATGTTTTTCAAACCATGACACTTATAATGGAATGAAAGTACTTATTTGTAACATATTTGTGTAATCTTAGTTATGTAATTTCTGTAATTTTCATATAAATTGTAATTGTATTAACAATATATGATTATTATATTGGCTGTAATTCACTTAATGGTTAAAGTTTCAAATTTTCATTAATTACCCGTGTAATACACGGGCCTCAATCTAGTGTTGTTATCAAATGATGTATTAAATTAAATATTATAGTTATATTAGATTAAAAAAAACACTTATTCATCTCAACACGTGTAATTTTGAATTGACCATTTGACCGAGGAATAATAAACATAACTAAACTACCCCTTAATTGTGACAAATGAAGTATCGCAATATCTGTTAATTTCATTATAATGTTATCCTCACAAGTAGCTAGGATTTAACATGCATGCTTCCTTAAGTTTTAGTAGGGGCCTTCTGTTTTGAGTTTTCACATCATAAACGCCTTTAAAAGGATCAATATACTTGATACTTAACATACTCATTTAAACCATTTGACAAAATTTTCAAAGTTCGCCTGCTTTGTCAAACCGAAACAACCACTATTAGAAAATCTAGCGTTTTCTATGTACTTTAGATGGATTAGCGATAGAAGCAAAGCCAAATAATTTGTGATGGAACAGAGGCCGGGAAATTTTCTAGGTGGAGAAGACGTACAAACGACCAAAGTACACAAAACTGCTGAAAGAAACAACAATCGAAAAAGACATGAATGTAGCCTCAACTAGGATGGTGGTATGTTAGGTGATTTTCACCTCAAGACCATCCCTTTCCGGCAAGTATCGAAATTATTTGTCTTTGTGAATAAAATCAATGTTCTTTTACAAGAAAAATAAAAATTCCCTTTGGTATGTATTATGTTTTAACAAATTGTTTTTTTCTTGAACAGAATATATTGTAATATATATATATATATATATATATATATATATAGTGTATAAGGTTAAGTTACGATATTGAGCGTAAGGCCTAGTTACGAAAATAAGTTTAGACGATTGATATACCTTTAAAATAATCAGCTATGAGAAACTAAAAACCAATTTACAAAAGAATATATGTTTCCTAGAATTTCTAGCTTCCAAGAGAGTTATGCGAATGCAATTTAAAAAAATTCCTTATGATTTTTTTTAAACAGCTAAATAGTAATATACACTATAGGAATTAAACCATTGTTCTTCAATTTCACACCCAAACAACCTTATTATCCATCAAAGTATGAATGACACAAAAACTTATTATTTAAAAAATCCTTGAAAAATACTCCCTCGGAGTTACGTGCGTTAATTCACTATAAAATATATTCCTAGAATGATTTTTCAAATGGCGATTTCTTTGAAAGAATCATTTTTTGCTTTCTTCTATTTTTTGCTCTTAGACCGAGCGTACTCAAGTGTTGTGGGGCAGTGTTTTGGCCTAAAACGTCGGGAAACACCGCCACCTTCGGCGTTTTGAGGACGTTTTGGCTTTAAAAACTCTCCCAACGTTATGGAGAAAACGCTAGTTGGAAGAATTAGTGGAGCCAAGAAAAGAAACCATCCAATGGAACGGGAGGTGATAGCGTTTCCCACTTTATGACTACGGTTGGTCTTATAGTTATAATATATCTTAAACTTGGAGTTTGGGTTTCCGTGCCCACTTTATTTTCACCTAGCTTTTTTATGCATAGATATTGTTTCCAAATGGGTACCAAACAATCATGCTGGTGTGACAAGTTGTTCTGGTCTAATTAAGGAGCTTACCAACCGAGTTCCTATCATAATGCGCAAGTTGACAAAGGAAATTTTACTTGGTCTATCATAACTTATTCTCAAATTATTTGAAGTTTTTTACATATTCTTATACAGAAAACTACTTTTAAAGCTCGTGTAGCATACGTAATGACCCAAATAATTAAGTTACAAATAAAGTAATACATAATGTGTATAGAAAAATGTATTACATTTATGCTTGTATTATTATACATAAAATGATTTTATTTATATTACAAAATGAATTTAAAAAAATGAATTTCATTAAAAAATAATGCACGTGCAAAAACATACTAAAGAATACTCAATCTATTGAAATTTATTCTGAGTATCATATATGTATAATTGAAATAAATTTAGTTATGAACCAATTTTGAAGAATACTTCTCATATAATAATAGGTTTTGAGCGACATCATAAAAAAGATTTTGATAATTTTGAGGGGTTTCTCGACTTTGGCAATTGACAAAAAAATAACATGTTAACCCGTTCAATTTTGTGAATGTTTTGCTTCACTTGAACATAATTTTGTACGTCATGCTTCACATAAAACATTATGATCACTATTCAATGAAAAGTCAATGTTGACACAAATTTTTCTAATTCGATAAAAGTTAAAAGCATTTACAGGCCTTGAGGTGGCATGTCGGAAGTGCTTGTCATTTTTTCTTAAATTTTAATAGTTAATGGAAAAATACCCAACTTGCAAAATCCCGAATCTTGACTATTTCCAAAAATGTCCTTAAAAATAAATTAAAAACCCAATCACGTTTAAAATTCTAACTTTAATTTGTTTTACATTTCAAGTCAAAACTTTGAACACGTAAAAAATTTAATAATAAATCTATTTGCATTCTCAATAATTTAAAAATATTCAGATTACCCCTTTTTACCCGTAACAAATTTGAGCCAAATGTAGTTAATTTGTATCAAACGATCTATTAACCAACTTTTAACCCGTAACAATCAAACTTAAGTTCCACAAAAAACCCGTAGCAATCCTTGATAAAAAAACACAAGAAACTAAATATGATAAACTTTAATATATTTGAAAGCGTTGGTATATACTCTCCTTGCAATTTAACACATATGTGTATAGTTTACTAAATTAATCGGAAAAATAAATAGATGGATTTAAATCATATATTTATAATTTATAAAATTATATGACAATGTAAAAAAAACAGATAAATGGATTTAGTTATAAAAAATGGATAAACTTTTAAGTATATATTTATTATTTAATGATTAAAAAAATTACTTCGTAAATTGAAAGCATATTGGTTTTTTATTTTTATTTACAATCTTCAATAATGTAACATCCTGAATATTATAATGATAAATAAAGAAAGTTACGTTTAGTGATTTCGCGTTATTAAGTAAGTAATACCGAGTAAAGAACGGATCATGGACTTAGATTAATTAAGATGGATTAAGGGTAATGGGCCTTAGGTCCATGGGCTTTAAGGGATATAAATATCCCCTTAAACCATCCTAAAACCCTAACTATCATTTCCATCTTTCATAAATCTCTACACACTCAAAAACACACACATACACTACACCTCACACGGCCGTGAGAGAGAGCGGGATCCGAGACCAAAATCGAGCCAACTATTATTAGATCTTTGATATACGAGCTAGATACGAGATAACCACACAAACCGAACACATAAAGGTAAGATTTTGATCTTAAAGTTCATGTTTTTATAGACGGTTTGCCATGAAACTTGAAACGATAATAGATCGGATCTAAACGAAGCGTAAAGTAGCGAACTTGATGCTAGGAAGAACCTAATAAACCCTTAAACATGTACGGTTCGTTTAAGATAAACCGTAGATCTTGTATTGAACGTCCTTAAGCTTAAAGGTCCAAGCTTTATAGTATATACGGGATATATATACGAACGAAAACGGTTAGGGAACGTTAGTGGGTGATGTCGAACCATAACAAGGGTATTAAAATCGCCAAAATGCTTGATAAAAACCAAACCCGTAGCTGAACTGAATAACTTCGCCTGCAAAGCTTAACTTCGCCTGCAAAGCTTAACTTCGCCTGCAAGCTTAACTTAGCTTGCAAGCAAGTTCGCCTAAAGCCAAGTTCGCCTAACTGTAACTTCGCCTGGTGATAAGTTCGCTCAATGCTTAACTTCGCTTAATGTTAAGTTCGCTTAACACTAAGTTCGCTTAATGTTAAGTTCACTTAACACTAAGTTCGCCTACAGTAAGTTCGCTTAATGTTAAGTTCGCTTATTGTTAAGTTCGCTTAATGATAAGTTCGCTGGAGTTAGCAAATTAGAAAATAAATTAAAAACCTAATGAAAAATGTGTTAAGACAGTTAATGGAAATAAAATTTTTCCAAGCTGACCTGGCAGCTCGACCCCAGCCAGCGGCTCTGCCCCTTGGACCCTGCTAGGGGCTGCCGGCCCTAGACCCCGCTGCCAGGGGCGCTGCCCCCGGACCCCGTTCGTTGTGGGTTATATAAAGATAGAAATACAATATGAGTAGTAGTAGTTAATTGATACGTGTAAATATTATACAGTTAGCCGTGCACAACTCAAGAAGGGAATAACGATTAACGGAGAGGGTAACAGGATTCAGGTGAGTTTCTAGCCCCACTTCCTTGTTATGTTTTCGGGGTTGTGTGCATACTCGATGTGATAGTTAATACACTTATCTTAAGTGGTAAGTGTATGCCTTGTATGATTTATGTATGATGATTGTTTGACGGTGCGTGAACGATCTTCGAATATTGCATATACCGTCATGTGATAGTAAGTTATGATTGATAAGTATGATGAAAGATATGATGTATGTATGAATATATGATGTATGCATAATGTATGTATGTTATGATGATGGTACGTGAACGCTCTTCGGAGATTGCACGTATTGTCAAGGAAAGTATGTATGAACAGGTACGGTACAGTTACACGAAACAAAGGGACCAGACCCTAATAATATATGTGATGTTAGGGACCAGGCCCTTATAATATCTGTGATGTTAGGGACCAGGCTCTAATAATATATGTGATGTTAGGGACCAGACCCTTATAATATCTGTGATGTCAGGGACCAGACCCTTATAATATCTGTGAGGTTATAGGGCGAAAGGCTCTTTAAAACGTATGATTATGTATGTAAAGAAAGTATGAAGGTAAGAATGAAAGTGTATGCACTTATGTTTGTATGAAAGAAAGTTAAGAGGTTAAGTATGAAATGTAAGAAGGTATTATATGAGTATGTGATTAACTAGAACTCACTCAGCGTAGCTGACTTTTAGTATGCACGCAGGTGAGTAGAATGAGGCAGGTAGCTTGAGGAGGACACATGGCAGAGTTGGACGAAGCTGGCATCTGAAGATTTTGCTATGATGTTTTATTTTAAAAGACTATGTTTTGTTTTTAAATGACTATGAATGCCCAATAAGACAAGAATTATGGTTATGGAATGTAATGATTTGGATGTTTTTAATGTTCCGCGGATGTTTTAATTAACTCTGATATTTAGAACTGCGTTTATAAGTAAATCCAACACGAAAATAGGGCTACCGGTAACGGGGCCTTACAAATAATATACATAATGTAATATGTTAATGATAACATTTAAAATTATATTCTTTCAAATATTTAACGATTTGTTATTGATTTTTAAATTTCACCAAATATGTTGTGAAATATATTTTAACAATGAGTAGTGATATAATATGTAAATATTTATTACTATTATAAAAGTGTACAGATATAATATAAATAGAGTTTAAAGAAAAATAAATAATTTAATTATGTTATAGATATAATATAAATATAGTGTAAAAGGAAAGTGAATAATTATTAATTTATAACATATATTAGTTTTGGAGGATTAACCACAAACTGACATATGTCTACATTATTTTATTTTATTAGAATAGGTAGATTTACAATCTTTTTTATAGAAAATTTGAAATCTATTACATTTCAAATTTCTAGTTTTTTAACAAGCGTACACGTAAAAGATTGAAAGTTGAAAGTTGAAGCTCTGATTTATGTGTCTTATTTTTCTTAGATTTACTTAAATTATACATAATACATTGCTGTTAAAAAAAACATCATCATAAGTATAACTAAAAGACGTGGCCTCATACAATTTTTTTTTAAAATAAAAAACAAATTGAAAAAATCAAATAATAAAAGTAAACAAGAATTTTATCCCACAATTAAAAAATACAAAATAAAATTTACCACTACTTCTAGACACTAATTAAAATAACGTCTAAACTTTATCCCTAGCTATGGTTAATGTTACCGTTGTCTATATTTTATATAAATATTAAAACTATAATAAAGGTATATAATAGTTAATAACTCGTGAAGACTTTGTGTAAATGTGTTGTAAATATTGCACAAATTTGACGTAAATTGATGAAATAAATGGTATTTCACCATAATTCTACTCCATCTATTTCAGTTTGTTAGTCGAGGAATGTTTAACCCAAACTTATACAAGATTTTAATATTTTTTAATGCATGCCTTCGAGATGATCTAATGTCTTATAGGTCTAGAGAGACAAATATAGTATTTAAAATGTTTTGTCCTCTACTGTCCACACTACCGTGGAAGTGAATCATGCATCTAAATGTGCTTATGGGTTTCCCATGAGGGAGCTAAATAAAGGGAACGTGAGGTCTTGTTGTGGTAACTAATTGTTGTAAAACACATTTTTTTTACTAAATGTATAAACGAAAATACCCGGATAGTTTTTGATATGCAAGAATGAGAGGCATAATATTTGAGGGATCATTGAAATAAAAATGTTTGATTTGTTAATGAAATGAGATCAATTATTGCCTTATTAATTTTATTCTCTTTAAAACACCTTAAATTCTTTCGGTGCATGCCCCCCCCCCCCCAACCCTAGAAAAAATGATTCCATCCACTCTTTCACCTAACGTCACCTCCATCAGCCTCCCACAACCAACACCGAACTTGCCGCCACCTGCCCCGTGACTTACCACCACCCACCGCCACCCGGCTACCGCCCACTATTATCGCCACTGCTCACACCACTAATGATCAATTAAGAGAGTATCATGCAGTCTCTTCATCATTATTAGATGTATGTAGTTGACTCCACGAAAGTCATCAGTCATGTAGTCTCATGTCATGTTTAGAAACGCCTCTTCGAGTTTGCAACTAAATTTGTTCTTTAATCGTTATCAATTTGTACTTTCTTGAATAACTATAATAATTTTCATTTTTAATTAAACAAAAAGTAACTTAATGATCAATTTAGAGAGTATCCACATCTCGAATCACATTGCTCCAAGTTTGAGGTACCACCATGACGAGTCTATAGTAGGTTTGACACACTATCATATATAATAGGATTTGCATGCACTACTTCAAATCATGAAACATCTATACTTATTTAACGTGCTCATTTACTAATAGGAGTTTGACTACCTATGTATTGTTGGTGATTTATTAGTATCATCAAGCCATTTTTGTTTAATTATCACGGGTGTACGTGAGACTAAAGAAGTATATGATTAAATATTGATACGAGTTACGATTAAACTTTCTTTGAAGAGTTCCACTAAAATATTGATAGTTATTTTCTTTTCACAATATATTCTTAAATTTCATTAGAGTCAGTGCACACCACAATCCTAAATTGTTCAGCTTAATCCTAGCTCAAATACAGTTTCACCGGGAACACAACAAAGGTATAAAAACCCATAGCTTAGGTTTGTTGAAAAAGCAATGTGGTGAACGTGGATCGAACACGTAACCTTCAGATCTTCAGTCTGAGGCTCTCCCAACTGAGCTATCCCCGCTTGTTATTCATCTTTCCGACTTTGCTTTTAATGATCTTCATACAAAATCCTGTGGCATGAAAACCATCTGGTCCATGTACTCAAGTATCCTCCAAATTTAAATTACCTTAAATGTGGGAACCTATTATATATTCTGCATCCTAATTGTTTATAACTTTTCTCTTTCTATATAACTTTTCTTTTTCTAGGCAAAAAATTGAAAAGTTTATAAAACTGTAACACCACCTTCAAGTTTATTAAATTGTCATCTTTGTTTATGTTTCGTGTTTATATAAGTGACATAATCAGATGTATTAGACTAATTATAGATGTTAACGTCTTGTTTTGGGTGCTAATTCAAGTCAATAATGAATTTGAGTCCTATTTCTGTATGCGGTGAAGTTGAGGAAGGATCATGCATTAAGGATTTAGCAGATGAGAAGGACCATTGACTAACATTGACAAGGAGAAATAGGTACTTTAAAATTAAATCCAATGTGGTTAAGTGTTGGTTACTTGGTTTGGTATTATTCAATTAGGATTTATTGTGAATTTTAATTTACTTTTTCACGGAAACGATGACTTTAGTATCAAAAGTAATGGCATACTGTTCAACTTTTACGCGAAATTTTCTAGATAATGTTCTTGTCAAAAAGTGATATTTTAGGTGATATTAAATATAACTTCATGTTTTACAACTAACCCTTAAATGAAATACATAATCCAATAAGGGTAAAATGTCATAAACATAGCGATTAATTAGAACTAAAGTTTAACCTTTTACTTTCTTTCTTTCTTGCTATCATATGCACATGTAAATATGTAATGTAAAATTGTAAATACATTCAACAGTTACATGGATCTTCATAATAAAAATGTTATCTTTTTATATCTTTAATTTTCTTGAATGTCTGCAAAACAATTACACAGGTGTAGCAACATGCTTCTTGGGTTTAACAAGCTTCCCTGTGGTCCACAACTCCAACATCTTTAATGCAGCCCTTGGTTGATCCATAGGAACCATGTGTCCAGCATTATGAACCTTAATAAAAGTCAAAGGCCCATAATTCTTCAACCTCCCAGCTTCTTTCCCATCAGTTATAAATGGTACATTTGAAGCTGAAACAAAATCCTTCTGACCAGACCATGACATGGCATGAACCCATCTCCAGTTCCCTGGATTTTATTATATTATTTTCAGGTAAACGTCATACCGGTTTAAATTCTTATGTTCGTTTATTTACGTTCATGAACGTTCGTTCATTTATATGTGTTTACTTATGTCTGTTCCTTTAGGCTTTTTTAAATATTCATCCATATTTATGTATCACTAATATAAATTAAAATCAATTTGATTTCATATTTTCAAACACTCGAGTCCAATTCTTTGTTATCATTTTCTGTTTAAAATGTTGGATGTAAATAAAAGTTGATGATATTTTAGACTTTAATTTGAATATTCACCTTTACTTTACTTTAAATGGTGTCCATCTATGTTTGTTTACGTTTGTTCGTTTATGTTCATTTGTGTTTGTTTATATATAGAGAACTGTTTGTGTAGAATATTAACAAACGGACACAAATGAACATGAAAACGTTCAATTTCTTAACGAACGACCGTGAACAAGAAAATCTGTTCGTTTAAGTGTGTCCATGTTCGTTCATTTGTTTGGTTAAAGTGAAATGAACGAACACGGACAACCTATGGTCGTGTTAGTTCAGTTTGAATTCATGCCTAAAGTTAACTTACCGAGCCAGTTGCAGATAAGATCATATTCTCCTGCATATACAAGCAACTGAATATTGTCTTCCAAAAGTGCAGGAATCTCAACTTCAAGATTCTTCATCCAATCATTAAGCATCGATCGGTACACTGTGTCACTACATGAAACATAATCTATATCACTCGGTACCCCTAATGCTGCTTTAACCGCTGACTTGCCTAAAAACATTTCCACGCCCGAGAAGTCCCACAAATTCCCCTCACATTTCTTCCTTATATCATAATACTGGAAAAGAAATACAAACAGATCATTATAGAACAATCAACTTTGTAGTTTCTATATTTGGTGAGTTTGTCTTTTACAAGTTCTTACATTGATGTTATCTGTTAAATCAAGTATATCCTCAAAAATTTGCTGGCAAAAGTTATAGGCAGATTGACATACGTCAGTACTATTTGCACCTACACAAAGAACAACAAAAATGAAAAAAACTTTAGTAATAAAAAGAAAGTATAAATAATAAAGATTATAATTATAAGTTTGTTACTACATTCTTTAATTGCTTTTTCACAAGCTGGATGCTTTTTGTTTATTAGGTGGTATTCTGACTTTGTAATCACTTTGTTGGCCAAAGCATAATCTGTGTAGGCTCGGTACTGGATTCCAGGGTTAGTTAGCCCGTTTCCGATTCAAAACCCCTTTAAGTTTATATGAATCCCTTCTTTGTTCTTGTTTCCCTTGTTAACCCGAGCAGCTAAAGATGGAATGTAGTGTCCGGCATATGATTCACCCGTGATGTAAAAATCATTATTGATGTAATCTGGATGAGCCTTGAAGAATGCCTGTAAGAAGTTGTAGAGATCATTGCTAACGCCATGTTCATCGTGGCGAAGATCTTGATCACTATAACTATAAGTAAAACCTGTCCCGGTCGGTTGGTCAACAAACATGATGTTGGAAATCTTATCCCAGCCATAATCATTCCAGATAAGTGACAAGTTTTTGGTTAGCTTAAAAGGACCGTTTTCATAAAATAAAGCGAGTTCACTAGCGCACCCTGGCCCTCCAGTAAGCCATATGACCACAGGGTCAGATTTGGCTTTTCTTGATTCAAAGAAGAAGTAGAACATCCTGCACATGTTATATTTACCAGTTTAGTCTATCTTTAATCTATAATAAGATATTTGTAGCCCTCCTAGCAATATTGGTATTATACTAGATTATTCGTTATATTAATAATTAATAATTAGTCTGTGTAATAATTCTACATGAAAAAGCTTATTCATTTATCCAATCCATTCTTTTGTAATGGAAAATGAATCTTAATTGTCAAATACAAGGGTAACCCATGGGCTTGACTTGTCTTTAACAATATTAGTATTTCAAACCCGTTACAAGAAAATTCACGAGACCCATCAATACTCTGCTACCAAAAGGTATAAGGTAAATAATGGTTATGTGGGCTTTAAAAGAGTTAAAAGCAAAAAAACTAGTGAAAATTCAACTCGAACCTAAGACCTCTACTAGAGCGGTTACCAAGCTATAAATGTTTATTTGTTTATTTTACACGCTCATATATCTTTTAAATGAATCTTGATCCGAAAACATATTGGGCAACAGTCTAAACACGTGAACCTAGTGCAAAAAGTTTTGCTAAACTAAAAGTACAATAAGAATGTAGCCATGTAGGGGCCTTGTTGGGCCTATTGGACCCTTCTCAGATGTACTTTATTTAAAGATTCCACATTTCCACATAAATAAAATTCCACCAATACAATAACAAGATTAGTCTAAAAAGTCATCAAGAATTAAATATTCCTAACTACAATATCTTTTTTCTAAAGGCAGGTAACTTGCCCAACTATAAACTAAAACCCAAGAAGAAAAATGCTACCTTGGAATTATTTTAATAAACAATTAACCATTTACTAGGAATGTTGAAAAAACATGTCTTTCAAGTTAAATGTAATGGTAAGTATTCTATTGTTAGAATATGCTTATAAACCAAAATAATAATAATAATAATAATAATAATAATAATAATAATAATAATAATAATAATAATAATAATAATAATAACATACCTTGCATCAACGGTATGTTGGAGACAAAAATAGCCCGCGTGGTGAGCCAGGTCAGCAACGCTTGCACCAGAATCGCCATGAACGTGAAACGATAACCGTTTCTCAACCAGCCCGGATTCAGAAATCTTAAGTTCACTGTAAGAAGCATTGGTGTTTGACTTTAAGACGTTGACTTCAAGATTGGGGTGCAAATTGAGTTCTTTGATCATCTTGTAGCCTGTTTTCTTCATAGCATGAGAATGGTTAAATGAAGAAATGAAGAAGATGAAGAGAGAGAGAGGATTAAAGGATGAGAAGCCATTGTTTGTGTGAATTAATTAGGATGAAAGAAGGTTGGTTTTGGTTAGGTTAGTGTGAGCTTTGTGTTGTGGGAATGAATATATAGTGTTTCATATAGCATGTAAAATATAATCTTATTCTCTCACGATCTTAAGAATATTATTTTGTATTTATTTGAATCTTTTATTTCTTATTTTATGACGTAAAGTTTTGACTTCTATGAGAAAATTTGAAAAATGGGCTTTTGATGAGTTGTAATGGGATCTAATATTAGAAATATACATAATACATGTGATCATAAAAACTTCAATACAATTAAGGCATTGGGTAAACTGCGGTTTTCGTCTCTATGGTTTGTCCAAATTTGCGATTTTAGTCCAATAGTTTCTGATTGTCTTTTTTCGTCCCTGTGGTTTCATTTTGCTTTCGATTATATCCTAACCAACTAACCCCGTTAAATCCACCTGGTTATGTCCATCATCTTGAGGGGCAGTTTGGTAATTGTACTCCCAAAAGAAACACCAACCAACCCCAAATCCCTAATTCCCAAACCTCTTTTTCATTCTTTTTGTTGTCTGTATCATCTTCTTCATCCCAAGATAGACAACATTTGAATAGACAATGTCGAGCTCCTCTAACACACAATCACTTCGTCGCCGAGCCAACAATCGAATGGTGTTTTGCTCATGTGGTTCAGTTACAACCATTCGCACGTCTTGGACCGATGCCAATCCTGGTAGACGATTTCACTGTTGCACGAGTGTAAGTTTTTTTTATATTGAAACTATATTTTGTTTTTTTTCCTAATTACTTCAAAATCTTACCAGGCATCAAGATGTGGTTTTGTTGATTGGGTTGATTCCCCATTGTGCCAAAGAGCTCAAGAAATCATTCCTGGTCTATTGAGATCCGCCAATAATCACGAAGCCATGGCAAGAGCTAATGCAATTCAAAACAAAAGGCTGAAGATTTATTTAGGTTTAAGCTGGATGTTTTTTTTGTTGTATTTGATTTTTAAATGACCTGAAACTTGTAAAGGTCACTGGCTTTATGTTTTTATGTTGTACTCTTAACTATAGGATGTGATTAAATGCACTATGTTGCAAATTTTGTTGATGACCACTATTAATGAAATTTCGTATTTTGGCTGCCATACGACAAGTTTGGTTTATTAACGTTAGGGGTGCAAATGAGCCGAGCTCAAGCCTAAAAACAAGCTCATTCAATAAACGAGCCCGAGCCCGAGCTTTACTTACGAGCTCGATCCGGCTCGCAAGCCTAAAAATAAGCTCGTTTAATAGAGCTCGAAACGAGCCAAGCTCGAGCTCGAGCTATGTATAAGTTAAACGAGCCGAGCTTGGGCTCGGCTCGGTTCGTTTGCACCCCTTAATTACCTTATGCATTATAACAATAGGTTACAAACGAAACATTGTTTGTCAAAACTGAGTTGGTCAAAGACCACCATTTTTGTCAATTACCGACGCTAGAATGCATAATTCAATGGATTCTTGCAACTAGTTTAGGGTATGAAAAGTTTACCTAATATTTTATGTACCAGCTCTTCGTTTTTTAAGCAAATAATAGAGGTCATTTGACACCTTATCTTGTTAATTAAAGATATTTATTGCAGTGACCTGTTAGCATGATATCACTTGGAAATGCTAAAGACAAGTACCTGGATTTCAAAAAGACAATCAGATACTAAAATATGCAACTTGTCAAAATCTGAATTTTAAAAAGACAATTACCTTGAAAAACTCATATTTGTCAATAAAGTCAAACATACCAACAAATAACAACCATATAATCACAAGCATACTAAAACATCCATACTTCAACCAAAACATAGCATCCATTACATAAAAACTAACATGCAACATCTAGAGTCAAAGCCTTGATATACAAAACATGATAACCATCAAACATAAATACTAGTTTATGTTTGGGAAGGTATTGCAAGTTCGACTAAAAAGTCAAACATGCCAAAACATGATAACCATCAAACATATTAATAGTTTCAAAAGACAATTAACACAAACACCATTCAATCAAAGACCTTTGGTGGTGCCTTTCTTTTTTGAACCTCCCACCCGTGACACTTTTTCTTTCCCTTTGGTGCTGCCCTTCTTTTTTGAACCTTCCACTTGTGACAACTTTTTTCCCCCTTTGGCTGTGCCCTTTTTCTTTTCAGGCTGTGATGAAAACTTTAGCGCGGTACAAGACCTTATATTATGCCCCTGTGTTTTGCAATTCCTGCACGTGACCGTGTTACTAGACCTTTGCATTTTCCCTTCCCTAGCAAGTTCGCTCAACTCCTCAGCACTTTTCTTTCGTTTCTTCTTTGGCCTTCCAATTTGTTTGTGGTGCTTTGGAGGCTTAAGAGTTGTTGGGCATTCTGAAGGCGTCCACATTTGAACACCGTTGATTGGGTCAATGGTATGATCGTACACCTTCTTCCATGTATCAAGCAAGTAGACTTTAGAGATCCAAGCCTCTGGAATGTCAACATCCATGCCATTTTGGGCCATATTATAATTGACTGCCACTGCATGCTTGCATGGCATGGCAATCAACTCCCACATTCCGCATGAGCAAGTCTTCTTGTCAACATCGACTACACATTGATATTGTGAAGGCCCACTTACTTGGTACTTGTTCATCCCATTCCATATGACTTTGTACAATAATGCATCTTTTTTAATTCCTTCAAACAGTGTTGTTGCTTTCGGAGTCAGAGGACCGTCACACTTGGAAATGCTTTTACGAACTAAAACAATTCTCTTCATCAAATATTCCCTAATAAACTTCAAGCAGGTTATAATGGGCTTGTCAAATATTCCGCCAACCAGTTGCCTGTTGAACACCACGCATAAATTATTTAAGAGAACATCACTTGTTGACCTTCCTGCAAAGACACAATAGATAACATAATTAGGGGTGTGTTTTTCAATATAAGTTTAGATTTTAACTTTTTTAACCTGAATACCGATCCTAATTTACCAGAACCATTTAACCCAAACCCGAACAACCCGACCCGAACGACCCGAAACCCAAAAAAATAACCAGAATCGTACCACTGAACACGTAATATTTTTAATTTTAAAGAATCGTACCACTAAAGTATGCTTTAGACCAGTGCTTTGTGTGGATATCACGTAGCCAATCATGTAAAGCCTGATCTTGGACCCTCACTTATGTCATTGCCTTCTCAAACTGTGGAATAGTAGTTGCTGTAGCACACTTCCAAAGTAGATCTTTAAACACATGACCCCTCCACTTAGACTTCATATTCTCATGAATGTGTCTCAAGCAAAATCTGTGTTCAGCACTTGGATATGTCTCCTTTAAAGCTGGTATAATACCCTGATTAATAATAAACCCAAGTAAACACAATAAGTGATGACAAAAATAGTAAACACAATACGTGAACAGTTAAAACTTGGATGTACCTTTTGTCGATCACTAATGAAAGTGAAATTGGAATTTGCATATAGATCAAGATCACGACCTAGGAACTCCAAGAACCAAGTCCATGATTCAGTTGTTTCAGCTTCGACTAAAGCATATGCCACGAAATATATGCAATTATTTGAGTCTACTCCCACTGCAGTTAGAATCTATCCAGGAAAAGGCCCCTTCATGAAGCAGCCATCCAATCCTAATAGGTCCCTACCACGAGCTTTAAACCCTTCCCTCAATGGAGCTAAACAAATGTAAACCCTCTTAAACTGCCTTGTTAAACTAGATGGTTTAAACTCTTTCTCTACCTCAATCTCCACAGAGGTTCCCGGATTAGCTCTAACTAGCTCCTTACAATAGTCCCTTAGAAGTGCATACTGAGTAGTGAAATTACCATCAATCTTCTGCCTAGCCATGGCCCTCGCCCAGAAAACTTTAGTCTCTGAGAGTTGTATTTGATATTTCCTCTGGAATTGATCTTGTAGTGCTTTAACTGGTATGTTGTAGTTTGAAGCAACAATTTGTTCAGCTTCTTTAGCAATCCAACTCACAGTACACAACTTGACATTTCTTGTATTAAGGCATGTATGCTCATTAGTAAAGGTCTTCACAACCCAAGAGGATAATTTATTGTGGTTGGAGATATGTAAGACAAAAGGACAAGTGGGAATCAGTTTCTCTTCCATTGGTTCTTTCATTGCTTTTTTTGACTTATCCACCTTTTGAGACCCACCAACTTTACTCTTCACAACTACCTCTTTGGACCCACCAACAGCATGTGTAACTCCAGCACACAACACCCTTACTATTTCTTTATCATTCTTTTTAAAGTAAAGTTGTCTTCTACTCTCAATGCAAAACTTCTTCACTAGATTCCTAACTTCATCCCTATTTGAAAACTGTTGTCCAACATAAAAAGGTGCAAACACTGGATCTTTGCCCTTTCTATTCTTCTTCCTAGCCTTTTTCATTGCCTTGCTTAAAGGTGTTTCATCTTTATCCATGCTATCAAAATCATCTAAGTCAACTTCAAAATCACTGTTATCATCTTCACTAGCGAAGTGTTGATGTTCTTCATTAACAGGTATATCCACCACAGATCTAAATTCATTCATGTCTACTTCTAAATCATCACAGCTATTATCACTGTCAACAAAGAAATCAGAATCCTCAGAATCATCTTCATCGCTACTCTTGCCATCCCCATTGTTATCTTCGTCACCACTCTCACCATCCCTAGTGTTATCTTCGTCACCACCCTCACCATCCCCATTGTCATCTTCATCAATGTGATCCTTAGTCCTAACCTCATTATCTACTTGGCTTACTTGACTTTCATTGGTAGTTTCTGTAGTGCCTATTGCCTGGCATCCAAGCTCAGTGTATACCTCAATAACCTTAAACTCCTCAACATACTTAAACAACTCATCAAGATCAGTGTCATTTGTTAAAGCCCTTAAACCATAATCAAGATCACTGTTTGGAAACTTAAAATAGTAATAAAGTATTTCATCTCCTACATGAAGATCTAAGCAATCTGTCATAGATTCTAGTTCGTGGAACCCAAACTCGAAAGAGTCAACCATATCAAAAAAACCCTACCTTTCCATTAACATAGGTTCTGCCTGGAGGCTTTGTGAATCTCCCACCATAGTTAAACTTCATGGAGAAAACCTTTGGGTGACCCCCTGTTTAATAAACAATATCAATAAAGATTTAATAACTATTGTTGATCCAGACAATCATGGAAAAAAGTTTAAAGAAATCGGTTAAATAGAGATCGGTACTTACGATATTCTTCATCTGGGTCAAACTTTTCATGTGGAGATCGAAGCCACCAGAGACTAAGCGCCATGATCAAAGATTAGTGGTGAATCGTCGTTGTTTGTTCGTCTAGAGTTTGGAATTGTGGTTCATTGTTCTTCTAGGGTTTGGAATCGTGGTGTCGAATAAAACAATTGAAAAAGACAACTGGATGGTTTTTTAATCAGGGATTTAGGGTTGGTTGGTGTTTCTTTTGGGAGTACAATTACCAAACTGCCCCTCAAGATGATGGACATAACCAGGTGGATTTAACGGGGTTAGTTGGTTAGGATATAATTGAAAGCAAAATGAAACCACAGGGACGAAAAAAGACAATCAGAAACTATTGGACTAAAATCGTAAATTTAGACAAACCACAGGGACGAAAACCACAGTTTACTCTAAGGCATTAATGTAAATAGTTTTTTTTAGGAAAATTAATGTAAATAGTTCATTTTCCTCTTTCATCTTTAAAAGGTGTTTGATATCGTTTGTCTAATTATATTTTATTTTTTTTTCTCTTTATTTTTCATCTAATTATTTATAAGAGAAATAATATGACTTTTTTATGTTCGTTAGTGTGAATGGCCATACGCATTGCGTTTGAGTGAATGTTAGGAAGTAAAAGGTATAACAAATTAAAATTAGGAATCAAAACCACAATATGAATAAGTCATACACACTATCCACGTAATTCATAGAAATGCTAATAGTACTATTTTTAATTTTATTATTAAGTCATCTTAAGCAAACAAGGTCGCCCTATTAGATGTGAATGTAATATGCCAATTCAAACTTGAGTGATGCACGCTTCTATGTATGTATAAATCAAATAATACATTACTTTAGACTTTTAGACTTTAGTTGTGTGCACGGTTCTATAATATATTTTATTAACGTTAATTCAACTCTAAATCTCTAATATAAATTTCTAGCAAATCTTTATATGAATTCCAGACAACATTTTAAATTATACATTGACTTACAACAATTCACTTATTATTTATGCATAAACTTATATATTTTTATGCTGTAATTACTAATTGTTATAAATATATATTATTGTGGTTATCCATACCAAACATAGTTAGGCTTTTTCTCCAAGTTATTTACTCCTATATATGCATCTCATTGTATCTCTTTGTAAGACACACCATATTAATAAAATCTCTCCATTTCTCCTTACATGTCTTCTCTTATTCTTTAGCTATTAGGCTTGTTTCACAACACGTTATCAGCACGAATTGCTTTTGGAGTTGGATCGCACATCATAAGGTATGTCAATATTGTCTATTTAGCATATTATGGCTCGTTATTATCTCAAACATAAACATATTATTAGTCATACGATTTTAGGTTGTGCGAGAGATTTGTTTTGTTCTTTTTAATATCTCAAAATAATATTCTATACTACTGTTTACATCATTCTAGGTTAAATTGAGATTTAAACTTATTACTTTAATACATCGTAAAACTACGAATCAAGGATATATTGATCATTCACCTTTTATGCATTATAAAAAAAAGGTGTATATACAAAAAGAAAATTATAGTTGATATGTTTCATAATTATCAACTTGGAGATTTTTTTTAAGATTGCTTCTGAGTGTAATATATTGAATTGCAAATCTCATGCACCCTTTCAGTGTGTGTATATATATATATATATACACACTCACACTTTCGTGATTCACTTATTTGCAACCTCAACCTGTTACAACGCATAGCCATACCTCGTTATTTAGTGACAAGAGTAAATTAGATGATCTTTATTGTGATGTTTTTGTTTGTCTAAATAGTTTTTATGGTTTGGGAAATCTAATTTGGCCCATAAACCTAATGTCTTTTTTTTCTGTCATTATTATTGATTTCTTTCTAAAGTATTGGAATTTAAGTTTGATCTTCTATTTATGTTTTGGCATTTGGGTTAATCAAACAAAGGAAAACAATCTGTAATAATAATAATTTGTATCGTATTTATTATATCACTTATTTTTGGTTTTCTTTTAATATAATATTATAAGATGTTATTTCACTGAATTGATTGAAGAATTTTGTGGATATCATTTAAGAGATGTTTTAATCAACGTAAGTCATGTTACAAAATATTATCATAGATATCGATTATTAGTTTTTTTATTGTCTACCCATGCGTTACATGCTCGAAAATATATATTTTCAGTTCGTTGTTCAATCATGTTTTATTGGTTCCAAATTCTTATTTGTAGAAGTTACATTATACCATATTTTGTTTTCGATTTGGTGTTTACTTATTGATTATACGCAGATACTTTTGATTGTAGAAACAAAAGAAGTTGGTACTTTATTTTTAAATTATACTCATTCTGTAAGAATTAATTGTAGAATGGTTATATTGTCTACTAATTGTTAATTTATTAAGAAAATTTTATTTATGATGGACAGTAAATTTTTATAATAATTATAGATGTGGTTACGGTATGATAATGTGTTCATATAATATTTCTTTTTATCATAGTGAATCCTTTAAATGATATTTTTTGAAAAAGTTTTACCATTGAACCTTGCTTCATAAAGTGGTTTAAGATTAAGTAATTTTAACATCTTTAACATGAGTTTTGTGAATGTTATCATATATATATATATATATATATATATATATATATATATATATATATATAATATGCATGCCTAGGTTATACTATGACATGATGTATTAATACATTAGTTATATATGTTTCATTGGCAGTGGTGAAAAATTGTATTTAATCATTATTATAAGTTGTTTATACGGTAACATGTTAATGGATGTTAATGGATTATACAACTTGAGTTTTATGTATTCATTGTAGTCTACATGTTATAGATTATTTATATAAATAACATTAAGTGAAGCATATGTAAGAGCAAAATTTTGTTACGTCACTGCTTTAATCTAATAAAGGAGTATCAATATGTTTTGATAAAACATCTGAAGTGTCATACTCCATTAATCTCATTATTAAAGATTAAATTAACATGATAAAACTTACATGACTTATTCATGTAATTACTTTTCAATACTTGTTATATGAAGAGAAGGTTAATCATGAGGAAAAATCGGAAGCGGCAATTTTTCATTAGTCAAACCTCAAGTATGCTCCTGAAGTAGCATATCGTTAAAAACGTCTTAAACGTTTGAAGTGATTTATATCAGTGTGTTTGATGAATAATGAAAAACCATGAAATTGGGTTGGTTATACTCTAATCCCTAAAGTGAATGTGACTATATACTGATCGTTGTGATCATTGGCATATTGAAAATATTATAAGGATGATCATATTAATAATGAGATCCCCCACCACATGTGGTAAAGAGATTGATCATATATGAGAACAAAATCTGGAAATACAAAAGTGAAATCACATGATCGTTTGAAACGATAATACAATGTTCAATCATATTTACAATTTTGTACTAAAGAAGCATTGATACATATACGATCATAAACCTAAAGTTTATGGATCATGAGTATCTTATGGCGTGACCGGTTAGACCACACCGAGTCAATAATGTGAAATTTATTGAGGAACCAAAAGATTCTTCATTATACATGTAATATTGCTCTTAATGGAAGTCATTTATTTACCAACTGAATGAGGGTGTGAATCCCTATATATTATGGAATTGAGAAAGGATACACATATCCTAACATGATACCATTTAGTGTTTTGACAATCGATGCATCGTCTAAATGGTTATCAAGATCGCAACTTCATGTTTTCATGATCTATGGCTTAGCTAATAAGATAGCAAGCATATTATTCCAGATTGGTATATTTACATTCGGTTATAATAATGAATTTGATTCCCAAGTTAATAATGATCATTGGAATAAGTGTTGAACTTCATAACATGTTATGTTCTTACATAAATTGTATTGTTAAAGACGATTACTCAACGTCTATAATTCGTTGCAAAGGCAATTATCACGAGAGAAAATGTTCATGTTTGTATTTGAGTACATATGATTTTACTGTCTTTAAACTAATTCACATCAAGCCAACAAGTTATGATATTTCCTCCCCATTGCAATTGGTTTTTTGTCAGTAACCAAATTAATCCACCACAAGACACAAAGATGAGAACACAAAGGAAGTTGGGAATATATGTCGGTATTAAATATTATATATGGTTAAATACTTAGACCCATTAATGAGATATTTGCTTATGGCTCATTAGTTTTCACTTTAGTGAATCAACATTCCCAACATTAGGGGGAGATTTAAAGCAGTTGGAAAACAAATTTAGTTGGAATGAATTATCATTGATCCTCAAACTAAATTATATGAACTAAAAGTTCAAAGGATAATTCATGAATAAAGATCAACGAATGAATTACCAGACTATTCACTGACCAAAAGAGAGTGTCTAGCTAAGACACCTATACGAACTGCTAATGCTCCAATTAATAAATGTCCCGGAAGGACAAACGCAAATTGATAATAATTCTAATGCACGCTTGTAGCGTGGTAGATTGATCGGTTCCAAAGTTAAAATTTCCTCGAAAATTGGAGCAAGTAATAAATATGGTCAAGTCGAGGTGCAGTAAAAGGTCTCATGAAAGAGATTAGATATGATGGTTCTTGAAGAACCTTAGGTACCTGAAAACAAAGAGCTCTCAATAAATTATATTGTATCATGTGTACAAAGATATATGGAATCGAAATAAAGTCGACGTCGTTATAATTTTATTTATATATATAATTAGCGCTTGAAATGATGATGAGGATCAAGATTCTAAATCTGCCTATAAAGAAATTGATTGGTCAAAGTGGAAAAACGCAAACAAGGCAGAGTTGAATTCTCTAAATAACGAAAAGTTTGTTGGACCAGCAGTCCGTACAACTAAAGTTGTAAAATGTGTTAGATACAAACGGGTCTTGTATATGAGTTATGAAAATTCATCAAGTGATATAAAGCAAAATTGATGGCACAAATTTTTTATTTTTGCAAAGACCCATATTATGAGGATTGAGGAGACACATTCTCCAATGGTGGAAGCAATGACTTTCCGATAACTAAAAAGTCTGGTAATATAAAAACAGAATTGATATGCGTCCAATAAATATTGTGATTCAGTTGATACTGAAAGTTCACAAGAAAGTTTTTGAAGGATTTGAATTAACAAATCATGTAAAGTAAGTTCTCGAGAACACAATGATTGTTGTGTACAGAGTTATATTTGAATACGTTACGATTATTGAATATGTTGAACATAAATGGAACTCCTGAAGAGTTTCCTAAGGTAGTTGAATGCTTAAAAGGTTAATTGATACATCTTAATGATTGAATTCTTGTACATCAATAAGCATACACATAGAATGTACATGATGAGTACAATATCTCAATAAACAAAGAAATTGTACAATACGGATTTTTGGCATGTTATACAAATGATATGTTAATGAGCAAGTTTATGCAGCAAAAATCCTAGAAAAGTGAATGTGTGTGTATAATTTGTCAAGTTGAAAAGAAGTCCATGATGGATTGGTAAATGCATGGATTTATTCTTATTAAGTATGGATTAATCGGTTTGAGCTTGATACAAATCAAAAGATATTTTGATAAAGAGGGAGATAAGTTGGATTTAAATAGCCATACTTTTTATCAAAATTTCACTCTTAAAAGTTCACAAAAATCATACACTGATGATGTACACATCATCCAGAGAAACTTATGAGCTTTTAAAGAGAAAATTATTTTTCAAGGACCTTGACAAGGTGTGATTATTGCTCGACTTATAGTTCGAGTATGTGTGTAATTATATGTTTATAAATCCATCGAAGATCTAAGAATTGTTGAGACATTTTACCAGGGACAAATTTAATCCTTTTAGCACGTTAAAGGATGCCAAACAATGACTCTATATCATTTCCTATATGAATATGAAATATTATTGGAAATATCATAATGCATATATGCATTATGTCATACTGTTAGCTATATAGGATTATTATTTTCTTGTTTATATTTATCAGCATGTGTCATGCCAGGAGACATCCGAATGGGTTAAAACATACATTTCAGGTATGAAAGATATGTGTTTATATTTTATTAACTCATCAAAACAAGTTTGGTTAGTCTTGTTTATGCAGAGAAACATCAGGATCGTAGTGTTTACAAGATGAAGCAATAGAAGTTTTCATGTGAAGATCATACAACATTATTCAACTTAAAGATTCAAATGTCAAGTGACGAAGACGCAAATGATTGACTACAAAAGTTTTGGGTAACTTTCACAGAAGTTCGATATATACCATTTTAAAGGATATATAAATCAGGGGGAGACAATACACATTGCACTCTTTTTCCCTTAGCTATGGTTTTGTCCCACTGGGTTTTCCTAGCAAGGTTTTTAATGAGGCAACATCTCCAAGCGTATTGAGTTGATAACCAAGGCGGAGTGTTATAAATATATATTATTGTGGTTATAAATACCAAACATAGTTAGGCTTTTTCTCCAAGTTATTTACTCCTATATATGCATTTCATTGTACCTCTTTGTAAAACACACCATATTAATAAAATCTCTCCCTTTCTCTCTACATGTATTCTCTTATTCTTTAGCTATTAGGCTTGTTTCACAACACTAATATAATTATCTAAAATAAATGATTAACCTATTACTAATAATTTTAAATGATCGAATAATTTCCCTTTGTGTCAAATATTTCATAAAAATATGAATTATGAAAGTTTGGTGTGATAAACTATGTTATACCATTGCTACACCAATTACTACATGATTTTAGTGTCTTGGTCAATGTTTTAAAAACTGGTATTTTACTTGTATTGGATTTGGCTGAAAAATGGTACAACCGGTTGAACCGGGTTATACCGGAAGATTCAACCGGTTGAATAAATTACCTTATAATTTCCTATAAGTTAACTTCAATCTAAAAATAACCCAAAACTAAATGATTCAAAACAAAAAATAATTCAAAAGTTAACTCATATTAAAAAACCATGCAAAATCTTACAATACTAATAAACAAAAATAATGATGCCTAAGTGTCCTAACCACATTCATTCCTAGATTAAAATTCCATACTAATCTTCTAATCTTACTTCTCCTTAATCCATGTTATTCATGGGTCATTGGTGAAAACGGTTTAACCCATGAATTACATCTCAAGATATAATGCATACATTAATGACTATTTACAATAATATAAAACCTAAAACATAATTTTGCTCAATGTATACATTACTTTTTATTAAAAATGTCAACACATGTTTTAACAATAAGGACTCGTGAATTCAGTTTAAATTGTGCGAGACTTCTCACTTCATATATATAAATTTTTAATTATTTTTTTTAATTTAAATTTCTAATTAATGTGTTTATTAATTTTGTATCTTTAATTTAATATTCTAAACGTTGTCATACTAAAAAAAAATTTAAGCATTAAAACAATTATCAGTTATACCTAAAGAAATTTGGAGTCCTGTAATTGAAATTCAGATTTTTTTCTAAAAAGTTATAAAACCGAATTCTTTGTTTTTTGAAAACTGTAAAATTTCATTTTTTTATTTCATAATCAATTTCAACAAAACAAATCTTATGTTACTCTATTAATAAAAAAAATGTTGATGCTACATTTTCAAATCTTATGTCAAGCCTACATTCACTCATAGCTTAATTTTTCATCATAATTCCTAATATCTCATCTCATTTATTCTAATTATCCATAGTCAAAACCATTTTATCAATTGGGTTATAGCATAGTTAGATGGATTTTATTAACTATTTAAAGGTGTATAAATGTCACGTTTATAATCACCATTCAAGAAGAATTGATGCTAAATATAATCAATTATTGGGTTGGTTGTGGTTTTTCAACATCACATACAATATATATTTAGGTGTGCATATATGTAATCTGATGACATTATACGCAAGATTATTGTCTATACGCACATTGATCATCATCTTTTAAACATTGTTACACGAAAAATTACATTAAGTTCATATTATCCACCATGTGTAGTACACGTAGTGAAACATGAAAAAGATACATTTTATAAGTCATGAAACATGAAAATTTTATAATTCATAAATCGTATACTTTGTCTAATGCATTAATTTACATGGTAAATGAGACCTTAAAGTGATGATTACAAATTCGAAAATACTTCTTTGTATACAGAATTTGTATCATATGTTGCGTTTAATATGAAGACACCTTTCGGGCATGCAATCCTATTACCAAATTGTGTTTGTCGCATTTCGAACGACAATTGTATCACATGTTTCGTTCTGATTTGGCATGAGGCAATCATCGAGTACGTATGGGTCATTTTAAAAAATGATGACTTTGGTTCATTTCAAAACAACTTCAATAAAAACTAATATAGCCTCAAAGGCTTGTGGAGGACATTGCATTTAAAGCAACTCGGTTTATCATCATCAATGAATCTTTTAGATTTATTATATGTTATGTTAAGCTACGCGTAATATCAATCATGAGAATTATTTTAAGAATCATAATTAAAATATCATACCTGATTTATTTAATTATTTTTTACCTTGCATTTTGTTTATTTTTTTTAAATAACAGAATTTATTTATTTTTGTCATTTGGCAAATCCCATGTAATACACGGGTTTAAAAGCTAGTCACTCAATATTTAAAAATATAGTCATAAAGTTTACACGTTAATGTTAATTGTTGTGTTAAAAGTAATTTTGAAAAAATATGGGTCACGCATATCAATAATTTCTCGGACATAAAACCGTTTGCCGGTAAACACCGGTATTTTTGACAAAAACAGCCGGTATGATGTTCTAGCAAACCGGCCAAAAATACCGGACCCAATATACCGGTCTGCTGTGTGAAATCCGGTTTAACCGGTTCAACCGGCCGGTTTGAACCGGTTTTTAAAACACTGGTCTTGGTGACTTGGTTGAAGATGATATTCACCCTATATTTTACATGGAGTTTAATGCGCAACATTTCGTATTACTAAAACCTAATTAACTTATATTATCAATAAAATTATTTCTAGTTTTCTACTAATCTGATAAAAGCTACTTATAAATTATCAAGTAAGTACGTAAGGACCAAAATGTGACTTACGATATCAAAAGAGCAAAATGTGACTTAAGATTAATGTGATAAACAACAGTTTTGTGAGAAGCATAATAACAGATGTACACCCTTGGATCTAGGATCTAGTGGTTGAGATTGTTAGTTTCTAAAAGTTGTATAGTTTCCTATTTACTTGTGTATTTTATGTTAAAGTCTTCTCACACTTCTCACAAAACAATTGTTTTTTATTTGAACATTTTTCTATATATATGTGGGGGGGTGTCAACCGATCATTTGAAATTGGCGAGAAATTCGAATCCGAAACGATAACTTCGATGCACGTTGTACATCTTCAATGGGATGAAAGCTTTTAGAAAGAGTGTGTGTAACTATAAATAGGGCATTATTATTCATATTTTTGTGTGTTTTCTTGGTGTAAAACAACCACCCAAGGGGTGCGCTCACCTTAGGAGAGATTGGTGTTCGTAATATGATTACGAGATTATTTATCCTCTATCTTGTCTTTATGTTTTATGTTCGATCGTTTGATTTTACACAACCTTCTCGATCGTTTATCAAGAGCAAATTCATTCATTTATGTTAAATCCGGTTTTGGTAGAACTACGTACATCAAGCATGATGATAAAATAAAAATAATAAGATTCCATGTCCTATGATGTTTACCTATAAAAAATAACTAAGGCAAATTTTATAAAATATAAGATTATTTTAACTTGTTTAAAATACACAAAGATATGCATTTTCTAAAAATGATTGATGACAAAAGTTGTTAAATATTTTAATGTTCAAAATTAACCCAAGATACTAGAACATACAACATTTCACTTAATATATAACTCTCACGTGTGAAAAACATTTTAGTGTTGTTGTGACTGGAAAGATATAAAATACAAATTATATATGTAGGGGTTATGTTTTCTTGGGTGTGGACCATGAAATAGGTTTATGTTTGCGTGTGAAGGCATTTCACATGTGACAACTAATTAAGAGCTCCTAGTCAACACACTCAAAATATAGTAAACTATTAAAGCCAACTACCCATGGTTGCATGGCTTGAGAGTTCGAATTTAGTCAACCACACCTTGCATCGTTGCATTCAAGCTAAATCGAGAAATTCAAAGTACCGTGTTCAATTTGAACAGAACACTCGTGGCATTGTTTTTTCATATAGCTTTGACGATATAGTTATTATGTTTTTTGTTTTCTTAAACTAAAATAATAAGTTAAAAAATAAAAAACTGTAAATATCTTTTTGTTTTTATAAAACTAAAATGTCAAGTTAAAAAAAAATAAATGTAATATTATAGTGTAACTTATAAGTATCTTAGATAACACATTACTTGCCATATACGAAGCTTGGATATTTGTGTTGAATCATTTTTCTTTTTCATGATTTTGTGGTACTGGGATTGGGAGTAAGCTAACTCGAGCAAAATCAACTCTGAGTTGAAATTTGATCAAACTTCTAAAGAGAGTAACAAAGAGTTACGAGCTACCATTCTTTTTCTAGCGTTATATTGTTATTACTTATTACTCTTTAAGAAAACTTGGTTTAATATGATTAAATGAACGATGTATTTAGTTGCTACAAAGTGAGAGGTATTCTATTTGTTTCAAACTTTCATATAAAAGTAATCTTGTCTTGGTAAATTGAAAAACTTATCGATTGATTTTTTCAGATGCCGTCTTATATAGATAAGAAAAATGGCATAAAATATAAAAGATCGTGGTGTAAAAATTATTTATTATAGACTTATAGTGCTTCCATAAAAATATTTTTTCTTTATTTAGTCAAGTCTCAACTCTCAAGTTGTCAACGATTTTGATTTTTGAGTGAAGCATGAGATATTGAGACGTTAAGTTCCGTCAAGGCCCAACACAGAAGCCTAGCCCAACCCAAACATACAAGTATACAACGAAGTCTGAGTCTTGTAGCCCAAAGAATTTTGACAATTAACTTGACCAAATAATCGTAATAAATAGATTAAATTACGGAGTTTTCGTATTATGGATTGATTTTAAAATTTACAAGTATTATGGATTTAGTTTAATTATTTATGACTGTGTAACTGTAACGTTGTTGGTGTTTAACAATAATAGTTGTTAAATGTTGTCCCTATATCTTCCTCACACGTCACGAACATATATTTATCAAATGTTTTACAAAATCATGATGGAAATTCAGCTTACAAATTTTATTAATAATCATATTCAACTGTTAATACTATTTTTATCAAATAATGCATTTTGATTAAACATTCTCTTCTAGGAAAAGACCCCAATAATTACAAGATTAATTATTGGGAATAATAATCTGATTTGGAGACGAAAATAAAATTCCCCACAACTTGTTACCAAAAATTTCAAGAACCCGTGATGAGTTCTGCCGATAGTACATCCCCCCTTTACAGACTTCACGTGCCAAACTCTCTCATGTTTCAACTGACCACCCGTTTTATATTACTTCTTCACAATCACCCCCTCATCATTTACCCAATATACACATCAGCCCTCTACAAAAAAATGTGTACTTCTTTTTAATAACCATCGAATAAAGTTCGGCTATTTAGGGTAACCTGATAACAAAAGCAACCATATACATCTGCAATCATGGCATCTGTTGGTAGCCCAAGCCCCAAGCCCACCATCTCTTATTCTAGGGAAAACCCGTTGTCCGAAAGATCACTGCTGTAAATTCCGATTGGAATTGGATTCCAACTAGAGGCCTTACAGGCTCATAGCCTCTCGCCCAAATCTTAACTTCCCAATCGATCCCAGTTAAACTAAAGCTAATTAAGAAGCTGATTGAGATTCCATATTTTAGCCTCCATATAACAATATATTACAAGTTACAAAAATATAACATGTGACTTATTTCTCTCATAACATCGAAATCATTCAAACACCTTATTTGAAAAAGTTTGTGTATGCTAAAATAAGAAATTTCAAACACTCCCTAAAATAAAAAAAAATTTGTAGAAAATAAGGAGATTGCTTCTACTTTAAAAAAAAAATCAAATAAAATAAATTAAAAATTAACTAATCAATAAACTATTTCCACGTGTAATTACATGATCAAGAAACAACTACTTTTTCATATAACCCATCTAATATCTGCCACGTGGCATCACCAAACTCCACGTCATCATGAAACAACAAAGCTCGTTTGACCTTCGGGTCCCACAAGTTTCTCTGAATAGAAGACAGGTTTGTTGCAGCCACATAATCAAGTATCCGACCAAGCTTTCCGACGTCTTTCTCTGCCACCGTGAGTGATATCCCCGGCCACGGAACTGTTTTTTCAAACGGCAACTTAATGCCATCGGCGATGATAACCGGGATGCAACCCAATGCTACTGACTCCACTAGTCTTGGACTCCATGGGGCCCACCCCAGTGGGCACAAGCAGAACACTGATCGAACGATTTCCGACAGGTATCCGGCGAACCGGTTTCTCTTCAAGTAAAACCGCCGGTCGTGACCGTATTTATGAAGTATTTCTGTCCTCACGCGTCTGTCATGGTGCATTTAGATTTTAGTTTTAAGTAATTCTATTACCCAAATAATTAATATTAATAGTGTGGTTTGGCTAAACAAAAATTCGTAGAGGTGTATTATATGAAACCGGAAAACTTATCTAAAATTAAAAAGATTGAATCAAAACCAAAACCGAGGGTCTAACGTTTTATGTTTATAATAATTGAACTTTTGTTTTGCGTATAATAAAACCGAATTTAATTTATAATTTCCGTTATTTATTTTAAGTAATTTATAAAAGTTTTAATAAATATGTAACTTAAATATTTTAGATGAATTGAATAATAATAATCAATTACTTGTTAATTAGTAAATTTGTTTGGCTCAAATTCATAATTAGGGAAAAAGAAAATTCTCAAAAATTTCAATCTTAAATGGAAAACAGAAAATATGGAAATCGAATCTAAACTCAAATCGAAAAGCCAAAATCTAAAAAACCGAAATCAAGTGGTTTTAAAAAATTCAAAACCCATATTGAACCATGCAGACCTCTAGATATTCATGTTTTATGAAATAGGTCGGTATCATCTAATACCATAAACGTTTCAAACCGTTAAAAAAATACGATAAATGAATACCAACTTGATGGTGAGGTTTGGGTTAGTTTAGAATCCCAAATATAGATTAAGGGCAATTTCATAAATATCAGTTTCATGTTAAAAGGGAATATATTATCCATCATTACCTGCTATAATATTGACCGCTGACGTTCTTGGGGTGGACTTCCATCTTTCCCCGGAAAAACACGAAAATGTCCCGGTGACCTGACAATACAGACTCAACTTTCTCTGATGAAACATACGGTGGGATTACCAAATTCTCAGCATCTTGACACGGGTGACGATATTTAACACCAAATGTTTGTAACACAATAGAATTCTTCATAAACTTTGGTATACCTTCAGCCACAGCTCTATCTTCCTAATCCAATTCAAAAACAAGTTTCCACATATTTTATAAAATAAGTCAAAAATTAATACAACCACGTATCCAAACAAGAAAATTGGATTTTAATAATCCAAACTGTTAACAATTAGCCAGTAAATACTTATACTCTGACCATTGATAATCTTAATTTTAACTTTCCTGAGTAGCATAATAATACATTTGATATATACTCGATTTCACATGAGAGAAGTCGAGTGAAAATCAAATATAAATATTGTTGTCAACAACAAAAATGAAAATTAAATGTATTATTGGTCAAAATGTAACTTTGAATTATTATCATTAATTGATCATAGTTCGAATTATTAAAATCCAATATTCCTTGACGTACCATGGCATGGAAACACGCCCCGTAGTCGTGTGAAGCGACAAACACATGATCGGAACCATTTGTTCTGTTCCAAAACCGAAACTCGGACGAAATGAAGTCAACAGCAGACGATAAAAGCCCACGAGCATGTCCGATTTCCGGGAAGCCATTAACAGTACTGAATTTACACGACACGTAAACCGGAACATAAAACAAGTCCGCCACGGATGGATCAAACGTCCTTACATCGCTTTTACTCAATGCTTTGTGTATTGCCACTTCGGATGCAAATAAATGGTTGCTACACCTCTTGTTTGATAACCAATCATTGTTGTATTTCGATGGTAACTCGTATATGTATAGTTTCAAATTGTTTAAAGATTTGGGAGTTTGATTATGGTTTTTGAGTGGTGTTGCAAAGAAGTAGAATGAGAGTGAAAACCAGAGGATCCATATGAAGTATTTGATGCAAATTGGTTGCTCTGTTTTTGCATGTTTGGTACTTGAAAGCTTCATCTTCACATAAAATTGTTTCTTGTGGATCCAAAAACCTTCATTTTTTTAAATAATTTATCTTGATATAATCAAGAGCAAGAACTAGATGATTCTTGCTAGATATTTGTCAGAATCCAGGAAACCATTATCAATTGAACAAGAAAGAGGCTGGAGTTGGATTGAGTTTAAAGATGAAGATGAAGATGAAGATGAAGATGAAGATGAAGATGAAGATGAAGATAAAGATAGATATAGATTTTGAAAATGGTGGTATTGATCTGGGGGTGTGATTTGAATATGTGAAGGCAAGAAATGATTAAAATGTCCTTCAAAGTGAATAAATCAAGAAACTGGAGACTAAAAAGGTGTTTTATTGTTATTATTATTATTATTTATTTTTTTTAAAACGACGATTTTCTATGTGTGTTTTGGACATCGTGTTTTTAATCTGGAAAGTTCGTTGCCCCACTTTGGTCAATCCATGTTGGCTTCAGAGTTTGGCTTGGGCGTTCTCCATGGAAACCATATTGTCGGCTGCCACTTACCAGTCGTTGTGCTGCCAAGAATAAAACTCTTCGACGCAACACAGGGTGAGCGAAAACTCGGGTGGGCTCGGGATCCAAAGTGATAGCCTCGCAATGCATAACTCAAATTCTTCATTGTCAATATCCACCCAAAGTGACACTAGTGAGGATCGAACTTGAGCCTCCATTTGAGAACTTAAGCCTTCCTACTGGCTACCAGTATTAGAGGCCGCAAGTGGATTATTATTATTATTAATTATTATTACTATTTAATAAACTGAAAAGGGATATTGAAAACAGTATTTGGTAAACACTAAAAACCACATCATTTGGTTGTCTAATTGGAAGATTCGGATTCCACCACAATTATGTTACATGACAAACAAATGTGGTAAATGGTTAGTAATAATTTAATCTTTATTCTACTTATAATCATTTTGTTGTTCTATGCAGATGTAAATGTTTATGAGTTGATTACATGTTTTTGAACTATAGCAATATTATTGCATATTAACATTCTCTCAATAAGATGCTAGGATCCACAAAAATAGATTTGCATAAGAAAAGTTGTAACATGAAACCTTATTTAAACCGTTGAATTCATCTTATTTTTAACATAAATAAATATACAATTTGGGATATCGTATAAAATTTTAACCAATAGTATCCTTAGAGTCGCCTTTTTGTTAGGGCACAATGTTGGTAGTGTCTTCATAACATGTAGATACGATCCTATGGAGCCAAGCGGGGTGGTCTGAGGAAGTTTACATAGTTACACACTTACACCATGTCCAAATTTGATCAATTCTTCACAGAAGGGAAAACAAATGCTTATCCAACACTTTGATACCGGTAAGCCAAAGACCCTGATATGTTCTAGTTACTTAGCAACTAACTTTTAAGTTAAAATGTAATAAAGCTATTAACTACAATAAAAAAACTTAATTAAAAAAACTATGATTATTGCATAGTATATATGCTTTTGTGTAAATGTTCACAATTTTTTTTAACCTTTCTAAGTAATAGTAACCCAAGTCATGATTTTCGAGCCATTGAGTAATCGTCCCTTTGAAATCCACACTGATAATTCTCTCCATATAGTTGTAAGTTTGTAACTCTCATTTGAGGCTTATTATAAAATAGTGGTTTCAAACAATCCAATTTTGACAAACTCGGATTAGGGTTTCTTTTTCAATATTTATCTGAAAATTACACATCAATTGTAAGATGACGGAGGTTTTACAGTCACACCCCTTTTCTCAAATATATACATGTGCATGCACGCATTCATGTACTATGCGTGTAGGTATGTAACTATGTATTTGCAAACGTGTGTGCATATTGTATCTTGATGAAGCATGGCGAGGCACCGTTACCATTTATAAAGTTGATGTTATACAAGATGATAGTGATATTCAAACCAATCGTTTCATGAAGAAATTTTGCACCAGGAATTATGGTTGTCGGTCTGTATTCATCTTGTAGGAAGTTGTTAAAATATCTTATTCAAATGAATTTTCTAGCTTGTTTTGGCCAACCTTTACAACATCATATGATGACTCATATTTTCGATCCAACATCACATGTTGTCAAAGAAACCGAATGAAATAAACAACCAATGAACCAAATATAACCACACTCTACATTAAATGATTGATATACATCCCCTATATGTCTGTCTTTTTATAATCACTATGATAAGATGTTGCCCAAACAAGTTAGTGGGAAAGTGAGGGGTGTGAAAAGTCAAATACGATTAGTAATAGATACTCCATCCACTGGAAAGTTGGACTATGAACATGAAAATGAGAAGGTAATCGGTAGTTGAAGCAATTCCCAAATTTATCATATTAACACAAATCTCTTTATATATTTTGTATATATTCAATTATATATGATTAGTGGGAATCATTCTGATTGCTCGATCATACTTCAAGTACAAGACTCATGATTAAAGTTTGAATAATCCAACTTTATGCAACTTTAATCAACATCATTACTTTGTTTTCTGACTTTCTCCATCCAATATTCTATGGTGGTGATACTTCAAGAAAGTTTTAAAAACCATGTCTAAATAGGAGGTGATTTAAATGCACATGTATCAACTATCGAGCATGTTTTAGATCTTACAAAAGGAATAATGCTACGATTTTTATATAAATTGTATGGATACCATACCATGATGCCTACTTGAATAAGATTTAGTTATACACTCATGTTTATTGTGTGAGAAATATGTTAGATCATTTTAATTTTATAAAACAAAACTTTATATCATCCTCAAAGACATCCTGATATGTTATATTTAGTGTTGTAAAAGTCGGCCTAGGCGGTCGAGTACTCGGCTCCTAATCGCACCTCGGCACTTCACTACACCGTATTTCTTCCCCAATGTCAAAAAAATTGGAATCGGTCCTAGGCGGTCCAACTCAGTACTAGACGGCTCTACTCAGCCTAGGGGTCCAACTCGGTCTTAACTAAATTTTGACTATTGTTAGAAAAACCTAATTTCTCTGAGAGCCTAACATTGTTTTTTTTCCCTTTTCACGCTAAGACGCAGCCTAATTTCAGTTATGAACTCGCAATCGCCATTGTTATCATCCGATTAAAAGTTCCAAACTCACACACCTCCTATTCAAGCTCAATTGAAGTACGTCTTTCATCAATTGAGACATATTCTTGAACTAATATAGAAGTATTATTGATTGGTTTTTGTACTTTACGTTTGTATTTTGTAGAATATTTAGTAAACTTTTTATATTTAACATATATATATAATCTCCAAATAATTAATTTTGTTATAAAATACCATGTCTGAGTAATCCCCGAGTATACCCCACATATACCAAGTACTCGCAACTTCCTAATTGACTGTCCTGAAAACGCCTAACAACTTTTACAACCTTATACTTATATTCAAGTTACAACACATATCTCTTTAAGTCTTAGGCACCCAAATTCACATACTTTGTCTCATTTGGTATGTTTCGTATGTTTCACGCAAATATTATTGTTGCACATCTCTGACATACAATACAATTGAAACACCAATGATAGGTAGATAGTGTAACATAGTTCTCTAACTCTTTAACACCCACTATTCCCTCCACCGGTTAGAGAGTAAAACCATTCATAAAGCCCACCTAACATGAACCCAACAAAAACTATGTTTTGATCATTATCACATCTTATTGTGGATTATTTCAGCTTATTAACAAATAAAAGTTCGGTGTAGGTATATTCGTGATGACAATATGCATGTGTGTCCAATATAAAAAACAGAACATACAAGGTATATATATATTTTTCATATATGATTTGTGTAATTTTTATCCTACATGTAAAATATTTTTACATACTTGTCTAAGAAAATATGCATTAATTTTTAATTATGGTAACCATGAAAAATTGATCAACATGTGAATCATAATAACCATTTTACGGTGTTTTGTTAAGTTGTATAACACTTGAGTCATAAAATCGGATAACTCCTTAGCTATAACTCGTTAAAATACTCAAGCAATTGAAACAATAAGGCAACCAAACATTTCATTAAAATAAGATGCAACCATAAGAAGCTTAAATAAAGATTACTACCGGTCAACCATGCATAAGAATACCTAGAAAGAGATTCACATATGCGAAGCTTGCTAGCTTCATGCTCATGTATATAAGGTTCAAATTGGGCTATTTTACGAAAGAAGCCCATATATCATAAATTTCAAAAAGCGAAGAAAAAGATACTAAGTCACAAGCATCCATAACTACGTCATAACTACTTATACCTTGGGGGCTGAGGATACGAATACCTAAGATCTCACTTTTTAACAGCTATACATATCGAAGCTCCTGCTTGGAAGCTAAAATGGTCACAAGTATCTTGTTACATATGCAACATTACCATGGGAAGAAAAGAAGCATCAAATAAAATCGTAACCAGAATAAGGTATATGTTTCTCTAAAATATAAACTTTGTTTCTTTCAATCGAAAAACGAGTGAAAAAACTACCCAAAAGAATGCATCTTCACAACCAATGAAAGTCCATTCCAATAGCTCGCATTTAAATGATCACGCATGTGTCAAACATATGACATGCTCATCTTTCATATAATTTTCTATAAAGCAAAACCTACAAGGTCAAGGTTAATAAGTAATTTGTTCAAAGCAACTTGCTAAAATATCACCGCACCTCGTAGATGCTCCAAGAATAAATAGTTGATTGAAATAAGAAAAAAAAGATTTAAGCTATGTTTAGAGCAACACATAAAACTGATTAACTAAAGAAACGTTCCTACTCGCATCTACAAGCAAATTCCTAAAGCACTGATGTGAACACCAAGGATCATAATAAATAGCTTATGGTAATCGATTAAGCTACAAACCACCGCTCAACTAGAACTCTACAAAAAAAAGTAGAGTTTGGGCTGATCCTTGCTCAAATATTCTTTACAACTACCACCAGATAAAGTAGGTTGGCAGAAGCTTAGGACGGTTTGGAAAATCAGCTTGTGGAAACATATAAGTAGTCCACAAGAAGCTTGGAAGCAGCTGGAAGGAATAAAAATATAACTTGTAACATCAAAATGCGTGGATTAAGAGATTCTCCACGACACCAATAAATCCAAATGTATGCAGGATCTTGGAGACAAGGCGAGATGACCGCAAGCATATAAAAAGGAACAATTCCTGGAAGGATAAATCCAAATGTTGTGCCTTTCATGAAGACTTTGATCATTTAACATAAGATTGTATGGCACTTAGAAAAGAAATTAGTTATCTCCTAAGCCAGGGCCATCTGAAAGAATTACTAGGCATGAAAAATAACAGGAGTCATGATCCTGAAAAGGTTCCTAAGAGGGTAGGATCCCCGCCTTCAGGTGCCAAGATGGTGAACCTCATCTCCGACGAGTCAGATATTTGTGAAACATCTTATTCAACAACAAGGATATACGCTAAAGTAGCTAAAGACCAGAAAAACCAATGAGAGCTGCAACTTTCTCCGACCTAACACATGTCTCCTTTAATGAGGAGGATTGGTTTTGCAGGTCACGGTTGCCGGAATTCCTAACGATTGTTAGTATTGACTCATCGGAGGATCTTAAACTAAGTTAACTAAGGGTTAGATAGTGTCATTGATTCATCGGTCGAGATATTAGGTTAAACCTTCCAGGGTTAACTTAGTGTTTCTTTATAAACAATAAGCAGACGAAAAAGGTGGAATGGGAACAATTGACCTTGACTAGATGATGACGATCTTAGTGGCTAAGGTTAGTTCATTATGCCTAGAAGTGTTTTGGTTATAAAATTAAAAGTTTATTAGTGTATTTTTGGGTTAACCCAAAACCTAGGGGTGTTCATGAATCGGTTCGCAACTGTGAAACCGTCCAAACCAATCATCGGTTTGGTTTCACGGTCGGGTTTTTCCATTAACTATCGGTCGGTCGGTTTAAAAAAATCTCAAACCGTAACGGTTCGTATAAAACCAGACTTTCCTCCACATATCTAGCCTCCGGCCCTCCACTCTACTCCATCTGCGTCGGCCACCACTATCGTCGGCTGTGAGAAAGATCCGGTTTTGAGATCCAAACCCAATTCACCTTCAACTCCACTCCTAATATTATTATTATTCTCTCTTTTCGCCTCTTGTTCACTCGCAATCGCCTCCTCCGGGTACGTTGATTCTTCTTTCTACTACAATTTTTATATTATTATGTTATCTATACATGATTTATGGAGTCTCTATTAGCCCTAACTTTATACACTTGTTTTCAGTAGAAATGGGTAGACTTGCAGCTGCATTGATTGTGAGCTCATGGGTCTTACCAATCTCACTTGTTCTTAATCACATTCTTCCTCAACCTTACATGGTATGCTTCTTTGCTTGCTTCCTAACAAATTCATTTCATAAATTATTAATTAATTAATGAAATGTTTTGGTTGTTTGGTGTAGGATGAGTTCTTTCATGTTCCTCAAGCTCAGCAGTATTGTGCAGGTCATTTTAAAACTTGGGATCCCATGATAACCACTCCTCCTGGACTGTAAGTTTCACTTTCACTTTTCGGTCGGTCGTTATTATTATGGAGTTACTTTCGTATATACCCGTCCTCTTAATTTTTTTTGATTTGTTTATGCTCATTTGTTTACGCTCATGTATGTTTGTTACTTTACGTTTATTTAAGTTCGTTCATTGAAAGTTTTAGGATCATTACAAGTTAGTCTAGTTTGAATAACTTTTTTAGTTATGTTCGTTCAACTATTTTCAGCTATGTTCGTTTGTTTCTATGGTTAACAAACGAACATAAATGAGCACGAACACATAAATTTTTTTAAACAAACGAACACGAACAGGAAGACTTTTTTATTTAATTGTTCGTGTTCGATCATCTGTTCGGTTAAAGTAAACGAACGAACTCGAATATTCTCCTTTCGTGTTCGTTAGATTTGTTTGCAAGCCTAAAAAGATTGTTGCTGACTGAAATTAACATATTTTTGCAGGTACTTTATTTCACTGGCCTATGTGTCATCTTTATTTCCCGCCTTTTTATTTACACAACCCGCCTCATATTTTATTAACGTGTGCTCAACACCAGTTCTTCGTTCTACAAATGGTTTACTTGCTGTAGTTTGCAGCATTTTGGTTCATGATATAATTAAACATTTGAAACCAGCACTTGGTGACAAAAAAACAACTTTGTGCACGGTTGTTTTAGCCTTATATCCCCTTCATTGGTTCTTCACTTTTCTTTATTATACAGACGTTGCGTCACTTACAATAGTTCTTGCGATGTATCTGATGTGTCTCAAAAAGAACTATGAGTGCAGTGCTTTGGTAATAACTGACTAAGTTTATTAAATTTTAAGTTTTTTATAAGTAGTACATGTGTCAAATATGAATATATGATATAAAGGTTATATTATTCAATATTAATATGATATTTGTTTGTATAGAAATGAGGTAGGAGGTTTTGTGCAGTTAATATACACTTTGTGTGGCTTTTGACCTGTTTGACCAATTTTCTTTTTAGGTTATTTTATACTTTTGCATGTTTGACACGTTAGAGATATGTTACCAATCAGTTTATACTTTATAGCGTTTGGCAACCTACTTTTGCATATGATTATCTAATTACTTAGGAGTAGGCCTATAAACGAATCGGACGTTCAGTGAGCAGTTAGTGAACCGTTTGGAGGGAAGTTCGTTTATGGTCGTGAACACATGTCTCTTTTGTTCACTTAGATTTGTTTATGGTCTTTCACATACGTTTGTTTAAGTTTGTTACTTTACGTTTCGTTAATATATCCGTTTTAAGTTTTTTTTGCCAGAACATTTTGCATTATTTTTCACATTACTTTTAACTAGTTTTAGCTCAGTTATATTCATTCATATATGTTCAGTTATGTCTGGAGTTTACGTTCATGAATCGTTCGTTTATATTGTTAATGAACGAACATAAAGAACACAAGCATGCTCATTTTCTTAACGAATGAACACGGACAAGAAAACCTGCTTGTTTAATTATTCGTGTTTGATCGTTCAATAAAACTTATTATCAGATGATTAGAATTACTAATATACTCTTATTCCACCATTATATTACAAGTTATTTTTTTACTCGCATACAAAGAGATTACATTTTCCCGCTTTTAGTAATATCTTGATGGATGTTTTGTATTTCAATAACTGATTTTAACCAACTTTAATGCAGCTTGGAGCTGTTGCGGTACTTGTACGCCAAACAAATATTATTTGGATGCTATTTGTTGCATGTACTGGAGTTTTAGATCTTGTTCAAGAAAAACAGAAGCATGAAGATAATATTTTATCAGAGCCAGAAAATGAATATTTTGTTTCAAATAAAGGCGTTAATATTAGTTCAAATCTAAAAAAACGAAGATTGAGTAATGCTATTGATACTGTCAGTCATGAAACGAGTCTCACCTCTCATCCTGACCGTTCATCAGGTTCGTTTCATCTTATTTGCATTTTAAATTCTCAGAAAATAAATAAAGTTTGTTTATATGTTGTAGTAGTTTACATCCTTTCCACTAACAGACATTAGATTTTTCTTTGTAAGTTCAGTTACGCGCTTTGCAAATAAGGGTATTTTGTTCCTTTCACCTTTTCAGGGACTATTGTGTGTATTTAACTTAATGATTTAATCCCACTTTCTTATTAAAAAGAAATAAAAAAGTCCATTAAGAATGATTTATGTTATTTCTTTAGTTTAAGGACGAAAGCAACGAGTCAAATGGGTAAAATATAAAAGCGTAACTAAAAGTGAAATCGCCAATTCATTTATACCACTCGATTCATTTAGCATATAGATCGAACTTTCATCTATAAATTATATAATATTAAATTATTTAACCTTATTTTATTAATGCAGGTTTGTTTAGTGAGATTCAGAACATCTTATTAGTATCATGGAATCTAAAATGGAAGCTTCTTGTCACTTTTAGTCCCTTCCTTTTATTATTATTGGCTTTTGTTGCATTTGTTAAATGGAATGGCAGTATAGTTCTTGGTAACTCTCACTTTCATTTATATTTTTTATAACATTTTCTCACTTTTGTGATTTCTTTTGTATTCATTTTTGTTTGGATTTAAAAATGTAATTTGGTATTTGTGTTTGCAGGGGCTAAAGAAGCTCACACGGTTTCTCCACATTTTGTTCAGTTATTGTACTACGGTTTAGTCTCATGTGGTTTTATGGCTCCGCTGCATTTTAGCAAAAGTCAATTTGCAAGTTTGACTCGATCATTCGTAAAGAATAAACCAATTAGTATTTTACTGTGGGTTTCGGCTACTATAATTAGCTTTCTTTTCGTGCACTATTTCAGGTTTGGTTTTGATTATATTATATATTTAGAATTTGCCAAATGCACAATACCATTATATTAATTATAAATGACATCCAAATATCATATTCTGCACATGTTTTATAATAGTTGTTTATTTGAACTGGATTATTCAATAACATGTTGCATCTAATATTATTTTTCTGCCATTTCAGCATCGCTCACCCGTATCTACTTGCTGATAACCGTCACTATCCATTTTATTTATGGCGAAAGATTATAAACGCTCACTGGTCAACAAGATATTTGCTGGTTCCATTATATGTCTACTCATGGGCTTCCATCCTTAATGTATTAGGTCAGTATCCCGCTTCATGTAGTTATTTATCTATTTATCTGATAATTGGTCGATTGGGGTTATCGTTTTATATCTATAATGGGTGAATTTTTTTAACTTAATTAATAATGGATCTGGCCAAATAGGTTTAAAATCGCCCCCAAAGTGCATCCAAATGCTTTCATGTTACAACCTTGCATATCACTTTGCTTAAAAAATAGATAAGATTATGATTTAAAGGTTTATACCATAAAACCACTATACTTTCTTATTTTTAATTACAGTCCCTACTTTCTTATTTGTAAAAAAATACACAAAAATGAAAAGTCACTAAACTAATTTTTGTATGCTAATAGTTCCAAAACGTGTCTATATTGTACTTACGGAATTTTAGAAAAATAATGACTTAACAAGCTTGGTTTAAAAAAGCGTTAGCCGAGGCGAGTCGTTTTGGTTCAAAAATCCGAAGCGTTAAGCGCTAGGCGCGAAGCGTGAGCTTCACGTATGTGAGGCGCTCAATTTAAAAATTACTAAAAATTAATTATACATGACATATTTTACTTGAAAATCAATCATAAAGATAAAACATATTTGTAAAACTAAACATGAATACTTAATACATAGGTTAAACATTATAAAAACATATTTAGAAGTTGCAAAACACTTCAATTCTTAGAATAAAAAGTAAAAGGTATAGTAAAAAGTAATAATGAAGAAAAATACCTCTTGAGTCATAAACATATGTGTAATAATTAGGTGAGTTTGAACTGATTTAAAAGTTGTTAGTGATTACTGAGGAGAAGATAAACTTGAAACGCCTAGAAGGTTGATATTTGGAGAAGATGAACTTTGAATATGAAAATTAAAGAGTGGTTTGAATTAAATAGAGTGATAAATATATATAATACGGTTGGATAATGTTTTATAGATGAGCCCCAACGATATTATTTTAAGTAGATGGCTCAAACAGCTACATTTTCAATCTAATTTGGACTGAATCACATGAGGCGCTGGAGGCAGCGCCTCACGCCTCGCCAGCTAATGTGTCGCCTCAGGGCGCCTCATGTATTTTAGCGCCTTACGTAAAATAAGGCGTTTTCAAAAACGCCTCAGGCGCGTCTTTTTAAATTAAGTTAACAAGTATTTGTGCATTCAACGATTTTGCAATGTGTATATATATATGACACTATTTTATTTTGTCCAATTTAAGACTTAACAAGTCATTTTTTTTAATTTTCTATAGTACGTGCATTTTTTACAAGTTGAGAGACTTTAAATACCAAAATTTGGTGTATAGATCTTTTGTGAAAAATAAGAAAATGTGCTAGTTTTTTATACCCTTATTTTAATTGTATAGTATTCCGTATTCACGTTGACTATTTTCGTTATTTTAATAAATGCGCTAAAGAGTGTGGGTATGTATCGATTCAACGTGTTGACCTCTTATAAAAGACCCGGAACCTTTTTCTTGACCCATTTATCGCATATCCCCATATGTTTCATTTTACTGAACAACCTACAAATATTACTTGCAGGTAAAGTTCAGAAGAAAGTATGGGTTTTAGCTTATTTTCTAGCCACGGCCGCTGCTCTTGTTCCTGCACCACTGATAGAGTTCAGATACTACACCATCCCGTTCTTTTTCCTGATTATTCATAGTCATATCACTAACGATCGAGCGTGGTTCTTGATGGGATACCTGTACACATCCATTAATATCTTCACTATGATAATGTTCTTATTTCGGCCCTTTCATTGGAACCACGAGCCGGGGATTCAGAGGTTTATATGGTAGAAGAAAGATTGTTGTTTTAGAAATGAGGCGCATCTGCATTTTTGCTAACTTTACAGCTAGTTATGTACTTGTTTTTGGTGAATGGATATGTGTATATATTCTATCAAAATACTATATGTTTACTTTGACTTGATGAAATATATTACAATCTTAATGTCTTATTTGTAATAAAAGACATCCTAGTCCTAATCTTATTCATTCTTGATTAAGTATTGTTTTAGTTCCTGGCTTTTGAGCTCAAACTCTCCCTTTTAAATAACAAAGATTTTATTTTATTTTATTTCCCTCTTTTTAATATATGGATGACTTTCTAGATACATTATATTTATTTTAAATGTTGGAAAATAACTTTTATAAAGCAGCAAAAGTTGATGGGGCTTATGCATACTTATTCCATTAGCTAGCGGTTAATACTTAGAAATGTTATGAGTTGCCTTTTAAAAAAGTTTTTTAATTTTGTAGAGAGAGAGAAAAGGAACTGAAGTTGTCAATCTCGTATGGGGAAGCCTTTAGGGTTTTGTTATACATAACGCTAATATTTATAAAAAAAGACATAAGATAGAATTACAAAATTACCCATCATATTATTCAAATGTGATTAATGATTCTCAAATAACCACAAGTTAAATTTAATTTTGTTAGAAAAATGTTTTTTTAACAACAATTTTTTTACACCCACAAATTTCACCTTAGCTTGCACATGCAAAGATTTAAACTCATCAACACATGTGTAGAGGCAAGTCGGCAACTAGGCAAGTGTCCTATCACTAAACTAATAGATCTTGAGTGTTTGGAAAATATAATACACTAAATCTTCAAATCATAAAAAATAGAATTAATTACACGAATGACCCATGTATTAACATATTATAGATTTGATAGTTTATTGGAAATTACAAACCCGGTCGAAAGTCATGTGTGTAACACCAACAATGGTATGACGATTTACATATCAATGAGGTTTTCTTACAGTGTTTAGTTTCTTCATTAATGGTACATGTGTGAGTTAGGTCTGAAGCATCAAAATCAGTATAAACAGTTGACATTCCGTCTCATAAAAGCTCATTCGGGTATTATGATTGTTCCAAACGCCGTAACAAATAGTTATAATAAGTATTGTCTTATACGTTGTAAGGGCGACATCATTATGCGAATCATAACAAACCATTGATGTTTTATACTCCTTATTTAACTAGCAAATAGACACCTACACGGTTTCAAGACAAGCATTTATGAAATCCACTTTTTTAAATGTTTGGAAGAGATCAGATCAAAACATCAGAAAGTTGGTGAATACTTACCATTAGTGACATAATGGTTATAGAAAGATGTTTCATACACCAAACTACATGTAGTGTATTATTGTAGCTTATAATATGTATATATTTTTTTCATTATTCATCCAATGCGATCTTTGGTGTATAGATTATCAACTTTAGGTTATCATGTTCTCTTTTTCGAATAATATAAACAATATTGTAACAATTAACATTGATTTTTAAAGTGAGATATATATACAAATTAAATTTTATTATTACAAAACAAGTATCCATGATCTAAAAAGTCGATTATCATCACACCATGTCGTGGTTACCTTTTGCTCTTCTGGTCCATTAAAATGGGGTGATGGTAATTAAGACTTCAGATCTTAAGGTTTTATGTAAGAAACTTGATTCAATCGGTTTTTCTCATAGTGATGAGTTTCCTCTTTAAATGTGTTCATGGGTTAGTTAGATCTGGAGCGTCAAATTCAGTATAGACAGTATAGACGGTTGACATCCCCCACCTCAGAAAGGCTTACCAAGGTATTAAGGTGGTTCCAGCCCGGTTAACTCTGTTATGTATTGAGTTGGAATTGTTTAAAAATTTACATATAATCTTATAAATTAAATATTATAAAATATAAGGTACACATGTTAGATTACTTTTGGAAATTATATAACATAGATTAAATACATTATAAAATACATAGAAACTATAAAACATTTTATTTTATGATGTTTAATCATCGTCATTGTTGTTTAATGTTTACTCCACGTTAAGGTTATTTTGTGGTTATGATCCGTAAACGAGTTCTTCACCGGTAAGTGGGATCAATAGTCCTCAACTCCTCATGTTACATCTTCCTCTTGTATTACGCTTCAACAGTCAACACTATTTCCTCCAAGTGTAAAAATTTGTTGTATTCGCCTCCCTGCATCCTAATAGTGTTTCAAACAAGTTGTATTTCCACCGCTATTGGAGTAAGTTTTCTTCTTAATATAACGTTGTCAGTAACATGAAATGCAAATTCCAAAACTAGTGTAGAAGTTTGAACAGTTAGTAAATCACTTGTTATAGCGGAAGAAGTCACATACAAGATATATAACTAAATATATGTGTGTGTACATATTAACTTTCATATAACAATTATATCATACAGGTAAGATACATGACCGCTAAAGTTAATTGCAAGATGAACAAGTTATTTACAAGATACAAGATCAATCCAAAATTTTGTAATTTGTTAAGATTAAGTAAACATCATTTATTAACAAACTATCTTTACAATCATCTTGACCATGTTTGGTAAAGGAACAAACTAACTTGCATCTTACAGAAGTCTTTTGGTCACAGAATATATGTTGTATTGTTGTTGGTGTCAACATCATATCCCACATTAAAACACCAAATCACATTTTGGTAGAAACTTATATAAATCATGTAACCATCTAGGTTTTTTAAAAGAAGATAGTGATTCACAAGTGGTGAGAAAGTCAGATAACTATAATCACTCTAATTGTCAAAAATTATAAATTATTATTGCATATTTTATGAATTTGATATCGAAGCCTAGGTGACATCCTAAACATGTGTTACTCGAATTGTTTTATAATTAAATTGTATGTAATGTACACTCATAGATGACAAGATAGTTAAACCAAGAAAAAGATTATTTATGTGTTGTTCGGCAATTTCATGTTAAATCATTAAGATGCTTAACTAATTAAGATATAGTCTATGAATAATTTAGTATGTCTTGAAACTTAACCAATAAGAGATTTCATAACTAATAAGATGTAGTTTTTTTAATTGAATTATTAGAAGGTTACCAAACAATCTCTTACATGATGATATAGAAACCATTGTTTCTTTTATAGCGAGGTAAATTAACGTTTATATTAAAAAATTTTGTTTGGATGAACTACTTTTATAAAACTTAGATTTTATCACATTTAGTATATAACAAAAAGAAGTTGGAATGCAACAAAAGGTTGTGTGCACACAAGTATTGCTTGACAAATAAAGGGATTACCAAAAGAGAGGTGATGAAAATTGGGCCCTACTAGGCAACTAGGGTATCCGTGATTGTGATCTTAACTAATCATTACTTTTTCTTTTGTATTCTCGTTCTCATTTCTTTTTATAGGTTGGAACTGATATTTTAAATAAGCTACTGACTGTTAAATTCCTCATATCAGAATAGACTCGTTTTTCAATCTAGGAAAACCGTCACCTAAGATCAACGTCTGTGAACACCAGAGGCGTAGCTTAGTTGGGGCCAGGGGTGGCCCCGACCCCCTCCGTTTTTTTCGCTCGGTAGTATAAATTTATCCTTTTTCGGCCGATAATTTTTATACATATTGTAAATTTACCTGTTTCCGACCGAAATTTTGAGCCCGGCTCCCTCCGTTTTTTGCTCGATAGTGTAAATTTATCCTTGTTCGGACCGAAAATTTTTATATATAGTGTAAATGTACTCGTTTCCGACCGAAATTTTGAGCCCAGACCCTCCGTTTTTTTCGCTCGGTAGTGTAAATTTATTCTTTTTCGGCCGAAAATTTTTATACATAGTGTAAATTTACCCGTCACCGACCGAAATTTTGAGCCCGCCCCCCTCTAGTTTATGAATTTTTTTATACATATTCAGGCTGGCCCCCTCGACGTATACGTCCAAGCTTCACCACTGATGAACACTAGCTATAAGGCACGACAATGCGGTGAGATAAAAACATGTTTAGTCCAAGGATCAAGCTAGTGAATTTCACGGTCTCCACCTTCCCATCAATCCATCATCACTCTAGTACATCTAAACTAAATGATGGAAACATGAATTGAACATGAGTCACGTGTAACACCAAAATTCTCCCTTACCACTCTATCAAAAACTCATTACCTAAACCAACGAATGGTTATTTCTCTTACCAAAATAATTTCAGTAATATATATTTATGTATTTATTTATTTGAAAGGCAGCAATATTAATTTTAATTACCTTGAATTTGAAATGCTAAACAAAACTTGTTAAATAAAATTAGTAGTTGCATTACTTTTATCTATAGGGCATAGGCATTTTAAGTACACCAGGTATATACTTAAATAACATATCAATTTAATTTATATCACTTTTATACTTTTAAAATTTATATGAGTCAACGTTAGCAGGAAGGAAAGCCCAAAAGACTGATATGTTGATCTAAATAGTAAAATACCAAACACAATTCGTATCCGTGAATGACTAAGGTTAATTTGTGTTTTTAGTGTAATTTTATATATGATGTATTATCAAACTAAAGAAAAGGGATGGGGTGAAACACCCATGTTTTCCTTTTCAAAAGGTCTCACACTGCTACGAGTAAGGCGTTTTTGGCTTTATTTATTATTTTTTTTTTTCCTTTAGGCATTTACTCCATGACTGAGTTGCCAATCATCACTTTCTATTTTTTTTTTAATAAAATTGGTTTGTTTAAATAACTTAAATGTTACTTAATCGTTAAACGGGCTTGAAACTACTACGCATACAACTGAAAAAACCCCATATGGCTACATGACGGGGCGCTTTTCACAACCATTATAGATGTCCTTGTTATGGATGAACATTTTGTCCCAAATACTCGTACTCGTACTCGTACCTATATACGTACTTGTACCCGTACCGATTTAGCCTATTTGGTACGGGTATTAGTACTCATTTTTGTTCAATTTGGGTACATGTACAATCGGGTACGAGTACGGTACGGGTACGTTTGGTATTTTGTATCTGTTTGAACTATATAGGGGTTTTATTGGGATTCTTCATCTTTAATATATAAAATAAATTCCCAACCATGTTTTTATTGAACAAGTACCAAACGTTTCTTCAATATTAAATAATATAACATCTAAGACTCGAACCAACAAACGAATCACTTAAAGACGGCGACCGGATTAGGGTTTTTCAATACTATCTTATCATTAAATCGGCAACCAATTTGGTACTTGTACTAGTTTGGTACCCGTCACGTACCTGTGCAAGTACCGATACTCGGACTAACTAAGGTTGTTTGCTACTCGTACTGATATCGATTTCAAAATTGTCGAAGATTTGAAAATAAAAAAGCAAAGTGGTACAAAAACGGGTACCGTACCGAAAAACCCGTACCCGTACCATACCGAAAATTTTGGTACGAGTATTGGTACATGTTTTTATTGATTTTTGGTACGTGTACATGTACGGGTACGGATACATGTATTGTACCAAGCTCATCCCTAGTCCTTATGGCGTGTATTTCCATACTTGGGTTGGAGAGTCGGTGTTTTTTGGTTGAGCTCTCTTACTGAATTTAATGAATTGAAATCAAAAGAAAGAAATTAGACGCATCCATACAAAATTATATACATTAGTTTTTATATTTATTGGGTTCTCGTTAGAGCTATTTCTTATATACATTAGTTTTTACATTTGTTGGGTTCTCGTTAGAACTATTTCTTATATACGTTAGTTTTTACATTTGTTGGGTTCTCGTTAGAGCTATTTCTTATATAATTGTTTGTATGTAAGAAAAGAGTAGCGACACACGCTTGTCTTCTGTTTCAATGTAATCATTTTCTTGCTTATTAATAACATAAATCTAATGCTTTTCATTATATAAATCATATAATGAAAAATATTATATTATTCTTCAAAATGTGTGAATCGATGAGTATTACATTATTCTTTTGAAATTTGTGGTAGGTGCGCTTGTGAGAATCATTACCTTTTGATCCAAAAAAATGTTGTCGAAATTCTAAGATTTTTACAAATTAAAAAGCTCAATTCTTTTCGTTCTTCTTTCTTGTAAGTTTCATTTATAGTTGTCTAACTTTGAGGTTTCATTTTAAGGCTTTTCTAAATCAATATTTCTATCAATCATTTCTATGCTTACATATTATGTTAAAAAATTTTCATAATTAAGACGCGATATGTCACATAATGGACCCTACTATGTTTATCAATTGTCTTAAACTAGACATTACTCCAATCAATGAATGATTTATTTTCCTTACATAGGAGATAGGATATATTACTTCTTAAATAATATTTATTTTAGTTACATCAAGTATTAAAATACCAACCAAAATTGTTAAACAGAATTAAATAATTGCACTATTTTATCCTCTATACTAATTAAAAGAATCCAATATTCATACTTATTCATTAAGAGATTGGTTGATATAATTAAAAAAAAGGTTATCCATACATTCAATTGTTCTATTTAATTTTCATAGCTCGTCAATCTTAATATCTCTTATCAAACTTAATGTCACCGAGGCTTCGGCCCACTAGTAAGAGACAGATTGTCTCTTTACCTGGTTCGATACTGGTGAATAGAGTAGTATCACCCACTAGTAATAGTAAGAGAGAAATTGTCTCTTTGGTGTAACATGATTCGATATTGATGAATAGAGTAGTAATTCAGCAGGGGAGTAGGACAACATATGTTTGCAGTTAAAAAAAAAGTTTTATATACTTTTATAAGCACTTGGTTTCTTTTATACTCCTACCCACTCATTTAATTTTTTTAAATCACATGTGTTAAGTCTCCTATTCTCAACTAAAGAAGTGACCCAAAAAGTTGTATGAAAAGTTTGACTTCAAAGAGTTAAAAGACACGAAGTCGTATCGAACTTTCAAAGATTGCGTAAAGTACAACCCACTAAAGCTCCAATCAATGCTTCATAAAGCCAAAAAAGTCGTACCACTAGTCTCCAAAATACCATAAATAACCCTGGTATCACGGATAAGTTAAGGGAATTTTTTATTAAAAAACAGAAATTGAAATCGACAGGTCATGTGAAGCCAAATAACAAGAGGCATGACATGATGAGTTGCCAACCCAAATACGCTTTTAACCTTTTTAGTCAAGTATACATATTTTAATATTCTGAAAGTTACCAAAAATAACTATCTAAAAACACATGTTATACCCCACTAAAACCAAAAGATTCTTTACTATGTAACACAATTAACATATATATAACATAATTAAACGAGAAAAGTGCCAAATGTACTACATTCACACATATAGGTTAATTTGAGTTTTCAAATTTTGCAACTTTACATATGTTGTGTTGCATTGTATTAAAGGGCGAGTAACGTCGCTTCATGACTTTGTCTGTTGCGACACCTGACCCCGCTCTCTAAACTTCTTATAAATACCCCCATTGTAAAATTCACGAGTCCTGATCACCAAAATCAGCGACGCTAAACCACCAAAACAACAAACGCACGCCAATATAATAAATGAGAGCCTATAGCAATGACTACCCATGCAAATCAACTCCTTAACCGCACCCCTGGTTAAACCTTTCTTCGCAAGCTCCTTAACCGCTTCTCGATCATACAAAGGTCCGGTCACCTTTACGTTCAATATATACGTCCCTAACGGACTCCCTAACTGCCCACAATTGAACAATGTGGAATAATACTTCAACCCAAAAAGCTCGGAAATTATTGCGAAAATTAACGGAAGTTGCGCACCGAACGAGAACCCAATGATAATAGACGCTACGTACACCGATCCAGGTATTGGGAACGCGATCATAATAAGACCGACACACGAGAGAAACAAAACCAACGAGAACATCAACGGTCGTGGAAACTTATACTTCACTAGCAAAATTTCAGATACGAATCCAGCAAAAATCCTACCAAAGTAGTTCCAAATACTCAAAAGCGAAACAAACGATTTTATCGTCTTCGGAGGGTACCCTAACGACTCACCAATCTGCCCCAAATTATCTACCGCAGTCAAACTCGTCCCAAGCCCACAAAAAGTAGAAATAAACAGAATCAACATATCCGTACTTAAAAGCGCTTGCAAGATAGTGTAATCCTCCCCTCGTTCGGGCTTATTCAAGAACACATTAGCAAAACACGACATTTTTCCTTCCCCTTTCGTCTTTGCGACATCCGTACCATTCGTTACATTTGTCACATTTTGTGAATAACCCGCGTTCTCACAATCATTAACATTGTCAGGATTATTTATGTTAACGTCACCAACATCTATCGGTAGCTGTTTACTTTGTTTCCATAGGTTTAATTCCTCCCTAATCGAAATAAAAAGCGGGACGAATAATAAAAATATCACAACCAAAGCACTACCCGCGTACGAGGTCCGCGAGAACGTTACTAGATTTTGCGCAATAGTCATGGCCATAATAAACAACGCTAGAAAAACCGACACGTATAAAAAACGATAAAACAAACGAAGCTCATTCGGCTGTCGAACAAGACTCATGGTCCGGATGGTGTACACAAACACAACGGATATAGCAGCCGGAAGCCACGCGATTAATAATATTAAAGACTTTGAATCGTTTCCGTACACGGCTGAATATATTTGTGTCATGATGGCGCCGCTTAAGCCGGTGAAGCCTTTTAACAAGCCGAGCACGACACCACGGCCTTCCGGGAAGTTGGAGACTGAAGTGACTAAGGCGCCGGTGTTAGCGAAGTTTTGAGAGTTGGCGCCAATGCAAATGTAAAGACACATCTGCCAGACTTTGGGTTTAGAGATGCGGTTGGTGACGGCTAGCCAGATCATGAAGTAGCCGGAGAAGTTTAAGGCTGAGCCGAGTAAGAGGACGAACCAGGTTGGGGTGATTTCAGCGAGTAAGCCGGAGGGTACGCCGACGTTGGCGCCGAGGTCTTTGAAGAAGCCGAGGAGGTTGAGGGTTGTTTGGTCGTAGCCGAGGGAGGATTTGATTTCTTTGGAGTAGACGCCGAAGAGGTAGGTGGCGCCGGCGCCGGTCATGACTAGAAAGGAGGCGAAGAGGGAGAACCATCGGCCACGGATGACGTGGACGGCGAAGGGTAGTGGTTTGGTGGGTGGTGGTTCACCCATGGTTTGTGGATGAGGAGGATGGTGTGATGGATGGGTAGTTAAGTTGAAGTGGATAGACATGATATTATTATTATTTATAGAATATTGGGTTGGGTTTAAATTTTCGAGGGTCGGTTAGGTTAACGAGGCTATGTATAGTGGGTGCCTTATAAAATAAGGCGTTTTGTGTTATGTGACGCACAGTTAACAAATATCATGTTTTTATTTTAAGGGTGTAGTGATGTTGTAGCCCTATATATATATATATATATATATATATATATATATATATATATATATATACACACATATAATATTAATAAACACGCACACACCTGACGGCAAATAGTCATCACCCCACCCATTGTCGGCCATCGGCGCGGTGTTCTCGCCCCCAAACCCCAATTGTCGCCAAATTTTGCAGCCCACTACACATACCCTGAGTGTGGAATCGTTTCAATTGGGTCCTGCTAGGAACACCCCATATAGCACTATACGGGGCATATGTGGGGAGCCTATACGTCCTCTAAAGCACTATACGGAGTGCATTGATGGTTTTTTTAACAAAAAGGGTGATGTATCTAGAGAACCCCTCTCAGTTTTGTCACTGTGCTATTTATATTTAATTTCATTTATTTAGGTGGATAAGAACCGGTTAACCGTAACGACTTGAAAATTGAACTGAAACCAAACCGGTTTTGAAATCAATTATGTAGAAACTGGTTTGAAATCATAGGTTTGAAACTAATTTGTGATTTACTCTAGGGTTAGGCTAAATGTAACCCCTGGTTGCTTGTCATACCCCCCTCCCTGGAAAATCCAACTTTCATATTAACCCTTGAAATCATATAATTACCAAATTAGCACAAAAGTAAGGATTTAATATTATTTTTTTTACAAGTTGCGTTTTCTTGTTATGATTTCGGGTTTCGGTTTTAGGGTTTAGGGTTCGGTTTCGGGTTTCGGGTTTAGGGTTTCGGTTTTAGGGTTTAGGGTTTATGGTTCGGTTTCGGGTTTCGGGTTTAGGGTTTAGGGTTCGGTTTCGGGTTTAGGGTTTAGGGTTCGGTTTCGGGTTTAGGGTTTAGGTTTTAGGGTTTAGGGTTTCGGGTTTAGGGTTTTGGGTTTGGGGTTTAGGGTTTTTGGTTTATTTTGTAAAAGATAAAGTGGTAAAATAAGGATATTATAAATGTATATACTATTAAAATTAAAAAAAGATATTATAAATATTTATAATATTAATATTAAAAATATTAATATTAAAAAAATAAATTAATAGTAATACTTGATAGTTTTTAATTTGATATATGTAGTGGAGGTTATCAAATGAAAGTAATGATGTGGGGACTAATATGTATATAAATAATGTTAAGAGCTAATTGTAATTTATGTAATAAGTTCAGGGGAGGAGTATATTTAATAAAAATGGAGTAAGAGGGGATACATTTAGCAGCACTCTTTCTTCACTAAAACCAGTTTTAAACCGGTTAACCTAACAGAAACCGGGTTAAGTTAAAGTGGATAAACATGATGATGTTATTATTATTATTATTTATAGAAGGTTGGGTTGGTGTTTATATTTTCGAGGGTCGGTTAATGAGTGGAATCGTTACGGTTTTGGTCACGGGTCTATTTGTATTTAATATCATTTATTTAGTTTTGGTTTTTTTCAGAAAGTATGCAAACAGTTAAGCACTCTTTATTGGAATATTGACATGTGAGTGTACTGGAAAAGAACCGGCTAACCGTATTGACCCGAAAACTAAACGGATTATGTAGAAACCGGTTTCAAACCGTAGGTTCAAAACCGTTTGTGATTTTCTTCACCGAAACCGGTTTCAAACCAAATCCAAACCGATCGTAATTTATTAAGAAACGGGGTTCAACCCGAACTGAAACCGATTATAAACCGGTTTTGACTTTTGTTGACTAAACGAGACCGGTTTTGGGTTTTAAAACGATTTATGCACCTCTAGTGTCCGCGTATGTTACATAATCTATACTATATATAATACACCAAACAAGGGTAAATTAAGACACCCATTTTTAAGTAATTTACACTTAAAGCATGAGTTTTATGTGTTAGTAAGGGTAAATATGTCTTTTAAACACAATCTATTCAACTTACAAGTTTGGTCCCTCATCTTTAACCATATTATGTTTTTAATTTAATTTGTAAACTAACTTCTCACCCATGATTTTTAAACGACTATAGCCTTTTCATACGTTAATATTTTTATAAATAAATTGCACCATAAAAACGAGCATTTTATTCTCTTTAATTTGGATATAATATTGTTGTAATTTTTTTTCATTTTAAATAAATTAATATGTTACGTATGGGTGTTCAGTGTCGGTTTTGATGGTTTTTAAGTTAAACTTGTGGGTCCAACCGTTAATACTGATTTTTTGTCGTCCAAAACCAAACTCAACCATTGAAAGTTGAACCCGAATCGTTACTAACGGCCTGGTTCTGGTTTGGTTTCACAGTTTAAACTTTAATAATAAATTTAGTTTAAAATAATTAATAATGTAAATGTACCGTCAATGTTAACTAAAAACCAACATAATATGATACTTGAGAGGATCATACATAAAAAATGATAATTTTAGCCACATAAATGGTAAATATTAATGGAAGATTTAGGATGTGAAATAATAACAACAAATATTACAAAATGAATCATATTGCAATTAGGTTAATTTACAGTCCTTTCTGGTTTCATATGGCCGGTTGCCGATATAAACCGCGAACCAACCGTTCACTACGTTTTGAAAATTTTGAAACCGACCAAGAAACGGAAAGTAAAAAAGAAAAAGAAAAAAGAAGTTAAACCAATGACCGGTTTAAATGATTTCAAGGTTTTAACCGAACCATAAACATATATATATATATATATATATATATATATATATATATATATATATATATATATATCGTTACTTTGAATTTATGGTTAGTTAATGACAAGTTGATTTGGAAAAAACGTAATGTGTATATAATACATGTTTGTTTTTTATTAGAACTAGCATGTTACGCATACATGTGCATCTGTTATTATTTATTACTAAATTAAGACATGATTGTGTATAGTGATTAATGATCATCCAAAAAGTAAGAACACTGTTTATTCTTTGTGAACATGAACAAGCAAATGCTAAGAAGTGTAATGTTAACAAAACCGAGTCATCATTTTCTAGTGAAGATAGAATAAAGGATTTCATTTTCGGTTCTATCCTGAATTACCCGTTTTCGTGGATCGCAAATAGAGATAATAAAAATTTCATCAGTTAGACCGAGTGGATCAAAAATCTTATGCTTTTTATGTAATTGGTCTTTTTTTTACCCTAGCTTATGCTAGATTCGTTATGATATAAGCCCATTCGAGAAAAAAATATAGAAAAACAAAAACTGAGACATCACACAAGAATTCTAAGCTTACTTTTTTCTTCTTTCTCTTAGTAAGCAAATACTCAGCAGTCATGTGTGAAAAGATGGAAAGGTTGTATGGATATACTCCAAATAAAGTTCATGACCATTAAGAGACTTGATTTTCTTTGAAGACAAAGATTCACATCACACACACACACATTAAACAATGAAGTTAAGATGACATGATCTAAACTTTAATGCAATTACACATTTGTTTATACCATATATTCTAAAACATCACAAAAGATTAAGCATTGAAGAAATAAGGAAATGATAAGACTCTACTGTCCAAAGTAATCAATAATCATATTCGGATATACACAAAAAAGATTGGTCAAAATAGATAAAGCTTTAAATATTTTTAGCAGTAATTGTAGATATCTCTCATTAACTCATAATGAAATGCTTATCGGCTTATCGACTTATCTCCATGGATTTAGAGATACGAAAAAATCTTGAACAAGAATTAAGGAGTGGATAGACTAATATTCACCCAAACAATATCAATACTTGTGAAACAAAAACTTGATTTAAATAAAATGGTTTAACTTATCCTGTTTCAAACAGCTACAAATGTAAACTAGTGTCAAACCAATGTAAAACAATACAAAAAACACATAACAGACAACTGTGCATGTTCACAAAATCAAGCCTCAAACCTTCAAGGTGAATTTCCCAGGTTCATCGTAACTTTTTTGTAACTGCTCAGTCTTAACTATCTTAAAACCTCTAATCCTCACTTCTTCAGGCAACTCGGTAGAATCTTTGTCAACGCTTTCAACCGTCCAGCCTTTGTTACACACCGAACCTCCCACTTTCACCTGCACAAATAAAGTAAAAACTAAACACAAAAATATTTGTTTGGATACTTTATCTGTAATTGATATATGTTTAGTTAACGCACCTCTGCGTCATCAACCGAATCAACAATAAGAGCTCCATCTAACGAGAGATCCTCAATAAATATGTCACGACCGTTAACTACCAAAGTAGATTTTTGAGAAACTGAGTTGTTTCCACTCACTTTACTTTTAACATCGGCAAAAGTGACCGCCCATTTTGGGTTCCACACAACACGGGACCACACTTCTACCTCTTGACCGTTGAAAAATTGTGTAACTGGATCATCTACCTTAACACCTGCCTGTAGACACACAAGATATAAGCACATGTGATATGGATAAAATGTAATTTGGCAAATGTTCTAGAATCACCAACCTCTTGAAGAATCTTGCTGTTTGCTCGATAAATCGCCATTTCTCCAGAAGTGGCACTGTGATATGGATTTCCTTTGGGTACCTTTGCAGCATCCTCGGGGTTGTTTTTTACAGGTGCATACGCAAGCCATGTATCTGTCACCTGGTATAAAGTAAATAAAAAATAATAATAATATTAATGATAACACAGTATTGTTAAAAAATAATTAATTGTGCTGGTTATGGTTTTGGCCCAAGTTTGACAAATTACAGCCTTACAGGTTTAGACCAATAGTTTGCACAAATGCAAGATACATATCCCTAAAATGGATAGAAGTTAACTCTTGAGTTAATTTTTTTAAATGTCAAATATACCCTTATATAAGAACTTTAAAATTAAAACTTTGGGTCTGAGTTTTAAGATTTTATGTTTTTTATTATAAACAGGACCCACAATTTAACTTTGTTTTTTAATATAAAGGTATTTTTGTCATTTTAAAAAAGACTTTGCTGAAAAGTTAATCTCCGTCCTTTTCAGGGACCAAATGTGTTATGTTTGTACAAATTATTGGTCTAAACCTGTAATTTTTCAAATGTGAGGACCAAAACCATAATCGGTGCATACCAAATGAACCATCCGAGAAATTAATTCTTAAATTAAAAAATAACTTAACACTACTATATAACTATATAAGGGCCCAATATGATGTTTTACTTACTGTGAATCCAACTCTAGCTGATGGTGACAATGTTTTAGGATAATCCTGCATCATACATTCCAATCTAGTAGACGATTTGAATTCAGTTTTTGTTGAGTCCTTGTATCTGCAATGCAAAATACCGATTAGTCGGTTAGGGAAAAAATGAAAGAAAAAAGCATTTATTAAAAAAGTAAAAAAGAATTACTTGGGGTTAACAAACTCCTTGATAGCACCACCAGTTTTTGAAAGTTCATCAATGTAAGGACCAAGTTCAAGAATCAACTGCAAAGGACCATGATTATTTAATAACTGCAATTTTAAACCTTGGGGATATAAAACTATACAAGTAAGCATTTTTTTAGAATCATACTTGGTTTATGTTTCCTGGATATGGAGAATAGCCGGTTTCACAATTGACATCACCGTCAGGATGACCTGTTGCTCTAAGAAGCGGATCAAGTTGATTGTATTCCACATTAATCACCATTTCCCTACCTAAAATCATACAAATATTATATAAACAATGATTAAGCATTAAGCAATGAACAATAAAGAAAAACACATAGGGATGCATAAAACGTACCGTCTGTATGAGTAAGTTTAGTAATGCCTCCAATAGCTTCTTTGGCCTTTCTAGGAACAGCAAGTGAATTAACATGGTATTCTTTAACGGCACTAACTCCTAGCGCTGCAGGTATGGCCTAAAAATGGAAATAAATAAATTTATATAACTTTTAACTGTTTGAAATAGTAATTATGCTATCGTTTTAGCGAACCTTGAAAAGAAGTCCATTTGTATCTTGAAAAAACAACACCCATCTCAAACCGGTATCTTTCCTGCAAAAGATTTTAAGAAGTTAAAAAAAATTATAGTATACTTTATTAAGATAGAAAACCATTAAACAAGAGGCTTATATATATATATATACCATTCTTTCAAAAGGCCACTTGAATAAAGAAGAGCATGAACATCACCATGACCATGAGGTTTTGTCTAATAAGAAAACAACAATGTAATTATAAAACTTAGAAGAAAAAAATATATCACTATTTGATTAGAAAATGATTTTATATAGTAAAAAGTCACCTGTATTCTGTACTTATTGTTTGGGTCTAAAGCAAGTCTAGCATCATTATCAGCCAAGCAAGCAACTTTTTCCTGAAACATGATTAAGTTGAGTTACCAGTTACCACAACCAATTTAATGTTGTAACGAGTATATCAATTTTATGATGAAAATATGAAATTACCTGTTTCAAAAGTTTTACTTGTGTAGGCTTCATCCCAAAATAACTGTTTGATTCCAGAAGCTGCAATGTTCGTTCATGTGTGTCATCTGATGTCATTATCACTAACGGAACATCTCTTTTACATTCACCTATAATTTAGAAAATACCGACATTAGCACATTTAATAATTAATATTCATGTTCTTATGAAATGCCAGTTTATAAAACAACCTTGAGCCTGTTTAAAGCTAGCTTCCGATAATGATAATATTGACTCAACGTAATGCTGCAGGAAACACGTTCCTGTAGTTGTTTCCATGGGAAGTGCAACCTGAAGATAAACAAACTTTACTAAACTTCATAAAAACAATTAAACAAAACAAGAGCTATAACAATATTATGTACCAACCTTTATTCCTCTGTACCCGAGACGCTCCCCGAGCCCACCTGCGACAAGAACAAACGCAGCATCCTGCACTTGCTTCACACCAACATCTTCGTATTGGATAAAGTTATCATCAGCAAATGTTAACACTTCTCCAGATGGTACCTGCAGAAACATAATCCAGAACCTAATAAAACCAAATTGCACTGATTAAAGGCCAAAAAGATTAAGTTTAGTAACCTACAGAAGGTGTGAATCCATCAAATGGATTCTTTCCAGCCTTTGAATCTGCTAACAGTTCTTTAGCATTCTTGATATATGATGACAAGCCACCGGGATAGCTTGAGTTCAGAAGTGAAACCTAAAGTAACCAATCAAATTTCATTATGAGATACAAGTAGCATAATTATTATTTATTAATAGTTAAATGCTATTCATTACATTATATAAAAATAATTAAGTTTTCCTAATCTCCATTGATCATATCAAATTCATTCGTAATCAAAGGTAATCAAGAAACCAAAAATCGTATCAAACTCATTCATAATCAAGATGTAAGAATAAATATATAATTATATATATATTTATATGTGGCCTTTATAATCATTTATATTATAATAGATCAAATTGTTAATTATACCTTATTATATATTAGCCTGGTAACTGTTGATGGATTACCCTTAATTAGCTAATAAAGGGTTTCCCCTTGGGTGTATATATAGAGAGAATAATTAACATCATAACCTAATCTCACACATACAATTTCGTGTGCCTCCTCTCTCCTAAACCGGGTTCCTCTGAAAAACCTTAACACCATCCTTAACTATACATCCTAAGTGGGAACTCGATCAAGATGACAAACATGTCGACTACATCATACTTTGTTGCGGTTTCTACTCTCCTTGTTGTAACAGGTACACACATAATTATAGGTTTATTATTATTCATGTTTTCTATTACTTACATGAAGAATTGATCTACACAAGAAACCACAATACGAAAACCAAAATGTCCCAAAAACCGTATCAATTTCTTAGGAAAAAAGAAAGAAAGAAAGGTACAGAGACCAGTCCCTAATCCCTAATACTGGTAACCATGGTTGCAGAAGTCGCTAGGCGCTACCATGTTGGTCGAGTGGGAGTTGTGTCTGTTGTGAGTACCCGGCCTAGTCGGGGAATTACTTGCCGAGTACTCGGCTATCTAGACCAAAAGTAACTAATGCCCAAAAGAAACTGCATTTTACAATTAGTACCAAATATAAAAAATATATACCTAAAACCAGATTTGCAAAAGTGGTACCGAATCCCGTAGCGAATGTATCAGTTCCGTACCCGAACGGGTACGAATATTCAGGAAAAATGTCTCATCCTACCCTAGACATCTAGATTACAGTACAGGAACATGAAATTATCAATTACCTGATCAAGCAAAGCCCTTTTATCATCATCTTCAACACCAGGCTCAGGCCAATTTTCAAACAAATGGCCTTGCCCTAATTCCAGCAACATCTTTCCTAGTTCTATCTGTACACACACCAATAAATAATAAACTGTAATTAACTCAATCTAACATCATTACTTTACATAACTTATAGACATACATATACATATTAAAAATAACGATAATACCTGTTCAGGAGATAATACTGAGAGGTTTTTCTGTAAATTAGGAGATGAGGAAGTGGAGAGTTCATTGAGTTGAAGGTTTGCGAGTCTGTCAATGGCGGAATTGACGGCTGAAGAAGCCATTAACAGTGATCGGTGAATACAAAGTGAAGATCAGATGATGATGATATATGTTTTAAGGTTAGTTATATATGTATTGGATCGAGATGATTCCGTATCCGAACAGGAGTTGTATGTTTGTTTAAGATTATATAAAAGTAAACGTGTGTGACGCGTACGTACATTTTCTGGTTTTCTTTATGTATGTTTACGAGTCAAGGATGTTGATATCTATGTGTTAATTGTCGTTATCATTATCTTTAATTATTTAAACCTTTTCTTTATTTTTTATTTTGAATTTTATGTTCAAAATTTTGGTTTTTGTAAATAGTGATTATTTAACTAAACGGATCCACCGTCCATGTCTTTTATAAATATTGCGATTATATATATATATATTAATAGCAAAGTTTAACTTACTCACATAGTTGTACTGTACTAGTGCTATCATTTTCTATGCGTATGGTATAAAGTTTTTTATGCACAATATTTTTAGCACGTTAGCCCCCACGTGTTAGCTTCTCCTGCCAACATTGTCATCCCATCATCCTCTCATCACAAGTATCAATGTATCATCGGTCTGTCACTAGACCACCGTTCAATTTCAATTTATTAATTCTTTCCAAATCTTGTCACTTGAGTCGTCGTTTAGCGTTGTCGGCCAAGAAACCACAAGAGGCAGCCTTTGTTGTCAGAGATCTACTCATATGTAAAGCACTGTTGTTGCCTAACACCTTTGAAATTCTAATCCTCCAAAGGCAGAGCAAGTAACTCTCTCTCAGGAACCTGTTTTCAGTAACATTACTTACTTTTATTTCTTTTGTTTAATAGCACCCTTTAGCTAAATGCTTGAAATGATACGAGAGAGAGAGAGATGAGACCGACCGACTTCTTCGACCGTGTGCCGGCAACCTCACAGGTAATTCATTCTTCTTTAGTTTGTATTACCCTCTTGCGATTTCAGTTGGAGTAGTCTGTATAGTTGCAGAGCCATGTTTCAGATAAAGAAGACAAAGCCAGTTCTTCTCACATATGCCGACAATATCAAAAACCCCTATATCAAATTTGAGGAAAAAGTAGTGAAATGAGCCCACATTCGGGTTCATCCTAAACCACTGACTGCGTTTACGGGAACTACAAAATTTAGGACTGGTATGTTTATTGGTAATTTCTATTTCATTTATATGTTAGTTTCCGGCTTTATGTTGAATCTTAGGCTTCAAGTTTCAATCATATGTTTGTTTATTACATGGCATTATATATTAGTTAAGAATCATTTTTGGTGACTATTGGTTGTTTTTGCTAATAGGTTGGCAACGAATGCAGACACTCGAGGTAATTACTAGAATTCACACCTTACATTTCCTCTTTATGTTCTTTTGTTCATCGCTTCTGACATAATTCATGGTAAATCATTTAGCTTCAACAATTGAATAGTTTTACATGATGAATTGATTTTTATAGAAGATTGTTCTTTTGTTTCACTTCAAATTCACATGTTGGGTGTTTCTTCCATGTTAGGGTATTATACAATTATTCAAGTATAGCGAATATGATAGTTTTTCTTTTTTTCATTGTCAAAGACCAAACTGATTTACTTTTTTTTATATTTACATTTTTAGAGCTAAAGGGCGACTCACGCGCTGCATCAGCTTATATTTACATTTTTTTATATGATTTTTAGATCGGCCTATGTTATCATGTTGCATGGCAATTGTTGGAGGGTTGACTTCAGGCTAGTATTGGTCATATCTAGCTCCATGTCTCTCCTTGGGTCTAGCCTTAGGGCAACCATTCGTCACCCATGCCAATACAAAATGTGTGTGAATAAAAAAAAATGTGAACTCATAATGTATAATGTGCATATGTATAAAGCGATACAATGGTAGACTTTATGATAAAGAGAGAACATAAGAGCTAATTGTTAGTAGAAAATTATTATTAATATGATTATTATTTTTGAACAACTAATATTTTCACTATGTCTCAACTCTCAAGTGAGACTAGAGTTTATAATCTTTTGGTTGAACGTAATACATCTTTGCTACTACTAGATCAAGCTAGTAGTTGGTAGTAGGAACTTAAATGAGAGAAGAGTTGTGGTGTTGCTAAAGCTAGGCCGATAAAAGATAGGAGAGTTGTGACCGTGTTTGAGTGTGAGTAGGAGAAAAAGAGAGAGCATATTGAAGTGGAGTCCTCTATATACACGAACTAATGGCCCAACCATGATTTAGGCCTTAGGCCGAGTATTAAGCCTTATTTTGGATTTTTGGCACCACAAGAAGCAAGTTTAAGCCCAATTAAGTTTGCTTTATCATGTCACTTGCTAAATGTTTCTATTACCCTATATTTTGTGAGACATTATTATCGTGTTAATTGGATAGCGGCACATTGTTGGAAGTTAACGACCTATAGATGTTGCTAGCATCGTATGATCACAATATGTCACTTTGAATTTTCGGTAAGATAAGCAAGTGAAAACCACATGTCTTTCTAGTGTTATCTCCCTAGTCATTCAACCAAAGAATTATAAATAACTTTATTCAAACTAAAGAATTAAAGAAATCAGACAAAACAAAGCCTAAATAATTATACATGATTGATGACACACCCAACATTTTATCTTTCTATATCATCATGTTCTTTTAAAATCTTTGCAGGGAACTTTGTATCATCTCCTCTTCATTTTTCTTGAAAACAATCAAACATACAAAAGAAAGTTACATGTTCTCAAGAAATGATGAAATCATGCAGCACGAGCGTAAAATAATGTACTGATGATTCAAATGTTCAATTGAAAAATGATGAAAAATTAAAGAACATTACCAACTGCTAAGAGTTGGGGACCCGAATGCCAATATAACCAAAACCCATAATGATGAAGGCCATAGCTTGTAGATTAAGGTAAACATAATAATGGTACTTCCCATATGCAAGATCGTAGCAAGCACATCCAAAGAGGGCAATCCCCACACAAAGCTCTAGTATAAGAATCCTGTACCAAATACGCATTCAATACGTAGATAAAGATTTCTTAAATTCGTTGTTATAATTAACATACGTATAATATTAAATGAAATTTACCTTTCACCTAATTTAAACCAAGATTGACTTTGTTGTGGTGTTGCTTTGACCTTGGAAGCATCTCCATGCTTCTCGGTGACAACCCATTCGTTCACACTTTGAGTCTCAAAAAGTCCGATGAATGTGGCCTTAGTCCGATGGAGGGACATGACATTTTCAAAGAGAACCAAAAACCCTAGCAAATAAAAAGACCTACAAATGAAACACGAAGGGCATTCATTCATTTCCTGTAAAATGGTTAGTCATGGACATCCAAGAACTAATACTCACCTGGGAGTTCCTACTGCATTCAGAAACGTAATGGCAGTTGGAATATATAGCGTAAACCATCTTGGAATCGTGACTTCTGGTATCAATACGGTTGCAGGAAAAACAACACAATAGAGCGTGAACGCGACAATATGAGCTACAATCTTTCTGACAAAGAAGAAACTGTACAAAATATATAGCTTCTTCCACCATGTCACTGTCTAGACAACAAGTACAAAAGCAACACATATCTATTAATCAAGTAAAGAAATGAAGAAAAATGTTACTAAAATGATACCTCATTCTTTATGATCTCGAAAACCATTTTTTTGAAAAGGTTAGCTGGACCACAAGCCCAACGATGTTGTTGGTGACGGTAAGCTTTGAATACGCTCGGCAGTTCATTTTTAACCTACACATCAAATTAAATATAAAACATTTAAACTTCCTTTTGCCACTAACTTTTATAATCTTGAAAATTAAGGCACTTTACCATTAGTGAATCAATGTATAAGAATTTCCATCCTTTAGGACTAGCTCGGACCGCCAAATCCATATCTTCTACTGTAGTGCGGTCCTTTCATCCCCCTGCCTCGTCAAGTGCAGCCATTCGCCAAACCCCCGCAGTCCCTAAGAAAAAAACAAATATAGAACACCACGTCAATTTAGTCTCAGTTGGAAGAACTAGAACAATAACTAACGATGAATTATGCAACAATTAACTAACTTAAAACCTTAAAAAAACAAACAACAGACTAAGTAGGAGTTTGGTTACCATTGAATCCAAAGAATGCAAAGGTAATTGAACCATATTCTTGCTCCACTTTAAAATGGTAGTTAAGTGACATCTCTTCCAATCTTGTCATTAAGCAATCATTTGAGTTCACTACAACATAAATTAGTTATGCCACAATAAAACATATCAGTTTCTAATTCTTTACTTTTATCATTTATTAGATTGGTTTAAACTTTGACATTTACATTAGTTATTCACGATTTATATTAAGGAAAGACGTGCTCATGAGTCACACGTGACTGGCATGTTTCCCGTGACAAAGGAAGATGATATCAATTTTTAAACGAATATGCGTTCCTCTATTTTAATGTTATCATCATATAATTTAAAAATTGTGACACCAACCGGCTTACTAGAGTCTAAAATCAAGAGCATCTTGCCTTCAAATGTGGGGGCAATTTAGTGCGCATCAACACCCAAACGCAAAGCTGTCATTCACAAATCACAACCATATTTCTTTTATTTTAATTTGTCGTTTTATTTCTATTATTTAACACGTTTTTAATCATTTTAATTCCACCTAAAAGTCATATATAGAAAATTCATAATATAAACAAAAGTGCAAAACCCAATGAATCTGTGATTTAAAATGCTTTTTCAGATCTCATTTAACGATTTTATTAATTATATCATGAAATTTGTGCATTATGACAATACTTAAAATGCCATTGAATACGAGAAGACTAAAAACTCATGAACCAAGATTTGGGTTCTTCTAGATAACAATTACTTTATGTACTTTCTATTATTATCTACCAACCAATATTGAGCGTGCAAACGAAAAGAACAATAAAAAAATAACAAAAACTAAAGTGATATTTAGGGTTATACCTTTACCAAATTTCCAACGACCTTGCACGAGACCAAGTTCAGAGTTATGATGAAGAAACGGAATCGTTCGAGTGAGAAAATCCGGTTCGGGTTGGAAATCAGCATCAAAGATGGTCACATACTCGCATTGCTTTGCATAATCATGCTTTAACCCTTCCTTAAGCGCCCCGGCTTTGTACCCTTTTCGGTTATCCCTAACTTGATAGTGTATGTTCACTCCTTTGCTTGCCCAATTTTCACACTCAATTTCCACCAAACCCTACAAAAAGTACCATAATATATACTTAACTTGTACTATTTTCTTTCCCAAAATAAACTGAGTAAAATAAAATAAAATGTAATTTAAATTTATCAACCTTAATTAATGGATCGGTTGAATCATCAAGTACTTGAATAACAATACGATCAGAGGGCCATGTAAGCCCACATGCTGCACCAATGGAAAGCTGATAAACCTGTATAAACAAATAAAAAAAATATTAATAATTGCTAAAAAACAAAAAATATTTAAAAAAAAACAAAAAAACAAATCAATTGTGAAACAAGAACCTCTCTTTCATTGAACATGGGAACTTGAACAAGAAGAGGATAAACAGAGTTACCCAGCTCAGCATCATCTTCAAATGGTTCCCATTGGTAACGTTGTTCGGGTTTTTTACCAAACAATTTGCTAATTGCAACCACAAGAGCCATGTAAACCATTTCTGTGAACAACATGACTGCCAACACCAGATTAATATACATAAAAATTGTCAAACATGGCACCACGAAATACACCTTGATTTGACTCCAAATCAGCAGAATTTGCTCTCCAATATTATCCGGTATTGCACCATCGAAATATTCTGATAGAAATGCAGTCACCTTAAGCTTAAGCTTCTCCATTTACTCTGTTTTTTGTTGTTTACAAAACAGAGCAAATAAAACAGACGATGCTCTGTTTTGTTATGTTTTGGCCTTTTGGGGTTGGATTTTCAAATTTAAAAACAACCAAAAAAGTATTGTTTAAGGCTAAAGTATTTCATTTTGAAACTTTAGGACATTTGTATGTTAAGGGTTTTGCATCCAAGTTGCTTGGAAATTAAAGAAGGGAAAAAAGGAAAGTGGAGGCTCTCTGTTTTTGGTAAAAGGAAAAAAATAGATTTAGAAACTGGAAAATGAAAAAGTTGGAGGCTAGAGAGTGGGAAGAAAGGGAAAAGGACAATGGTTATCAAGATAGAAATTATTTTTTTAATGCTTCGGAGAATTGTACCTAACTTTTTATTGATGTATTTTATATGTATTAGTTATTTATGATACTCTTTTTAATGTTATTATTATAGTGCTGCTAAACGTATCCCATATTATCCATTTTTAATAAATATATCATTTAATTCAATTTTTACATTAATATGATTAAGATCTTTTATTATTTCTTTTGTTATTTTGTTATCTTTTATTATCACATTATTTTTATAAAAGCATTTTTTCTATTTCTATTTAACAATTTTTTTCTATTTATCGTTTTATGTGTATTTAAAAGCATTTAAGAATTACAAAAACATTTTTTTCTTACTTAGAAAAACGTTTTTTATCTTATTTAAAAAACGTTGTGTTTCTTGTTTTAAAAAATGTTTTTTTCTATTCTTGATACAATTTTTTTGAAGAGCGTTTTTTAAATTAAGAGATAATTTGCATTCTTTTATAAAAAAATCATATTATTATTTATAAATAAAAGGGTTAAATAACATAAACTTGATAAACAACGTATTATTAATCTCATGTATCCAAATCTAACAAAAAGAATCAAATTGTTTTGAATACATTTTATAAATAAAATAAAAATATAAAAGACTAGCTAGAGAAAGTGTACAAAAATTTTTAATACATGTAAAGCATAAACAAACTTTTAATAAGATCATAAAGAAATAAAATAATAAAATCAACAATAAAAATATATAAAAAGACCGTAAAGCAAAAATAAAATATGAGGAACTAACATATTAATTACAAATGTTAAGGATAAATGAAAGATCAAGGAGGGTGTATGGTTAATAAGGGAGAGCAGTACGTTTAGCCTGTTGTTAGAAGATAATATTTGATACCATCTGAAACACAACATAAACATATAGCAAAATTAAACAAGTTTTTGATTGACTAATGTAACTTGTTTATTAAACAGGTTAATCTAACTTGCTTAATAATAAGTTGATGTATTACTTTATTTAATTTGTGTGGATTTAAAAGGTTTTTATTTAGATTTTGAATGAGTTAATTTATAAAATATAATATTTAAAGTTTTATTTGTTTTTATTTCTGAAAACAAGATCTGATAGTTTATATTATTATTTACATTGTAGTTACGAGTTAGGGTTGTAAATAAATGAATAAATAAGAATTTCCCTCCCACACATCAATTTGTCAACAAAATGTTCATATGATAGAGGCAATGATATCAACTTATCAAGACATTGATGGTTGTGCAACCTTAATATTCTTAACATCCAATGCTAAAGGGTTGTTTAGCAATCCAATGTTGAATTGGTCTGACTAATTTAAGATATAGCATGTGAACGTTTAGTGTGTCTTTGAAACTTAACCAATAAGACGTGTAATCAAACACACCCAACCTCTATCTGATTTAGAGGTAGCCTTTTGTTTAAATCATTAAAAAACTATCAAACTATCCATAACTTGTTAAATTCATCAGTATGACCTTCTACAGATTTACCGGAAACCATCTAAAAGGTATACAATCTTTCTTGAGATATAGTCGATTAGCCAGCGACTATGTAATATCCAAATTCTCCATTTTCAACTATACATCAAATGTAGTCCGCTTCTTAGACGCTTCTCGAAGAATTCAATCACCCAAGCTTAGAATAATGGCACTACGTGCCTTCTCCAAGATATCTTATTTTCTCTTTATTGGTTAAACCGTCAAGAATATTCTTTTATCCTAACAAATGCTCTAGTGCACCGGAAGAGCTCACGTCTTCACGCACAAAAGGCTAAAAATGTTCTTGCCATCCATGTAGTATCACGTAAATTTCGAACAAAAAATGTCAAGTTTCTGAAGTCTAAGGACCAAAATTGCCAAATTCCAAACTCCAGGGTCTTAAATGAAAAATCTCTTTTCTTGACCCATCGCGATACGCGATGGATCAGAAGAGACTCCCATCGCTTACCGAGATGGGGTGTCTGACAAAATGTGACACGTGTGCCACGTGGCACACGGTGGCACCGTCTGCCCCCACGTGGCAACACGGCCGCCACGCCTGCCACGTGTCGCCACGTGGCAGGTCTAGTGGGTGACTGGCCAAGCCTATGTCGCGGTACGCGACAGGCTAAGCCAAGGCCCGTCGCGTACCGCGACGGGATCCAAATTTTGGCGATAAATAGAAGGCCACGGGTTCTCACAACCCACACCTCAAATCACACACATTACTCTCTCTAAACATCTCTCTAGACCTCGAAAAGCGTGCCCTCAATCCACCTCGTTTTGCGTGCCCGATTCCTCGTTTTCCATGCCTATTACCTTGATATTCGTGCCACTCCCCGACAACATTCCAAACAAGAAAGTAGTGTCGTCCCGACGTTCCGACAATCGTTTCGAAGTGCGTGCCGTGTTGGTGTTCGATTCGTGTGCCCAAGCAAAGGGTTGATCAAGCGTGTGTTGATAAAGAAAAAGGCGTCGAAGTGCTGCCCGAGTGTGTAGGGTTTATTGAGCCAAGAAAGGTAGGCATAATGCCCAAATAAAATAATAATAAAATATTATAAAGGCTTAATACCATAAGTCGAAATTATACTTGATGTCTTAAAGAAAAAATATATAACAAAGAAAAGAAAAGAGAAGAGATATAAATATACTCATATATATGTATGTAAATATATATAATTCTTTGTTATGAATATTATTTAAGTAATAAAGAGTATTCTTAAATAATTAAGAAAAGAATACGTTTCTTAAAAAAGAAGAAGAAACGTAGGGTTTTTATAATAAACTAAAGGTTTATAAATATTACTTTTTAACTAAAGGTTTTAAAGTAAAAGAGTATTGAACTAAAGGTTCATCGAGATAAATAAGACTACAGGTCTTAAGCCGGATTGTATATACGATTAATAAATGTTATACTCGTACTATAGGTGTGAGATAACAAGGAAAGACTCACGGACGGTGTTGGAAGCTGATCCCATTGAAAAGGTGAATACGCCCCACTTTTACAAACTTGTTTTCAAACAATCAAACTTGTTATGTGTAAAACTTTACATGAGGCTACGTGTCTCTAAAAACATTGTAAATAAGAGTATAAGCCTAGCCCTCAGGCTATAGTATACGTTTGTCTGGATCCTTACATATGTGGAATGCGGTGGGCACATCGCACCACGCTTGGTCACGATGAGCCGGACCTAAGTTACGTTCGAGTGAGACTGACCATGTGTATATTTATGGTACCTAAGTTATGTCGAAACGTTGCAGTGTTTTGCTGAGGTGACCTAGTGTAGATACTCGAGTTTATAATGATTGTTTAACTTAATTATTCCTAAGCCAAGATGGGCCGAGGCTTACGTGGTCTCGAGGGTGGTTAAGTAAAGAAAATATTTTTAGTGTCAGCATATTCACCAGCATTCGTTGCTGACGTATTTTATTAACATTTTGTAGGTAATCAAGATTAGAGCTTGTGAAGGCGAAGAAGCTCAAGAATCCGATGACACGGATATTTTTGTTAAACTTAAATATAATGAAATGGTGGTTTTGTACAACTTATAAACAAGTAAAACTAAACGAGACTTTCGTCTCGTCTTTTGTAATGTAAATATTTATATTTTCGATCCTTATGTTTTTATAAGACTTCCACTAATAACCCGCTACTCTGATTTATATACAAATGTGGTACCAACTATTGATCACACTCCTAGGCCTAAGAAGGAGGTGTGACAATCCAATTTCTCTAAACCGAATAGGTTCATCGTCTTCAAGTAAGAAACAAATTATGATCGTAATGTATCTTCGAAAACATATTGAATCGAAGCTTGATACTATTTGTTGAAAAAAACATGCGGAATACTGATTGAATCAACACCAAAACGAAAATGAAACCCTAAATTGATTCGAGGGTTATTAATTATTGAACAATCACGAATCTAAGAGAACTGAATTACTAAATTATCAACGAATTGAGCGAGATTGCATATAGTTGTTGATGCCCTAGGTGCTTATAACTACGTGACTGAGCGAGTAACAAACCAACTTTCTCATCTCCAATTAGGGCTGTAAACGAACCTAACCAAACTAGATGAGACTTTTGTCCATGTTTGTTCGTTTACTTTTGTTGGGCAAACGGACAATTCACAAACACTATACCGAAACGAAAACTTGTGTCCGTGTTTGTCTGTTATGCTTTTGTCGGACAAACGGATGGTCTACGGACACTAATGGACAAACAAACACACAAACAGTACAGACGAACATAAACAACTCTAATGGTTAAACAAAATGAAATGACTCTAATAGACAAACAAACATAAACGATTACATATTATCATAAATCCAAACAATTCACCTAGAAATTCGAAACACTTGTCATAGTAATCAAAACATAATCATATCAAAAAATGTATTGGAATTCAAAATCCACAAATAATCTAGTGTTTCACGAGAAACATACTTCATATTCTTCATTCTTCGAGGAATTTCAACATACACAATATCGCATTGATGTAATCAAAATGGAAGAAAACGAACACATTACCGAACGTTCACGACCACTACTGAATGAGCGCGACCTCTATCCTTGTTCGTCCGTTAAGCTTACCAAACGAAATGCTTTTTGTCCAGTCCGGTTCATTTATTAAATGGATGAACATAAACGAACTTCCCGCCAAACGGACAACGAATGCCTGGTTCGACGCCTATCTCTAATGTTAGTCCTCAAAATTCCAAAAGATGTGCAAACTTAAGCTAAACCTTAGAGCATCCACAACAAGGTGTGAAATCCAAAGTTTGAATAAGTTTGGATGAGGTGGATTCTAGTGAACAAGAGGGACCTTGTTGTGGGCTAAAAGTTTGTTTACAAAGTTCGCATTCACAAACTTTATCCAAACCATATAGGTGATAAAGGGTGGGGCCCTATTCTCACAACCACACACAAATATATTGACATGTATTTGTTTATTGTATTATTATAATATTATTTGATAAGGTTTGTGAGAGTTTGTTGTGTAAAAAAATTAAGTTTGTAAAAAAAGTTTGGAATCTGATGTGACGGTGATTTATGGAGATTTGTTTTTGTAGATGCTCTTATTAAATGACTTTCAACTAATGAGCAATATAGCTTTGCACCAATTTCTTGTTAGTTAAACACACTTGACTTGACTATCCCGTTAACCATACGTTTACCTAGACATAACATCTAACAAATACACACACAAACTTACGATAATGTTCTTATGCTCTATTACCATTATGCCCATGTTGTCATAGATGGAATTATTTGAATAAAATTGCCCAACTTGATATTCGCAAATTTGGCGTGAGCATGTTAACTTGATTTTTTCTGTTTGACATTTGTTACTTTTAAAAATAAATTTTACTATTTTAGAAAGTAGGCAAAACTTATGAAACAAATGCATGTATGCATATTCCTATATTTAATAATAATTTATCACCTTTTATTTTCAAAAACGGTGAAAATCCAATTAGCCGTTGTCCGAGATTTTTCTTATATTTATAAAAAACCTACATATTAATGAGTCGTACTTTTACACTGTGTTCCCGAGTTTCATTTAAAGAGAGAAAAGAAAAGGAAGAGAATTAAAAGAGAAAAGAAAGAGAGGGGAGAAAAATGTGTCACTTTATTTCGTGTTCCCGAGTTTAATGAAAATGAAAGGAAAAGGAAAGAAAATGTAGGAGTTAATAGGCAATTAATGATACAAACACATTTTCTCTCCTAATCTATCCAATTTGAAAAGATGATTATACACTTAAATTTTATAGTTTTTTCTCTCCCCTTTCCTCCCCTCCCATCCTTAAAAAATTTCTAAAACATGATTCTTTCATATTTTCTTCTCATTTTCTTTCCCTCCCCTCTTTAAATAAGACTCGAGCCTCTGACTAATTTTTGTGAAGTTGTGGTTGGTAAAATATGTGGTAGTTAGGGTATGTGGTAGTTAATGTATGTAGTTAATAAAGTACGCACTTAAAGGTATGCAGTAGTTAATGTATGTGACTAGGTGGTATTTTATGGTATTTTATGTTTTCCCATTTAATATGTGGCACTTCTAGTACGACCTAAAATCAAGTGACTTTTTACGGTGCTTGACTTTAGTTCATGTATTAGAGCATTCGTAGCTAATTCCTTAGTTCATATATTATAGTATTTCTAGCTAATTTCTCATGTTCATATAATTACGTTAAAAGTTATTAATTTTTCTTTTTTATTTTCAATCAAATAATATATTCTATACTTTTATTATTATATTTTCTTTCTTGTACATTCACAACCATTTTTAAAAAATATTAAAAAATTATACGATATGAATAGTATAAACCAAAATTTAACTTTCTCATAGAACATTTTACTCTACTCACAACCATTCATAATTACAAAATACATTCACATATTGATAGAGAAAAGACTCACATATTAATAGGGAATAAACTGAAAATGCTCTTAACTGCAACATGTTAAATGGTAAAATTTAAATACACTGAAATAAGAATGGACTTTCATCGCTTGACTAATTGAGTAAACGTTGTGAAAACATAAGATATTTATGGATGGTAATAAATACTAGGCTAAATAATTAGCTTTTTCTGAACGGCTGAATTTTTATTACCAAAATAAAACACCCTTCTATTATGTTTGTAAATTATTTTTGGAGAAAATTATTGTTTGTGTCCCCGTGATTTTAGGGTGGAGGCATAATTAGCCCCTGAAATTTTTTTTGAACTGGTTGAATACTGTGGTTTCGATCACGAACAATTTGAGTCCCTTAAAATGTAGAATTACTAGTTTACCCTTTTATAAGATCCATATGAGTCCTTGTGGTTAACTGATTACTCAGTTTTGGTCCCTATTTAGAATTTTCCTCCAAATTAAATAATTAACCACCAAACTATAACCAATCAAGAATAAATTAACCGAACTTTTTTTTAACAAAAAAAAAAAAACTGAACTTTTTTTTAACATAAATAAACTAACCGAATTAATTTTTTTAACAATAAACGAACCAAACTTTTTTTTTTTAACAAAAATACGAATCAAACTAGTTTTTAAGAAAAAAAAATGAACTGAACTACTTTTTAAGAAAAATAAACCAACCAGACTACCTTTTTAACAAAAATATACAACCGAACTACCTTTTAACAAAAATAAACGAACCGAACTACTTTTTAACTAAACTAAACGGACGTAACTACTTCAAAAATAAGTAATGAACTCCACCTTAGCGCAAGCTACGACGATATTTGTTAAAAATAAGTTCGGTAGCTTATTTTTGTTTTAAAAAAGTCTGGTTCATTTATTTTTGGTAAAAAAAAAGTGGTTCGATTCGTTCTTTTTTTTTTGTTAAAAATAAGTTTGGTTCGTATATATTTTTTTATAAAAAGTAGTTTGATGCGTTTGTTTTTGTTAAAGGCGAATTGTTCAGTTCGTTTAGTTTAGTAAAAAAAACTAGTTTGTTTTTTATTTGTATTAAAAAAAGTAATTTTTGTTAAAAAAGTAATTCTGTTAGTTTATTTTTGTTAAAAAAATAGTTCGGTTAGTTAGTTTTTGTTTAAAAAATTTCTCGATTTGTTTATTTTCGTTAAACAATAAGTTTGATCCATTTTTTTGTTTGTTAAAAAATAGTCTGATTCGCTTATTTTGTTAAACGAAATGAACTACTTGTTAAAAATAGTGATTCGTTTCGTTTAGTGTGTTAAAAAAATAGTTTGGTCCATTTATCTTTGTTATGAAAGTAGTTTCGTTCGTTAACTTTTGTTGAAAAGGTAGTTCGTTTTTTTTTTTGTTAAAAAAATTAATTTAGTTCATTTATTTTTGTTAAAAGGGGATGGGGACTCAAGGTGACCAATTATGAAAAGTTCAAGAAGTCAGAGTGACAATGTATATACATAGAAGTGAAATGTCGAGTCTACACATAAAGCTAACAATATTAATTAACAGCAGGGATACAAATGGTTCGTTTCTGAAACCACAGGGACTTAACCAGTTCAAAAAAAATTTCAGGAACTTATTGTGTCTCCGTCTTAAAACCACATGAACACAAATGGTAATTTTCTCTTATTTTTGTTGATAGTTTAATTCATCATAAACACCACTTTCTTATTTTGTTGAACTAACACAAGTAATAGTCACAATTAATGCACATTTCACCCCTTCCTAACCACCCGGTACGAACCGAACAACTTTTTAACTAAACTAAACGGACGTAACTACTTCAAAAATAAGTAATGAACTCCACCTTAGCGCAAGCTACGACTATATTTGTTAAAAATAAGTTCGGTAGCTTATTTTTGTTTTAAAAAAGTCTGGTTCATTTATTTTTGGTAAAAAAAAGTGGTTCGATTCGTTCTTTTTTTTTTTTTTTTTAAATAAGTTTGGTTCGTATATATTTTTTTATAAAAAGTAGTTTGATGCGTTTGTTTTTGTTAAAGGCGAATTGTTCAGTTCGTTTAGTTTAGTAAAAAAAACTAGTTTGTTTTTATTTGTATTAAAAAAAGTAATTTTTGTTAAAAAAGTAATTCTGTTAGTTTATTTTTGTTAAAAAAATAGTTCGGTTAGTAAGTTTTTGTTTAAAAAATTTCTCGATTTGTTTATTTTCGTTAAACAATAAGTTTGATCCATTTTTTTGTTTGTTAAAAAATAATCTGATTCGCTTATTTTGTTAAACGAAATGAACAACTTGTTAAAAATAGTGATTCGTTTCGTTTAGTGTGTTAAAAAAATAGTTTGGTCCATTTATCTTTGTTATGAAAGTAGTTTCGTTCGTTAACTTTTGTTGAAAAGGTAGTTCGTTTTTTTTTTGTTAAAAAAATTACTTTAGTTCATTTATTTTTGTTAAAAGGGGATGGGGACTCAAGGTGACCAATTATGAAAAGTTCAAGAAGTCAGAGTGACAATGTATATACATAGAAGTGAAATGTTGTCACACCCGGCCCTGAGCGGCAGAAACAGCCGGGCGCGCGCGAGTGGTGATTGATAATTAAGCACGGGCCATTGCAAACATTCAAAGATTTTCATTGCGCATGAAATGTTTAATACAAATACATTACATTGTTTAAAAATTACATAAAAACATCCAAGTATAAAAACTGTTGAAGATTTCCACGCCATATCCCCTTGCGCGGCGGGTACAACCACGCGCATCGAAGGGATAGAACTAAAATCTTCCAAAAAGCTAGTTTTAGATGTTCAGCGTGAGGTGCTCTAAGTGTGACTCCATGCGCTACCTAGTTATCTCCTGAAAGACACGTAAAAACATTTGAATCAGTATAAACTGAGTGAGTTCACAAGTTTTAGTAACTTGATAAATCGTATTGCATCATAATCTTGATACAAATCATTCTGAAACATAATTCTGATAGCATCATTAAAACACATGCTTGGTAAAACATAGTCCTATCAACATATTCTGATAAAATCGTTCCGCGGGTTACGCGCGAACATTTCTGGAAAATGTGCTCGTCCATGCAAAGTGGCGCTGCCACTACGAGCTAATCAATAATTCCGTCCCGCGGGTTACGCGCGGACGTTGTGCCGGAAAACAAGGCGCTCGTCCATGCAAAGAGGCGCGACCCCTACGAGCGGGCTCAAACCCATAGTACTGCCCCATGACCATACTAGGCACTCGTCCATGCAAAGAGGTGCGACCCCTACGAGTGGGTGGATCAAACCAGCAGTCCCTACCCTTAGAGTTCCAATGGTAAAGTGATCACTTACTCGAATTCTGGCGCACATACATCGAAAACCATAGATACCGTTTGCAGTGCTCGTAAATACACCATAATGAAACATTATTTAAACACATAATTGCTTATATTGCTTGTAAGAGTATCACATAAAACATAGTTTTAAGTACGTGTCCCTCGCCCCGAAAACAGTTTAAAAAAAACAGTGAAAACAGCGAGAATAGGGGCTGTGAGACTCACCTGTGGTTCTTGTTAAGGGATTAATCGAGATTCGGGTTTTCTTGGTGTTGGCCTCGGAATTGAAGGTCTAGAATACGATTAAATAACAAGAAGTATATATATTAAGATCAAGAAATAGGAGAATATAAGGGTTGGAAGGTAGATCTCAAGGTTATATTCTCGGCTTACCTAGTTACAGGATCGGATGCTTGGGAGATGATTAGTGCAAGTTTGCAGTTCTTAAGAGAGAAGTTTGAAGTGTGTTTGGGTGATAACTTAGGTTACATATTTATAGTCAAACTCAAGGGAACACAATCCCTTGCTTTAGGGGATTGTAATCTTTTCATATCTAGGTGTAATGATGATAAAGTATGGAAATTATTATTATTTATTTAAGAGTGGAGTAGTGGATAAAAGATTTTGATTTGATTTGGTCAGGACATGCAGGTCTGGGGTTGGTGAGAATAGGGTGGCTGACAGTTGACTTTTCGTGTTACAGTGTGCTTTTTCAGGTACTTTTGTTAGTGTACAGTAAAAAGTGGAAAATCTCTGAAACACGCTACTGTTTCCCTTTGGGCGGGAGTAATCTCCTTACGTCTGGAGAATAGACTAAGTGTTCCGTGCGTATTACTTTGTGCGCATAGCTTTCTGCGTGAAGGACATTTCTTTGCTGCGGGTAGGTGCGTAACCTTCTCGCAGTTAGGGACATTGAGTCTCATTTGTAGATTCTCCAGGTGGTCTTGGTATTTCAACATAGTGATCAGTTATGTTGAAGTCAATTCCTTCTTGGAGCTTCAGGCAAACTAGCTCTCAATGTTCCCGCCATGCGGGGAGGTTAGTTCCCTTCCGCACGCGCATAAACGATTTAGGGTGCACCCGCCTTAGCATCATGCGTGACGGTCAACCCACTAGACAACATATCGTTAAGGTACATGAAAACATAAAGCCAAAACATTCGCGCATGGCGCATATAACATATGCCCACGCTGGTTCTTAACATGGCGCGCTCGCGCAGGGCGCACATAATATGCCCGCGCTGACCAACATGGCGCGCTCGCGCAGGGCGCACATAACAAATGCACGTGCTGATTCTAACATAGCGCGCTCGCGCAAGGCGCATATAACATAATTACCTAATATTTAGGTTGATTACTTGGTTTAAGGGATTGGGAATTTACCGGGTGTCACATTCTCCCCCTGTTAAGCGAATTTCGTCCCGAAATTTAGGAGACGTTGCTGGCAGAAGCCATGCTCTGAAAGAGGTGTGGGTATTTCATACGCATCTGGTCTTCTCTTTCCCAAGTGAATTCAGGCCCACGCCTCGAGTTCCATTGAACCTTTACTAACTTGATTCTGCTTCTGCGTAACTTTTGTTCTTTCCAATCGGTTACTGCTATAGGTTCTTCTACGAAGTGCAGCTGTTTGTCGATGTGAATCTCTTCCAACGGCAAAATCAACGTTTCGTCAGATAAGCACTTTTTGAGGTTGGACACATGAAACGTATCATGAACTCCACTGAGTTCGGCGGGTAAACGGAGTTTATAAGCAACCGGACCGATCCTTTCCAGGATCTCAAATGGTCCGATGAAGCGCGGATTCAACTTTCCTCGCTTGCCGAAACGGGGGACTCCTTTCCATGGAGAGACTTTCAAGAGTACTTTATCCCCTACTTGAAATTCCAATGGTTTCCTTCGCACATCTGCGTAGCTCTTCTGTCTGTCGCGCGCTGTCTTAAGGCGATCCCGTATCTGAAAAATCTTGTCTGTTGTTTCTTGGATCAATTCTGGACCAGTCATTTGCTTGTCACCCACTTCAGCCCAGCACAGTGGGGATCTACACTTGCGCCCATACAAAGCTTCAAACGGCGCAGCCTTGAGGCTTGTGTGATAGCTGTTGTTGTAAGAAAATTCAACCAATGGGAGATGAGTATCCCAGCTACCTCCGAAATCGATCGCACACGCGCGTAGCATATCTTCCAATGTCTGGATTGTTCGCTCGCTTTGCCCATCCGTTTGAGGATGATAAGCTGTACTCATATCAAGGCGAGTACCTAGAGCTCCTTGTAACGATCTCCAAAACCTTGATGTGAACCGACTATCTCTATCAGAAATGATGGACACTGGGACTCCATGTTTTGAAACTACTTCTCGAATATACAATCGGGCTAACCTTTCCATCTTATCGGTTTCCTTGATCGGCAGGAAGTGCGCTGACTTAGTTAGCCGATCCACAATAACCCAGATCGTGTCATAACCCCCAGGTGTCCTTGGCAGTTTGGTGATGAAGTCCATAGAGATTTGTTCCCACTTCCACATGGGAATTTCTGGCTGCTGAAGCAACCCTGATGGTTTCTGGTATTCAGCCTTCACCTTCGAACACGTCAGGCATTTACTGACATACGTCGCGATGGCGCCTTTAAGATTGGGCCACCAATACAGCACTTTAACATCTTGGTACATCTTGTCTGCGCCAGGATGTACGGAATACCGTGTCTTGTGAGCTTCGTTTAGTACTTGCTCGCGCAATCCTCCCTTGAGAGGGACCCATATGCGGTTAGCGAAATATAGATTGCCGTTCTCTTTAAGCTCCAAACTCTTAGTCATACCCCCAAGGCATTCGTTTTTAACAAACTCTGGTTTCAAGGCTTCTTGCTGAGCGTCTCGGATGCGGGTAGAGAGATCTGCGTGAATGGTCAACCTTAGAGCCTTGACTCGTAGCGTTTTTATTCGCTCCTTCCTACTTAGCGCGTCTGCTACCACATTCGCCTTTCCAGGGTGGTACTTAATTTCACAATCATAATCATTCAACAACTCCACCCATCTTCGTTGCCTCATGTTTAAATCCTTTTGATCAAATATATGTTGAAGGCTCTTGTGATCCGTAAAAATTATACACTTTGTACCATAGAGGTAATGGCGCCAAATCTTTAGCGCGAAGACAACCGCTCCAAGTTCCAGATCATGCGTTGTGTAGTTCTTTTCATTGGTCTTGAGTTGGCGTGAGGCATACGCTATGACTTTGTCTCGCTGCATAAGGACACATCCAAGTCCCTGATGTGAAGCGTCGCAGTAAACAACGATGTCATCCGTCCCCTCGGGCAAAGACAAAATTGGCGCACTACATAACTTCTGTTTTAACGTTTGAAATGCTGTTTCCTGACTTTCGCCCCAAACAAACTTCTTGTCTTTCTGAGTTAGCGCGGTCAGAGGTAGAGCTATCTTGGAGAAGTTCTCAATGAAGCGTCGATAGTAGCCAGCTAGTCCTAGGAATTGCCTCACCTCAGTTGGGGTTTTTGGCGCTTCCCAGTTTTCGATGGCCTTGACTTTGGAAGGATCAACGTGTATTCCTTTCTCGTTTACAACGTGACCGAGAAAGTGAACTTCTCTAAGCCAAAACTCGCACTTGGAAAACTTCGCATACAACTTTTCTTTCCTCAACAATTCCAAAATCAATCTCAGGTGTTGCTCATGCTCGGCCTTGGTCCGAGAGTAAATCAGAATATCATCTATAAACACAATCACAAACTTGTCCAAGTATGGTTTGCATACGCGGTTCATCAGATCCATGAATACAGCCGGCGCATTAGTTAGCCCGAAAGGCATCACTAGGAACTCATAATGGCCGTATCTAGTTCGGAAGGCTGTTTTCGGCACATCTTCCTCATGGACCCTAAGTTGGTGGTATCCTGACCGTAGATCTATCTTCGAATAATAACTGGATCCCTGCAACTGGTCAAATAAGTCGTCAATCCTCGGTAAGGGGTACCGATTTTTGACTGTCAGCTTGTTCAGTTCCCTGTAGTCAATACACATTCTGAACGAACCATCCTTCTTCTTAACAAACAGTACTGGAGCTCCCCAAGGTGAAAAGCTTGGGCGTATGAAACCCCTTTCCAATAGTTCCTGTAACTGATTGGATAGCTCTTGCATCTCAGATGGAGCTAGTCGATAAGGCGCTCGAGCTACTGGCGCAGCTCCTGGGACTAAATCAATACGAAACTCGACTTGTCGCGGCGGCGGTAACCCGGGCAAATCTTCAGGAAAAACTTCTGGAAATTCGCGCACTACTGGTAAGTCTTCAATTCTTCGCTCATCTCCTTTCTTCTCTACGACATGCGCCAGGAAGGCGTAGCACCCTTTCCTTAGGCACTTACGCGCCTTTAGGCACGAAATCAGTTTCGTCGCAACTCCCCTTCTTTCCCCTTGAATTACCAGGGCTTCTCCGTTCAACAGTGGGATCCGAACCTGCTTCTCATGGCAAATAACTTCCGCGCGGTTCTTGACTAACCAATCCATACCTACCACAATGTCAAAACTTCCCAAGTCTATTGGCAACAAATTAATATTGAACCCGTGACCTCCCATGACTATTACACATTGTTCAGTTCTTTTGTTCGCGCATAACTGCCTACCATTGGCTAGTTCTATAGTATAAGGCGTGTCTAGCCTACTGGTTGCTAGGCCTAGGGAGTCTTTAAACTCAGCGGATATAAAACTTAGGTCAGCGCCAGTATCAAATAAGACAGATGCAAAATGTCCGTTAAGCAAAAACGTACCGTTACCACATTCGGCTCTTCTTTAGCTTCGCCTGCGCCGATCACAAAAGCTCTCCCGCGAGCTTGGTTTCCCTTTTGCGGGCAATCCCGACTAAAATGCCCTGGCTTTCCGCATGCATAGCAGTTGTCGCTCGCTCCAGCTTCTCTGACACGGCAATTCATCGTCTTGTGCCCTGGTCTGCCACATTTGGCACATTCGATTCTTGCGCATTCACCCTCGTGGTGATACTTGCATTTGCTGCACCATGGGCGAGGCCCGCTGTATCCTTTTCGTGGTGGCTCCGCGGCCAGAATCGCGTAAGTCCTTGCGCTCTCCTGCTTCTTGAACGGTGGCTGCTTGGAGTCGGACCCTCGGTGGTGAGAGTTCCATTTCCTCTTGGGATCAGAGGTTCGCTGCTCGATTCCGCGCGTAGTTAACATACCCGCACGGACCGTATCCCTTGTAAGGGTGATGGCCCGCGCTACCGCCTCATCAAAGGATGGAGGCGCTGCGGCGTTGAGCGGAACCCTAACAACAGGAGGTAACCCAAAGATATACCTCTCGATCTTCTTTTCCTCCGTGTTTGCCATGTCTGGCACCAACTGGCAAAGCTCGTTGAACCGGTTGTTGTAGGCGTCGATATCCGTTCCTACCATGGTGTGGTTCCAGAATTCCTGTTGTAGACTCTGGATTTCTGCGCGAGAGCAGAACTTTCTCATCATCATTTCCTTCAGTTCCTCCCAGGTCTTGTGGAGAGCAACTTCTCGCCCCAAGGTTTTCACTTGAAGCTTCCACCAAGACGAAGCTGCTTCTTGGAACATGCAGGTCGCGTAAAGGACCTTCTGGTTCTCACTACATCCGCTAATGGAGAGAACTGTCTCCATCTTGTCAATCCAGTTGTAGAGCCCAATGGCCCCTTCGGTACCCTTGAATGGCCAAGGCTTACAGGCCATGAATGTCTTGTAGGAGCATCCTTTGTCCAAGGCTCCTGATTCGGGTTCTGGGGTCTCATTCTGACGACCCTGACTTGATTCGGCCTTGCTGGCCTCATGTGTTGCGATTGCTTGCGCGATTATTTCCGCGAGTTCCTCGGGTGTCATGGTAATTCCCTTGGCTCTAGCTGGAGGCATTCTCGCTTTAAAAGAGAAAATATATCAAACTTAGCGCATGTACTCTGAGCACATAATGTTTTTCTTTATTTACTACACTGTGTGACCCGTGTTCCTAAGTGTGTGTATAGTTTCTTTTGAAAATATTTTCTTTGAAAAATATTTCATGCGATTCCCCAACGGTTATAGTCTAGGTTAAAACTTCTTTTCCTAGTTCGCTATAACCAGTGCTCTGATACCAATCTGTCACACCCGGCCCTGAGCGGCGGAAACAGCCGGGCGCGCGCGAGTGGGGATTGATAATTAAGCACGGGCCATTGCAAACATTCAAAGATTTTCATTGCGCATGAAATGTTTAATACAAATACATTACATTGTTTAAAAATTACATAAAAACATCCAAGTATAAAAACTGTTGAAGATTTCCACGCCATATCCCCTTGCGCGGCGGGTACAACCACGCGCATCGAAGGGATAGAACTAAAATCTTCCAAAAAGCTAGTTTTAGATGTTCAGCGTGAGGTGCTCTAAGTGTGACTCCATGCGCTACCTAGTTATCTCCTGAAAGACACGTAAAAACATTTGAATCAGTATAAACTGAGTGAGTTCACAAGTTTTAGTAACTTGATAAATCGTATTGCATCATAATCTTGATACAAATCATTCTGAAACATAATTCTGATAGCATCATTAAAACACATGCTTGGTAAAACATAGTCCTATCAACATATTCTGATAAAATCGTTCCGCGGGTTACGCGCGAACATTTCTGGAAAATGTGCTCGTCCATGCAAAGTGGCGCTGCCACTACGAGCTAATCAATAATTCCGTCCCGCGGGTTACGCGCGGACGTTGTGCCGGAAAACAAGGCGCTCGTCCATGCAAAGAGGCGCGACCCCTACGAGCGGGCTCAAACCCATAGTACTGCCCCATGACCATACTAGGCACTCGTCCATGCAAAGAGGTGCGACCCCTACGAGTGGGTGGATCAAACCAGCAGTCCCTACCCTTAGAGTTCCAATGGTAAAGTGATCACTTACTCGAATTCTGGCGCACATACATCGAAAACCATAGATACCGTTTGCAGTGCTCGTAAATACACCATAATGAAACATTATTTAAACACATAATTGCTTATATTTCTTGTAAGAGTATCACATAAAACATAGTTTTAAGTACGTGTCCCTCGCCCCGAAAACAGTTTAAAAAAAACAGTGAAAACAGCGAGAATAGGGGCTGTGAGACTCACCTGTGGTTCTTGTTAAGGGATTAATCGAGATTCGGGTTTTCTTGGTGTTGGCCTCGGAATTGAAGGTCTAGAATACGATTAAATAACAAGAAGTATATATATTAAGATCAAGAAATAGGAGAATATAAGGGTTGGAAGGTAGATCTCAAGGTTATATTCTCGGCTTACCTAGTTACAGGATCGGATGCTTGGGAGATGATTAGTGCAAGTTTGCAGTTCTTAAGAGAGAAGTTTGAAGTGTGTTTGGGTGATAACTTAGGTTACATATTTATAGTCAAACTCAAGGGAACACAATCCCTTGCTTTAGGGGATTGTAATCTTTTCATATCTAGGTGTAATGATGATAAAGTATGGAAATTATTATTATTTATTTAAGAGTGGAGTAGTGGATAAAAGATTTTGATTTGATTTGGTCAGGACATGCAGGTCTGGGGTTGGTGAGAATAGGGTGGCTGACAGTTGACTTTTCGTGTTACAGTGTGCTTTTTCAGGTACTTTTGTTAGTGTACAGTAAAAAGTGGAAAATCTCTGAAACACGCTACTGTTTCCCTTTGGGCGGGAGTAATCTCCTTACGTCTGGAGAATAGACTAAGTGTTCCGTGCGTATTACTTTGTGCGCATAGCTTTCTGCGTGAAGGACATTTCTTTGCTGCGGGTAGGTGCGTAACCTTCTCGCAGTTAGGGACATTGAGTCTCATTTGTAGATTCTCCAGGTGGTCTTGGTATTTCAACATAGTGATCAGTTATGTTGAAGTCAATTCCTTCTTGGAGCTTCAGACAAACTAGCTCTCAATGTTCCCGCCATGCGGGGAGGTTAGTTCCCTTCCGCACGCGCATAAACGATTTAGGGTGCACCCGCCTTAGCATCATGCGTGACGGTCAACCCATTAGACAACATATCGTTAAGGTACATGAAAACATAAAGCCAAAACATTCGCGCATGGCGCATATAACATATGCCCACGCTGGTTCTTAACATGGCGCGCTCGCGCAGGGCGCACATAATATGCCCGCGCTGACCAACATGGCGCGCTCGCGCAGGGCGCACATAACAAATGCACGTGCTGATTCTAACATAGCGCGCTCGCGCAAGGCGCATATAACATAATTACCTAATATTTAGGTTGATTACTTGGTTTAAGGGATTGGGAATTTACCGGGTGTCACAAATGTCGAGTCTACACATAAAGCTAACAATATTAATTAACAGCAGGGATACAAATGGTTCGTTTCTGAAACCACAGGGACTTAACCAGTTCAAAAAAAATTTCAGGAACTTATTGTGTCTCCGTCTTAAAACCACATGAACACAAATGGTAATTTTCTCTTATTTTTGTTGATAGTTTAATTCATCATAAACACCACTTTCTTATTTTGTTGAACTAACACAAGTAATAGTCACAATTAATGCACATTTCACCCCCTCCTAACCACCCGGTACGAACCGAACTACTTTTTAACTAAACTAAACGGACGTAACTACTTCAAAAATAAGTAATGAACTCCACCTTAGCGCAAGCTACGACGATATATGATAAAAATAAGTTCGGTAGCTTATTTTTGTTTTAAAAAAGTCTGGTTCATTTATTTTTGGTAAAAAAAAGTGGCTCGATTCGTTCTTTTTTTTTTGTTAAAAATAAGTTTGGTTCGTATATATTTTTTTATAAAAGGTAGTTTGATGCGTTTGTTTTTGTTAAAGGCGAATTGTTCAGTTCGTTTAGTTTAGTAAAAAAAACTAGTTTGTTTTTTATTTGTATTAAAAAAAGTAATTTTTGTTAAAAAAGTAATTCTGTTAGTTTATTTTTGTTAAAAAAATAGTTCGGTTAGTTAGTTTTTGTTTAAAAAATTTCTCGATTTGTTTATTTTCGTTAAACAATAAGTTTGATCCATTTTTTTATTTGTTAAAAAATAGTCTGATTCGCATATTTTGTTAAACGAAATGAACTACTTGTTAAAAATAGTGATTCGTTTTCGTTTAGTGTGTTAAAAAAATAGTTTGGTCCATTTATCTTTGTTATGAAAGTAGTTTCGTTCGTTAACTTTTGTTGAAAAGGTAGTTCGTTTTTTTTTTTGTTAAAAAAATTAATTTAGTTCATTTATTTTTGTTAAAAGGGGATGGGGACTCAAGGTGACCAATTATGAAAAGTTCAAGAAGTCAGAGTGACAATGTATATACATAGAAGTGAAATGTCGAGTCTACACATAAAGCTAACAATATTAATTAACAGCAGGGATACAAATGGTTCGTTTCTGAAACCACAGGGACTTAACCAGTTCAAAAAAAATTTCAGGAACTTATTGTGTCTCCGTCTTAAAACCACATGAACACAAATGGTAATTTTCTCTTATTTTTGTTGATAGTTTAATTCATCATAAACACCACTTTCTTATTTTGTTGAACTAACACAAGTAATAGTCACAATTAATGCACATTTCACCCCCTCCTAACCACCCGGTACGAACCGAACTACTTTTTAACTAAACTAAACGGACGTAACTACTTCAAAAATAAGTAATGAACTCCACCTTAGCGCAAGCTACGACGATATATGATAAAAATAAGTTCGGTAGCTTATTTTTGTTTTAAAAAAGTCTGGTTCATTTATTTTTGGTAAAAAAAAGTGGCTCGATTCGTTCTTTTTTTTTTGTTAAAAATAAGTTTGGTTCGTATATATTTTTTTATAAAAGGTAGTTTGATGCGTTTGTTTTTGTTAAAGGCGAATTGTTCAGTTCGTTTAGTTTAGTAAAAAAAACTAGTTTGTTTTTTATTTGTATTAAAAAAAGTAATTTTTGTTAAAAAAGTAATTCTGTTAGTTTATTTTTGTTAAAAAAATAGTTCGGTTAGTTAGTTTTTGTTTAAAAAATTTCTCGATTTGTTTATTTTCGTTAAACAATAAGTTTGATCCATTTTTTTATTTGTTAAAAAATAGTCTGATTCGCATATTTTGTTAAACGAAATGAACTACTTGTTAAAAATAGTGATTCGTTTTCGTTTAGTGTGTTAAAAAAATAGTTTGGTCCATTTATCTTTGTTATGAAAGTAGTTTCGTTCGTTAACTTTTGTTGAAAAGGTAGTTCGTTTTTTTTTTTGTTAAAAAAATTAATTTAGTTCATTTATTTTTGTTAAAAGGGGATGGGGACTCAAGGTGACCAATTATGAAAAGTTCAAGAAGTCAGAGTGACAATGTATATACATAGAAGTGAAATGTCGAGTCTACACATAAAGCTAACAATATTAATTAACAGCAGGGATACAAATGGTTCGTTTCTGAAACCACAGGGACTTAACCAGTTCAAAAAAAATTTCAGGAACTTATTGTGTCTCCGTCTTAAAACCACATGAACACAAATGGTAATTTTCTCTTATTTTTGTTGATAGTTTAATTCATCATAAACACCACTTTCTTATTTTGTTGAACTAACACAAGTAATAGTCACAATTAATGCACATTTCACCCCCTCCTAACCACCCGGTACGAACCGAACTACTTTTTAACTAAACTAAACGGACGTAACTACTTCAAAAATAAGTAATGAACTCCACCTTAGCGCAAGCTACGACGATATATGATAAAAATAAGTTCGGTAGCTTATTTTTGTTTTAAAAAAGTCTGGTTCATTTATTTTTGGTAAAAAAAAGTGGCTCGATTCGTTCTTTTTTTTTTGTTAAAAATAAGTTTGGTTCGTATATATTTTTTTATAAAAGGTAGTTTGATGCGTTTGTTTTTGTTAAAGGCGAATTGTTCAGTTCGTTTAGTTTAGTAAAAAAAACTAGTTTGTTTTTTATTTGTATTAAAAAAAGTAATTTTTGTTAAAAAAGTAATTCTGTTAGTTTATTTTTGTTAAAAAAATAGTTCGGTTAGTTAGTTTTTGTTTAAAAAATTTCTCGATTTGTTTATTTTCGTTAAACAATAAGTTTGATCCATTTTTTTATTTGTTAAAAAATAGTCTGATTCGCATATTTTGTTAAACGAAATGAACTACTTGTTAAAAATAGTGATTCGTTTTCGTTTAGTGTGTTAAAAAAATAGTTTGGTCCATTTATCTTTGTTATGAAAGTAGTTTCGTTCGTTAACTTTTGTTGAAAAGGTAGTTCGTTTTTTTTTTTGTTAAAAAAATTAATTTAGTTCATTTATTTTTGTTAAAAGGGGATGGGGACTCAAGGTGACCAATTATGAAAAGTTCAAGAAGTCAGAGTGACAATGTATATACATAGAAGTGAAATGTCGAGTCTACACATAAAGCTAACAATATTAATTAACAGCAGGGATACAAATGGTTCGTTTCTGAAACCACAGGGACTTAACCAGTTCAAAAAAAATTTCAGGAACTTATTGTGTCTCCGTCTTAAAACCACATGAACACAAATGGTAATTTTCTCTTATTTTTGTTGATAGTTTAATTCATCATAAACACCACTTTCTTATTTTGTTGAACTAACACAAGTAATAGTCACAATTAATGCACATTTCACCCCCTCCTAACCACCCGGTACGAACCGAACTACTTTTTAACTAAACTAAACGGACGTAACTACTTCAAAAATAAGTAATGAACTCCACCTTAGCGCAAGCTACGACGATATATGATAAAAATAAGTTCGGTAGCTTATTTTTGTTTTAAAAAAGTCTGGTTCATTTATTTTTGGTAAAAAAAAGTGGCTCGATTCGTTCTTTTTTTTTTGTTAAAAATAAGTTTGGTTCGTATATATTTTTTTATAAAAGGTAGTTTGATGCGTTTGTTTTTGTTAAAGGCGAATTGTTCAGTTCGTTTAGTTTAGTAAAAAAAACTAGTTTGTTTTTTATTTGTATTAAAAAAAGTAATTTTTGTTAAAAAAGTAATTCTGTTAGTTTATTTTTGTTAAAAAAATAGTTCGGTTAGTTAGTTTTTGTTTAAAAAATTTCTCGATTTGTTTATTTTCGTTAAACAATAAGTTTGATCCATTTTTTTGTTTGTTAAAAAATAGTCTGATTCGCTTATTTTGTTAAACGAAATGAACTACTTGTTAAAAATAGTGATTCGTTTCGTTTAGTTTGTTAAAAAAATAGTTTGGTCCATTTATCTTTGTTATGAAAGTAGTTTCGTTCGTTAACTTTTGTTGAAAAGGTAGTTCGTTTTTTTTTTGTTAAAAAAATTAATTTAGTTCATTTATTTTTGTTAAAAGGGGATGGGGACTCAAGGTGACCAATTATGAAAAGTTCAAGAAGTCAGAGTGACAATGTATATACATAGAAGTGAAATGTCGAGTCTACACATAAAGCTAACAATATTAATTAACAGCAGGGATACAAATGGTTCGTTTCTGAAGCCACAGGGACTTAACCAGTTCAAAAAAAATTTCAGGAACTTATTGTGTCTCCGTCTTAAAACCACATGAACACAAATGGTAATTTTCTCTTATTTTTGTTGATAGTTTAATTCATCATAAACACCACTTTCTTATTTTGTTGAACTAACACAAGTAATAGTCACAATTAATGCACATTTCACCCCCTCCAAACCACCCGGTACGAACCGAACTACTTTTTAACTAAACTAAACGGACGTAACTACTTCAAAAATAAGTAATGAACTCCACCTTAGCGCAAGCTACGACGATATTTGTTAAAAATAAGTTCGGTAGCTTATTTTTGTTTTAAAAAAGTCTGGTTCATTTATTTTTGGTAAAAAAAAGTGGTTCGATTCGTTCTTTTTTTTTTGTTAAAAATAAGTTTGGTTCGTATATATTTTTTTATAAAAAGTTGTTTGATGCGTTTGTTTTTGTTAAAGGCGAATTGTTCAGTTCGTTTAGTTTAGTAAAAAAAACTAGTTTGTTTTTTATTTGTATTAAAAACAGTAATTTTTGTTAAAAAAGTAATTCTGTTAGTTTATTTTTGTTAAAAAAATAGTTCGGTTAGTTAGTTTTTGTTTAAAAAATTTCTCGATTTGTTTATTTTCGTTAAAATTAATTTAGTTCATTTATTTTTGTTATAAGGGGATGGGGACTCAAGGTGACCAATTATGAAAAGTTCAAGAAGTCAGAGTGACAATGTATATACATAGAAGTGAAATGTCGAGTCTACACATAAAGCTAACAATATTAATTAACAACAGGGATACAAATGGTTCGTTTCTGAAACCACAGAGACTTAACCAGTTCAAAAAAAAATTTTGGAACTTATTGTGTCTCCGTCTTAAAACCACATGAACACAAATGGTAATTTTCTCTTATTTTTGTTGATAGTTTAATTCATCATAAACACCACTTTCTTATTTATTCTCCTTTTCATAGTGCTTCCTCTCTTTGAATCTCTTCATTTCTACACCTCCATATCATCCACATTATGACCATAAATACTAGGACACCGCCTTATTTTTATCTTTTGCACAACCTTTATTTGTTCGAAAATCTAATCTGATCGAACATACATTTAGCAGGATTGGGGTATAAGCCACATACAAATTTGTCATCAAACTAATTGCAATCATTTCGAGTTTAATGAAAATTACTTGTTGAACTAACACAAGTAATAGTCACAATTAATGCACATTTCACCCCCTCCTAACCACCCGGTACGCTAAAGCTTATTTTGTCGATACACGAGCAAATTCAGCCTACTAAACAAAGTAGTTAATCTTAGACTATTCTACAGGAAAAGCCATTCAATCGCCTGCCACATAAATAGTTTTCCAAACCGGTTTTCACATTTTTTGTGTGCTAAACTCCACCCGGTCTCCAATTGAACACCAATGCTGCAATGCCAGTGGTCGTCTTCGCCACTAAAATCACATTTATGATTTATTATGAAGTCTCATTGAAGTTCCCCTAACTGTCTTCACTCCACCTCATTATTTGGACTTCTTTACCACATCCAGACCCATTACATACATGACCCAATTTTACTAAATATACAGCAAAAATTGTTACATATATGAGCGACTAGTATTTTATTTGTATCAACTGTACGAAACCAAGAGATTCAATGTTCAAAACAAGAGAGTTGCAAATATTATCATCCTGAATCTCGATCTCTTCATAAAACTGTAACCTTTTCTCTCCCTGTAAATGCTACTCTCGTATTTCTACTTGATAGAAACAAAAAGTATCTAAACTGGCAGGGGTGGCTCGTGGGATAGCGAAAACAAGCTAGGGCTTTAGGCCCACACTTAATTAAGGCATTCAAGTCTAAAAAACATTATATATAGATATATTATAAATGGTATGCTGTGGTGGTAGGCTTGGTTTTTACTAAAATATAAGTTATGAGTTCAAAACTTGTAATAAACACAATTTGTTTTCTTAACAATTGCCATGAAAAAGCCCCAAAATCATTTTTCGATTTAGGCCCACACATTCGTTGAGCCGGCCCTGTAAACTGGTAACCAAGCAAGCTCGAGTTGTACCCAAACCGAGTTTGAGCTCAAGTTTTTAGTTTGGTTGATTATTATGAGTTGATCATAAATTGGCTTATTTGTATTTATGCTCGAGCCCAACTTAAATGCTTTCACTTAAGCCCGTCCCATTAACCATCTAAAATTTCATATTATGTAACAAATTATGTTTAATATTAGATATTGAAGAAGGAAATAATTTTAAAAGCGATCCATTTTGAATTTTGAAGCTCAAAACGTTTTGAGGAAATTTATAAATTAATTAATTAATTTACAGTTAAAAATTTAAATTATTACACAACCAAATATCTAACATATAAATACTACTGCTACATATCGACGCAACTTTTTTTTAACAAAATCACATCGAGAAGATTCTTAAATATAATTTTTTAACAACAAATTTTTTTCCTTTAAATCTACCGCCTCATTTTTTGTGGTACATATACCATACTACCTAAATTTCTCTATTTTTAAACTTTATTGCGGTTCTTATAAAAATTAAGTTTTATTCAATCTTTTTAAAATTTACAATGATTATAAAAGATACATTTAAATTGGAAAAGTAATTGAAAATGTTATAAATAAAAGGAAATGATGGTCAAGTTTTCCGAAAAATCTTCTCAAAGTGGAATTCTTCCAACACACTACTACTTTAGTGTCCTGAATCTAGAAACTTAGAATATGATGGTTTATTATTATTTAGAAAGTGTTTGGATTTTAGCTGGTTAGAGGATTCAAATATGCCTAAAGTCATTCACGAAAGCAATAAAATGATCTGTTTAAGTATTAAAAGAAAATAATAAGGAAAAAAAATCTAAAGAAAAATTCAACATAACTATCATTGGTCGGTCGCCTTTTTTATATATTCAAGACTTGGACCATATTTTCACCCAACCTTTAGGCTGGGTGTAGTGGGCGTGGGCTCAGACGAGATGTGGGCGTGAAGGGGTTAGAACAACGCCCCCCGGCGATAATTGGGCGAAAAGGGGCGGGGGCGGGTTGTATTTGTCGCCGGTTGGTTTAGAAAATAATAATATTATATATAAATGACCGTTTGACAACGGTCAAATATTAAAAAATAATTAATTAATTTAAACAATATATATATATATACATATAAACATACACCCTTCTTCTTCATTTCATATCCAATTCATACATAATTCGTACCCAAATTCTTCAAAAAATCTAGCAAAATGAATCCTACAAACAACCTGAACCAACTGAAACTCGTGGAACTTGCCGCTACCATGAAAGAAATCATCAAAAAACACAAAAAAGTGTGTCGAGGAACTCAACGATGCCATGAGAGAAACCAACAAACAACAAGAAAAGATTGCCGCTATGTTGGAATTGCGGGAATGAGTGAAGAATACGAATCCCTCAAAACGGTCGTGTTACACGAAGATGCCGCATTATTGCAACGACAACGAATTGAAAAAATGCGCGAATATTATGTATATTAGTATTTTTTTTAGTTATGCATTTTTTTTTTAAATTTTTAGTTATGTATTTTTTTTGTATTTCTTTTTAATTTTAGTGCATTTTATTTAATTATTTAAATAAATTGGTTTTTATTTGTATAGTTTAGTTATAAAAGTAAAATAATAAAAAAAGATATTGTGGACCCAATTTGTAACCCCTACACCCAAAAACAAATTCCCACTAATTGCTGACTGGACGCAACGTGTCACAATTCGCCCTTATTTGTAGCCCCTCCACTACGCATAGCCTTAGAAACCAAGAAAAATAAGTATGTATTCTCTCAAGTAATCTCCACGTACATTCATACACAGTAGTCTATTTTCTAATAACACCTTAATAGAAGGAAGTTAGTGAGAAATTCGTGTTTGTAACTGGCAATCACAAACGAAGTTAGTGAGAAATGTAAAGATAATCACCATCTAGTTGGTGAGATCACAATTATATGTGATTCCTTTCAAGCTGTAACCAGGAAGAAGCATATTTGATCACTACTTCGTCATCGAGACGTTGTAGTGGTCTTAACTCTTAAGCATATATTAGAAAGACGATTTATTTATAGTGATTTCTATTGGGTTTTATAAAGAAAACTAGTGAAAAATAATTAGGAAGTCTAGACTCGAGTGAGTGAGTGTGTGGGAGAGGGGGTTGATGGTCTTTCTCTAAATAAATTACCCTTAACTAATTGTTTTTTAATGGAAAATTGGTTTTAAATAATCCCAACTATACCCTATTGGTAAATATCAGTCTCAACTTTAACCTTGCCTGGTGACAGTCCCAACTAAAGGGGCATTTGTTTTTAACAGACAGCCACTAACGAATGTTAACTCCATTAATCTGATGCTTACGTGGCATGCTTAGTTGTCAAGAAACAGCTTACGTGGCAACCCGTCATAATAATAATAATAATAATAATAATAATAATAATTAAACCCTAACTCCTCACCCATATCTTTCCCACCACAACCCAGCCACCATCATCATCTTCATCAGAAATTTCCAAATACAACAATCATTAAATCAATCTCCAAATCATACATCCAACACTAATTCATGGTCTAGATTGTGTCTCTTTCAAGATCAACATTCATTTTCCCTCTTTTAACCCTAATTCAAGGTCTACATTGTGTCTCAGATCGGGTCTAGATCGGAGATTCAGTTGAAGGGGTAAGAGATGGAGGTGTTTCCGGCGACGTTGCAGACGAGGCGGTGGCGGCGGAGTGCCAACGTGGTGGCGGTACAACGATCGAGCGGAAGTTGCAGGTACAGAAGCCGAGCAATAGTTGCAGGGGCCGGAAAACATGGTGATTTCCGTCAGTTTCTGTTTAGATCTCCACCGCCGGTGGCCGACTAGTAAGATAATGGTGGTGGTCATGGGGTCCGGTGGTGGTTGTAGGGATGAACATGGTGGTGGTCATGGGTTCCGGTGTTGGTTGCTAGGGATAGACATGGTGGTGGTCGTGTGTTCCGGCGATGGTTGCAGGGGTGGTGTGGTGGTGGTGGGTTGCAAAGAGTGGATCTGATGATGAAGATGATAATAAGTTTGTATTTGTGGTGGGTTCAACAAGATAGCCTACTCTGCATCAAATGCCACGTAATGCTGCCAACTTGACCGTTTTTTGACATGTATGTGTGCCAACTTAGCAATGGACTAATGGAGTTAGTAAATCATTAGTCGCGGCCTGTTAAAAACAAATGCCCCTTTAGTTGGGATTGCCACCAGACAAGGTTAAAGTTGGGACTGAAATTTATTAATAGGGTATAGTTGGGATTATTTAAAACCAATTTTCCTTTTTTAATCTATATTATTTAATAACAAATATCCATCCAACAAACATAAAGCTTTAAAAAGTGATCAAGGCATAGAAATCAGGTTGTGCTAGCATTAAATTTCGGTTAGTCATTTTACAAACTATAATAATACAAAAACTTTGACTCGTCAAGATTTTAGTTGGTGAAGTTTGTAACACCTCATCCCTTGTTCAAGTGATCGAGAGGTTTTGCTTTGTTATCGCTCCACAAAATACTAATATTAAGTAATAAAAAAAATCCATTTTTTCTCAACTCTCTGATGTTGTGAAGAACCGTGAGCAAAAGATGTCTATGAGATAGTGATAGTGATACTGACATGCATGGCATCTTCCTTCTTCATTCTCCACGTTCACAAGAAATGACATAAATCATGCAGCATAGCCATAAATAATGTGGTGATGATTCAAAATGTGCAATTGAAAAGTGATGAAAAAAATTGAAGAATAATAACATATTGCCAGCTGCTAAGAGTTGGGAACGCGAATGCCAATATAACCGCAACCCATTATGATGAAGGCCATAGCCTGTAGATAAAGGTAAACATAATAATGGTACTTCCCATATGCAAGATCGTAGCAAGCACATCCAAAGAGGGCAATCCCCACACAAAGCTCTAGTATAAGAATCATGTCCCAAATACGCATTCTGTACGTAGATAAAGATTTCTTAAATTCGTTGTTATAATTAACATCCGTACCTTTCACCTATTTTAAACCAAGATTGACTTTGTTGTGGTGTTGCTTTGACCTTGGAAGCCTCTCCATCCTTCTCGGTGACAACCCATTCGTTCACACTTTGTCTCAAAAAGTCTGATAAACATGGCCTTAGTCCGGTGAAGGGACATGATAACTTTGTTGTGGTGTTGCTTTGACCTTGGAAGCATCTCCATCCTTCTCGGTGACAACCCATTCGTTCACACTTTGTGTCTCAAAAAGTCTGATAAACATGGCCTTAGTCAGGTGAAGGGACATGATATTACAACATTCTTAAAGAGAGCCCCAAACCCTAGCAAATAAAAAGACCTACAAATGAAAACATGAAGTAAGGGCATTCATTCATTTCTTGTAAAATGGCTAGTCATGAACATCCAAGAAGTAAAACTCACATGGGAGTTGCTAGTTACTACTACATTTAGAAATGTGATAGCAGTTGGAATATATATCGTCAAGGCCGTTTTTTAGGCATGGCAGGGTAGTCGACGGCCACAGGCCCGACACCCCGTTAGGCCCGAATTTTTTTTTCAAAAACAATTATATGTATTTTTATCAAAAACATGTGTATATTCAATGTTTCAACACAATTACATAACCACTAGTTTGGTTTAATGATAAAGGGTTATGACATCTAACCAAAAGGTTGTGGGTTCTAGTCTTATTTGAGACAATTTTAAGCTTATTTTTATACAAAAGTTTTTTTACACAACTTAAATCACAATCAAATAAGCCGATTTATAATTAAATTGTTTAAACCCAACATAATGTTTCTTTTACTTAAGGCCCAAAAAAAAAGTTCGCATTTGACTCAAAATTTTTTTTGTCATTTCGGAGCCGGCCCTGTATATCGTAAACCATCTTGAAATTGTTAGTTTGTGACTTCCGCTATCATATGGTTGCTGGAAAAACAACACAATAGAAAAGCAACATAAATCTATTAATAAAATAAAGTAATTAAGAAAAATGGTAAATAAAATGATACCTCATTTTTTATGATCACAAAGACCATTAATCTGAAAAGGTTAGCTAGACCACAACCCCAATGATGATATCTCTCTAAACTAAACTTGTGACCAATCGCTTTTAATCTGTATTATTTAATAAAACAATATTCATCCAACAAACATAAAGCTTTTAAAAGTGGTCAAGAAAAAAGCTTTTAAAGTGGTCAACAAATAGAAAACAGAAATTTTGTTATCATTTTACAAAATATAATAATGCAAAAACTTTGTTACAGATATTGACTCAAAATTAATATTTTACTTTGTAAAGTTTTTAACACCTCTGCCCATGTTCAAGATAATAATATTAGTCAAAATGAAAATAAAATTCATTTTGTCACCCTCTAGTGTTGTGAAAAACTGTGAGCCAACTCACCCTCTTTTACCCCATTTTCACTCTCACGTTTACAAATCATACGACATTTTTTTTATGAACAAGTAAACATTTAATTTTTATTAAAAACAAATAAGTTATTTAGTTTACTTTATTGAAATTAATCTTCTTAGTTTCCATTTAACAACTTTATTAAAGTCGATAGTTTATTTGGTAATACCTTTTATATACATTTTATGTTGTGTTAAATGTTTGATTTTAAAAAGTTAAAAAATAAAAAAAAACGAGTTAAATAGCGACTCGTTAACTTTGTGTCCTTTTTTTTATTTAACGGTCAACGAATTCTCTAGATGGTTATTGGCTAAATTCACCATATCATGATACACTCGTCTTTCGATCTGGGGAAAGCTCTCGCGTACGGCTAGCGCCCGAGAACACTCGTCCGAAGGTACGACAATACGGTGAGATAAACCCGTTTAGTTCAACGATCCAACTAGTGAACGCCACCTACTCGGCTAATATCTCATCATCACCCTAGTGTCACTGAAACTAAATGCTGGGGCGGTAATCAAACCTAGATCACATGGAATATCAAACCTGTTCCTTACCACTACACCAAGTTCATTAGCCATTAACTTTGTGTCTAATGGTGCAATGTTACAACTAGAGGTGTACAGAAAAACCGTTTGAAACCAGTTAACCGGAAACTGAATCGAACCGGTTTGTTTCTCATATCAGTTTCTAAATTGAACCGGGTTAACCCAAAACGGTTTGAAATATGCAAAAAACCAAACCAGTTCAGTTTTAAAACCGGTTCAATTTATTAAAAAAACCGGTTTTGTACACCTCTGGTTACAAGTTACAACTAGGGGTGCAAACGAGTCGAGCCGAGCCCGAGCTCGACTAGGCTCGAGCTCGGCTCGTTTAACTTACACAGGGCTAGAGCTCGAGCTCAGCTCGTTTTGAGCTCTATTTTTTCAAAGCTCGAGCTCGGCTCGTGAATGAATTTTGAAGCTCGAGCTCGGCTCGGGCTCGGCTCATTTACTATCTATCAATTATTTTTTTATATAATTATAATTATTTTATATATTGTTTTCTATTACAATTTTATGTATAAAAGAATATATATTATTTAGTAATTTTTCTTTATTTTTTCATAAAATTATATTTATTAATTAATAATTATTAAATGTATTTTATAAAAAAATTATATAAATGGCAGACTCGTTTAGTCTCGCGAGCCGGCTCGACCTCGATAAGTAAAGCTCGGGCTCGGGCTCGTTTATTAAGCGAGCTTATTTTTAGGCTCGGGCTCGATAAAGCTCGTTTCGATCGAGCTTTTTAACGAGCCGATCTCGAGTAGCTCGCGAGGAGCGTGGCTCATTTGCACCCCTAGTTACAACTTCCCTTGGTTGATTGGATAATGTTTATTAATATGAAAAATCATGCCAAGGGCCCAAAGAGATTCAAGGCAGCCCAATTCATTAACTTTACCACATGATCTGGGCTTGGCCTACACGAACTCAACCGCAGTACACGATGATTTCAGATTTCTCTCTCTGTTTTCTTTTTCGTTATCGTTGGTTTGATTGCGTAAAAGTCTACGTATAATTGTCTTGGATTTTGTTAATCATAAACTAGAAGTACAACTACGCAAAAGCCTACAATGAATGTTTATAAATTTATATGTTTTCTTTTCCTTCCGTTAGAGATCAATGTGTTAACATGGCCGACTCAAATAGAGGGTGAGGAGGGCAACCGATCCCTTGAGAGTTAAAAAGGTTATATATATATTTTTAGTCTGTGAAATCAAAGATCATGGACTTAATTCTCATGAGTGGTGTTCTATTTATAGAGAAACTTTCCTTTGTTATTTTTATGAGTCATTCTAACAATTTGCTTATATATATATATATATATATATATATATATATATATATATATATATATATATATATTTGGTTTTGATCCGTATTGAGCTTTAAAAATGCAACCAAGTTGGCAAATGTGCACTTAGAGGCCCTAATTTACTAGCCCCAAAATTTTAGAGGATTCTTGGTTACGGACCCGTAATTTAAAGTTTTAAGTTCATTTTAAAGGTTGATGAATAATCTATTCCATTTGTATGATCTCCTAAACATTATAACTTTTTACTTTTACGTAAACCTTGAAAATTCCAAGTGCACGTTATACAACTAATTATGAGTATATACGATTCAGGAATAGCCATGCACATAGCGATTCAAATGTTAAATCTAAAAAATAGCAACAATTAGACATGCTACAAAGTAACAAAATTTTTTTTGGTGTCATAAACAGAAATCAATTTAACTAACTGAGATATTGTTATCACGTTGCTACGATGTATAGTGAGACACTGTTGCATTGCGACAACCTAAAAGGTGTTTCCATTTCGTCACTAGCATCAAATTCGTCGCTAGCACAGTGTGATCTAATTTGTTTTTCGATTAAAATTTAAGAAAGCTAGTTATATGAAAAAGAAAAGAAGCTGACCCGGCCTTACTGTATATGAAGTTGTAATAATTACATACAAAAAAATTCTACATAATTAAATATTACATACAAAGACCTGTGTCAAGAGTTCTATTATACTTTATAATTGTCTCGGTTATCTTATTTCTAGAGTTCTTTGTTTTTGAAATGAAAATTACACTAGTCGATCTACGATAAGAACTTATACAAAGACCTGCTTCAAAAGTTCTACGTCTAGGAATTCTATCTTTGTATTAAGTTATTTGGCTTTATTTATTTTCCTATTTAATTGGTTTAAGGGTTTCGGGTTTTTCCCCTTTAAGTTTGGGCCTATTATAAATAGAGAGCCATGGACCAATTACTTAAATATGAGACATAAGTTGTCTCAATCTTTTGAATGCTAGAGGATAAAGATGAAGCCATGTTGATTCTGATTGAGAGTATAGTTTGCCTATACGTTGTTCAACGAATTTAGTTTTATGGTGTTAATTTCTTTAATATAGGGACCATATGATCCAATGCCAGTATATGGATGAAATGTCATTATTGGGTCACCAACATCAAATTCGTTATTATTTGAACCAAAGAATTACAATGAGAATTATTTTTCGAACCACAAAATTGCAAAGGCGTACATGAGTAACATCCTACATACAAAACGAATTCTAAACAATTTAATAGTGCACTTATGGCCCTATATATGCCGAATCAAACATTTTCTTCCTTCATTCGTCATCGTCACGTTCTTTTCTTCTTTGCTTAGATTATTGCATCATTTCCATTTTCATTTTTATTGGATATATACAAAAGAAAGTTGAATGTTCTGAAGCAATTCTTGTGTGTTATAGCTAATGATGAAAGCATGCAGCACAAGCATCGAATCGGAAAGTAATGAGAAAATTGAACGTTGTCTGCTAAGAGCTGGAGACTTGAGTGCCGATATAACCGAAACCCATTGTTAGGAAGGCTATAGCTTGTAGATAAAGGTAAATGTAGTAATGGTACTTCCCGTATGCAAGATCGTAGCAAGCACATCCAAAGATGACAATCCCCACACAAAGCTCTAGCATAAGAATTCTGTTTCATGTAGCCACTTAGTATTTGGTTTACTTACATATATAATAACTAGATATAAAAGTTATTAGTTAATGGAACTTATGTTTGCATATATATGTTATGAGTTTTAGTAGAATGTACCTGTTGCCTATTTTAAACCGAGACTGCCTTTGTTGTGCTGCTGCCTTAGCCTTTGAAGCATCTCCTTGCTTCTCGGTGACGACCCATTCATTCACTCTTTGGGTCTCCAAAAGTCCGATAAATGTTGCCTTAGTCCGGTGCATGGACATGACATTTTCAAAGAGAACCCAAAACACCACTAAATAGAAAGATCTACAAAAGTAATAGAAAGTCACCATATTTGTTTATTTCCTAGTTAAAAGACTAGCAAGACATCTGACTAGAAAAGCAAATGTATTACCTAGGAGTTCCAACTGCATTTAAAAGCGTGATGACAGTTGGAATATATATTGTACCCCAACTTGGAATTTCGACTTCTGGTACCAATACAGTTAGAGGAATCACAACACAATAGAGTGTGAATGTGACAATATGAGCTACGATCTTCCTTACAAAGAAGAAACTATACAATACATAGAACTTCTTCCACCATGTCACTCTCTATGTTATAAAAAAAAAGAAAGTCACAAAACATCCACTATTTTAATAAAGTAATAAAATAGAAACAAATATCGGTGCTTAAAATCATACCTTATTTCTCATAGTTTCGATAAACATTTTCCTAAAAAGGTTAGCAGGACCACAAGACCAACGGTGTTGTTGGTAACGGTATGCTTTCAGTACACTTGGTAGTTCATTTTTAACCTATACATTAAAATACAAAGACATTGTTTATTTCATACACATGATATGTTTGTGTGTGTGGTGTGATAGGCAAAGTTTTTTGAATGATGGTAAACTTGCTACCATGTGACTTGGAGATCACGGATTTAACAGTTTCTTGTAGAAAATGCAATGTAAAAATGCGTACATCAGGCCCATATGATCCGACACCGCTAAACCCCACGCATGCAGATGCCTTGTACATCAGGTTTTATATATGTATATATATGTGTGTGCGTGCGCGTGCGTGTAGTATCTTCTACTTAAGAAAATTAAGCCAATTTACCATTAGTGTACCAATGTACAAGAACTTCCATCCTTTAAGAGTGGCTCGAACTGCCAAATCCATATCTTCTACCGTGGTGCGGTCCTTCCATCCCCCAGCCTCATCAAGTGCAGCCATTCGCCAAACTCCGGCAGTCCCTAACAAAAACAAAACAGAAGACCCCTTGAATTTCCATTAAAAAAAGTCAATTCTTAAATACAATTTATGTTATTAAACATAAAGCACACATTTTTAGTAGATGTTTGGTTACCATTGAATCCAAAGAATGCATGAGTAATAGAGCCGGATTCTTGTTCCACTTTGAAATGGTAGTCAAGAGACATCTCTTGCATTCTTGTCATTAAGCAATCATTTGAATTCACTACAACATCAATTAGTTACGCCATAATTAAACATATTAGTTTATGTTTACTTGTATTATTTACTTTCATATAAAGTTGGTATGAACATCTATTTAATTGTTATTAGTTGGTGGGGGCCACCCTTCACTGCCTTGTCAATTCAGGTTTACAAGTCACATACTCACATGTGACCGACTCACATGTTTTCGGGTAAAAAATAAATTGTAGTCATCTAAAAGAAAATATATACAAAAAATGATATCATACTCTATTATTTTCAACTACTTTATCTATTATCTTTCTATATAATATAATAATGTCATGTTCTTAATATGGTAAATTTTAATAAAAAAAAAACTCTTTTTTAACAACCGAGGCACATATAAACAGTCAACTTATCAATGTTGGGTACCTCCTATAAAAAATAGCAGGGCCATCATAACATATATTAATATATTAATGTGTTTAATATGTCTAATTATTAAACATGAATATAACTCATTAAACTACTTTATATCTGATGTCTATTAATACAGATGTATGTTTTATATATCAAAAAGAAACAAATGATAGAACATAACATACTAATTTTAATTATTTATAAAAAAGATAAAATTACATCATTTATTTTTTATTATACATATACTTGTTTAATCAGACTTAAAAATATTATAAAATTAGTGAATTACAACTATGGCACCACTTACTAGAGTCTAAAACCAACACCACCTCAAGATGTTCATGTGGGGCTAATTTAATGCGCACCAACATTATTATAAATAAAGTTGTCACTCACATTCACATACACAAACACAATCAAGATCACCATCACGTTTCCTTCATTTTATTTTGTCGTTTTACTTTTTTTATTTAAAATATTTTTAATCATTTTAGCCCTATCTACAAATACGAAAGAAAAGTAGAGACAATATAACAAAAACCCATATGCGCAATTACCGCCACACATTTTGTAGACCCCTCACTCTTGACTTTACATCGAACAATCACGAGTAACAAAGATGTCCCTATGTTTATGACACTTTGCACATGCGAGCATCAAGTTCCTTTTTCTCATTTAAATAATAATAATAATGATAATAATAATTCCAAATCTCTTTTAACGGTCTTATCAATCATTTAATGTTCTTATTAATGGTCTTAATGATGCCAAAGTCATTTGGACCAATGATATCTACATGTATGAAAATACCGAGAGTTCAAATCTCATTATAGACGGGTTAGAGGTAGAGGTAGCCTTAGGGTATGCATAAGACGTTAAAACTGATTTGACAAAGGTTAACGAGTGGAACACCACTCCCTTCATGTGTCAAGCGACGTTGAAGACAAGATAAGTTAAAGTTAATGGGCTTTAATATCATCCATTGACGTAGCTTAGTTGGGGCCATTGGTGGCCCCGACCCCCTCCGTTTTTACTCTCGATGGTGTAAATTTATCCTTTTTCGGTCGAAAATTTTTATACATAGTGTAAATTAATCCGTTTCCGACCAAAATTTTGAGTCCGGCCCCCTCTGTTTTTCGCTCGGTAGGGTAAATTAATCCTTTTTCGGCCGAAAAATTTTATACATAACGTGAATATACCTGTTTCCGACCGAAATTTTGAGCCCGGCCCCTCCGTTTTTATGCTCGGTAGTGCATATTTATCCTTTTTTGGTCGAAAATTTTTATGCATTGTGTAAATTTACCTGTTTCCGACGAAATTTTGAGCCCGCCCCCTCTACTTTATGAATTTTTTTATACATATTGAGTTCGGCCCCCTCGACGTGTATGTCCAAGCTTCGCCACTGATATCATCTACACTCGCACGTAATGATTTAAGAATTGTTTTTAAGTTGAATCGGAAGAGTTAGGCAAGGTTAAAGAATTTCCTTTAGTTAAGATGAAATAAAATGGGGTAAAGTTGGTTGCGCCTACATAGATTTAAAGAGCATGAATGTATATCCCATAGTCATGTTAGTTGTTAAGAAAAGGGATATTCATTTAATGAAAATAGAGTAAACAGATCTCAATTTCTTTGTGATGGGTTTTCACTAAAAGGCATTAAAAATTATAATTTGTTTGAATATTTCAATTTCTTTAAATGACGTACAGATTCTTTTAGCATATATTTTTTTAGATTACAATTCATTTAATTCTCTTAAAAAACATTTCATTAAATATATTCCAAATGTATGCATATATAAAGTGCTCCTTCCTTTATGTTGTTTAAGACTTAAAAGAGTTTTAAGTTAAGACAAAATTGTAGTTATTAGTGTGTAAAAAGTTACCAAAAAGTAATAATGTTCTGTTATTATTTTATGTTGGATATTAGTGTTTTAACTGGTTTTAAAAACTTTGATACCAATCAAACAATATTAAAATGTAAGTGATTTCACAATGAAAAACATGATTTCACACGATTATGTATAACTTTTTTTTTAACGACATCACTTTATTGAAAAAGGATAGCATCAGCAAGAAGCTGAAATTACAAACATAAATCTTCAAAGAAACATGCTGTTTTAAGTGTTTAACGGTTTCCCTTTTATTATATTCGTGTAAGCAATATCTGGATAAATTATACACCAATCAAAGTATAGTTTAAATCGTTATCACTAGAACTTTATTTAAAAAACTCAAAAAGTTAAGTTTTGATTGGGGTCTATTGCTCTCAAATCAAATCCCAGCTTGTTCTTCAATCATGTAATCTTTGTGGACAAAGTTAACTTTATTTGAAAAGGGTCAACTATGCCAGCACATCATTCTATGAAATAGAATATTAGCTTAGTTCAATACATTAGAGCATTTACATGTCCTAAAACTACACATCTAATTGAACTTCATACTTCATAGGGTGGAGGTTTGATCCAATCGGCAAAGCCATTGAAATTAGGTGTTAGTGCGGTGTTTTTCTTAGACATTCGTAGTGGGGCGACAAATGCCCACAAATTGAGCGATTTTGTGTTTGGACATCACCCCTAGGCAATAAATAGGGCGATAGAGGGGGGGGGAGTGTTTTTTTGTCGCTAATCTTTTGATTATTATTATTATATTGTGTTATGTGTGATTTATATATATATATATATATATATATATATATTGGGCTACAACACCACTACATCCTTAAAACAAAACCCACCATTTGTTAACTGAACGTCACATAGCACAAAACGTCATATTTTGTAGTTCGTCCACTACACATAGCCTTAAGGTCACGGGTTATAGCTTCATCAAAGACAGATTTAATGTACTTTAATCGTTAAAAAAGTAAAAATTGAATGTACAATACTAATTGCCATATCATCAATTATTGTCTAATTATATATATTTTCTCTTATATATATAGTAAATCTATAAATAAACGTGAGTACTAAATCTAAGGTATTCTTGGCTTCAATTCCCTGCGGGTGCTAGGTTTGTGAAGGGTTTTGCCTTAACAATGTACCCGCACCCGGCTTATGGTTACTTGGTTGCCAAGGTATTCTTGGCTTCAATTCCCTGCGGGTGCTAGGTATGTGAAGGGTTTTGCCTTGACACTGTACCCGCATCCGTCTTACGGTTATTTGTTTGCCAAGGTAAGGGGTGTTTTCCCGCTTACTTTTGAATTTTGAATTTCGAAATTCGAAGAGTTTGTGGAAAGATAGGAACAGTCCAAACATCTGAAACGTCGTGCGACGGTTTCTTCTGACAGTGTCAGGACGTGCAGGAAGTTATGGTGACGTGACAGTACATGGTCATTCCAGACGCTTTTTCAGGCGCGTGGGCGCGATTTTTCGGGCGCGTGGCCGCAAAATTACTGGCACGCGTCCTTTTGACAGCTGTTGTCAGCTTGCTTTTTGCCACGCGTCATAGTTTCATTGCACCTTCAATTTCTCTCTCCTCCGCATTAAATTCACCGCATTAATTGCGATTAGTATATAAAGGGGGTGGAGGATCCTTTCCAATTCACACTTTCACATTTTCTCTTCATCTTTACAGCGATTTCCGGTGAATACTCTATTCGGTCGAGCATTCCCTTGAAATCGTTTTCTTCTTCCTTCTGCAAGATGTCTTCACATGATTTCGAGTCTACGACCGATGATAGGAGTACTGCTGGCGAGTGCCAGTGTGCTCTGCCCGGCGATCAGTACCGGTATGTTGTTAGGAAGTTCATGCTCGATCCTCTCGAGCCTGAGTTTCCTGAACCCCATCAGACCGTGTACGATGCCCCCAGAGGCAAGATCGGGGTTTATGCAGCATTCTTTGTCTATGGGAATCTTAGGTTCCCATTGACAAAGTTTGTTTACCGTGTCCTTGAGAGGCACGGTGTTCATTTGACCGAGCTGCACCCTATGGCAGTCGCCAAGATTCGCCACTTCGAGTGGGTGTGCCGAATTTTGGGCATCGAGCCCCATGTGGACCGCCTGATGACCTTCTATACTTGGAGGTGCATCCAGGGGTGGTACACCCTGACAACCCGTATTAAGGGTTTAAAGATTTGCGCGACCGAGCGCAGTCTCCGATCGTGGAAGCGGGAGTTCTTCTACATATCCGCCCCCCGCCGTCCCCCTTGCCATGAAGTTTAAAAATGGCCAAGCAATTCCGAGCCTTCACGCCCCCAACTACCAGGAGGCGGAATGGTTCTCGAAGATATCCCTGGTCCAATCTCCGGTTTACCGGTTTGCGGAGTCCGGGATGGTGATGTTGGGGATGAGCCGGGTGTGGAAGGAGGCGTCTCAGGTTCCCATCCTTCTCGAATACGGTTTGAACTCTATTCCTTATGGTATGTCTTGTATTTTTTACTGATACGAGTTTGTCTTCTAACTTTTCTTTTCTTTCAGAGGGGAACGATTTGGAGTCGCTCTTGTACCCGCGGGAAGCTGACGGTCCCGCGCGGATGGGTACTCGTGCTCTAGACGAGGGCGAGTTGCCCATCCTGGAACAAACGGCGGATCGGTTTGTGGAGGTCTATCCGCTGGGCCACGAGATCCTGAGCCACCGGCGGCCAGGTAAGGCGATATTCTATCCTCAATCCCTCAATGCTGTACCCGCTGCCGGAATTCATGACATCCCTTCTTCTGAGGAATCCGCAGATGGTCCTTCGCTGGTGCGGAAGAGGAAAGCTGCCGGCGGAAAGGGGAAGGAGAAGGTGGCCTCCACAGCCGATCCAGTGCTCCTATCTGACACTGAGTCAAATAGTGAAGAGGTGGCGGGGAACCCCGGTGGTGAGAAGACCACTGCTCCGGAGGCTACGACTGTTGCCTCCGGAGAACCAAAGACGACGACGGTGACCGGCATCAAGAGACCGGCTCCATCGGGTTCGTCCCCGCCCGTCCGTACGTTCAGGCTCAAGAAAACCCGTAAGTACAAACGTCCTTATCTTTGTAGATTTATCACTATAAATTTATTGAAACTTATCTTCTTGTGCAGGCGTGGATGTTGACGCATTCCAGGGTGGAGCGCAGGGGAGTACCTCTCCGCCAATGACGGTAGGCTCGGTCAGCCTACCTGAGGCGTCGACCCAGGCGCCTGCGCCTGCATCCGCTGGTCCAGTTGCTCACTCCTATGAGCCGACTGTTCCAGCCGAGATGACGTCACCGCCGGCCGTGAGTGCGATTTTTACAGCATCCTTCACGGAGCCGGCGGTTACTGTTGCTGCTGCCTCCACGGCGGCGACCGCGGCGGATACCATGCCTCCGCCATCTACTGCGGCGGAAACCGTGCCGCCTCCGCCATCGGCCTCGACGGCCGAACCTTCAGGTACGCGCGAGGCTTCTCGCCAATCTTTGTTACCTTCCCATCTGCCTGACCTTTTGGATGGATTTCCCTTAGGTTCAGGTGATGGGTTCGGTGGCTATCGGCCTGTGATCGACCCTACAGGTGCGTAGGGTTGTTTTGGCCTTTATACATTTTTTTTTTTATATCATCTTTTCCTAACTGCTTTGTTTCTTTTGCAGTGTCGGATTCCAATGAAGTGTATGTTCCAAGATGGAACATTCGCCGAGGAACAACCCTTCGCACACCTGTGGAGTGCGTGGACTGGGCTCGCCACGCTGCTCCCCATGGTGCGTTGGGGGAAGCCATGGTTAGCTACCAGGAGGGTAGGCTAACCAACGAGCTTCGGGTTCTCCTGGCCCGGATGCAGCCACGCGTCGAGCTGCTTTGTCGTGAAAACGACAAGTTGAAAGCAGCTCGCGTTAAAGAAGTATCTCAGGCGCGTGCTCTCCGGGAGGAGAACCAAAAACTAACCGCAGTGGCTGCGGAGAAGGATAAGGCCTTCAAGGCCCTCGAGGTTGAGGTTCAAGCGCGACTCGAGGCCCGCTCCAAGGCTGCCCAAGCTGTTAACGAACAGCTTCGGCTAGCTAAGGAGACTGCGAGGAACGCGACCGAGAGGGCCACCAAGGCTGAAGCTGTTGCTGAGCCTCTCCGCCTGGAGAATGAAGAACTTAAAGCCAAATTAGAGGCTCTTCAACAGGCTCATGATGCCTTGGCTATGGAGGATGCAAAGAAGCTTCAAGAGATCTTGGACCAGAGGGGCGTGCTTGCGCACACCGAGCGGAAGCTTAAGGGCGTTGAAGAGGCCGCTGCAAAGGATGTGCTTCTTGCCAATCTTAATAAGAGCGAAGCCGAACGCGCCTGCACCCAAGCTCAAGCCGCCCTTAAAGAAGCTCTGGTTGCCAAGGAATGGCTTCTTCGAGAAGCGTTGTCTCAGGTATGTTTAGCTTTACGTCTTCACGCTTTCCTTTGTTCATAGAAAAGGTGTTTGACACTTGTATCTTTTTTTTTGTAGGTTGTGCATCGGGTCTTCTCAGAGACTACCTACGATGATGCCATGAGCGCAGCCCTCAATGCTTCTCATGAGGATGGGGAAAAGGCCGGCTTCCTGCTTGGTCTAGGGTTCGTTGAGAGAGGCTTCCCGCCTTCCAACTTCCCTTTGTTCGATGTGGACACCGAAGCTGCATATGACCAAGCGGTGAACCAATATGCCGCCTTTCCGCATCCGGTGGTGGAGAAGGTGAAGGAAGTCGCTGCTGCTGATGATGGACTTGCTATCCTCAAGGCTTTCCTTGAACCGCCACGCTCTACTGATGGGGCGGGTCCAAGTGGAAGTGGTCCTGAAGCTTGATTCTGAAGATCCCTTCCCGCTGCTAGGATAGACTTTGTATAGATTTACTTTTTAGGCGGGTAGTTACCCGGCCATTCTTGTAACGAACAATTATGAAATATAAATCTTTGTGCGGCTAAGACCGCTTCTTTCATTGGATTCCTTGCTTTATATGACTTGCATACTTTAAATTAGCAATTTTCCAAGTGTTTAAGAATAAGTTAACCTTTGAACGTGGTAGATGATAGGTTGAAGTTTTGCTTCCTTGTTCGTGATTGTGCGGGTAAGACCGTCACTTGCACTTACAAGGATGGCTAAACTTTTACTTACATATGACCTGCGTGTAGGTTTTCCTCATCCTTTTTTAGTATAAGTTAACCTTTGGACGTGGTAGATAAGTTGAAGTTTTGCTTCCTTGTTCGTGATTGTGCGGGTAAGACCGTCACTTGCACTTATAAGGATGGCTAAACTTTACTTACATCTGACCTGCGTGTAGGTTTTCCTTATTATTTTTTAATATAAGTTAACCTTTGAACGTGGTAGATGATAGGTTGAAGTTTTGCTTCCTTGTTCGTGATTGTGCGGGTAAGACCGTCACTTGCACTTACAAGGATGGCTAAACTTTACTTACATCTGACCTGCGTGTAGGTTTTCCTTATTTTTAGCGTTGTTTATGCGGGTTTTGCCGCCTTCCACACGCAACTACTTCTTCACACATTGATGCGGTGAATACCGGCACATGGGAAGTTCATAAGTTAAAGGTAAGGCTATCAACACATTGTGAAAGGAGAATCATTTCCATTAGAAGTGGCTCTAGGCCTTTTCTTTACAAGTTTGGAATTGATCTACATATAACATTTGCGTAATTGAGATCCATTCCATGTTCTTGGGATGGGAGTACCATCGAGCCTTTCAAGCCGGTATGCGCCTTTTCCCAGGACTTCTTTGATAATGTATGGCCCTTCCCAGACCGGGGCCAGCTTTCCTGGGCGCTCTTGGTTTGAAGCCTCGTTGTTACGCAGTATGTAGTCTCCTATACTGAAGTTGCAGAGTTTTACCCGCGTGTTGTAGTACTTTTGCATTTGTCGTTTGTAGTTCTCTTCACGCACTGCGGCTAAGTCTCTGCGTTCCTCGGTTAGCATAAGATCCAACCGTCTTTCCGCATCATTGTCCTATGGCTGACTCAAGACCCTTGGTGAGGGTAGACCAATTTCTACCGGGACCATGGCTTCAGTGCCATAAGTGAGGCTGAACGGGGTTTCTCCCGTACTGGCCTTCTTCAGCGTTCTGTTTGCCCAAAGGACGTGCGGAAGCTCGTCCACCCTGCCGGATCTGTGTTCCGATAGTCTCTTCTTGATGCCTTCGACGATGCTCTTATTTGCTCTTTCCACCTCACCATTACCTTGCGGGTGTGCCACTGAGGTAAAGGTGTGGGTGATTTGAAGTTCTTTTAGCCACTGTTGTAGCTTCTTGTCAGCAAAGTTGGTGCCATTATCGCTCACCAAATTCTGTGGAAGTCCAAAACGACAAATAATAAATTCCCAAATAAATTTTTTGATATGTTTCGCGGTTGTTTGGGCTAAAGGTTTTGCTTCTATCCACTTGGTGAAGTAGTCGATGGCTACCACTAGGAACTGAACATTTCCTGCTGCTGTAGGAAATGGGCCTGTCACATCGATGGCCCACTTCTGAAATGGCCATGAAGAAGTGACTGGAACAAGTTCATTCTTCGGGCGGTGCGTGTTGGGTGCGTAAAGCTGGCACGACCTGCATTTTCTGATGTATGCCAGTGCATCCGTATGCATCCCCGGCCAAAAGTATCCCGCGTTGTTTAGCTTGGCTACAACAGCGCGGGGACCTGCGTGTACTCCACAGATGCCTTCGTGTACTTCCCTTAGGAGGTAGTCAGCATCTTGGTTGTCCACGCATCTTAAGAGTGGGCCAAGAAAGTTACGTCTGTAAAGGATGTCATTGACAAGTTGATAATTCAGTGCTTTACAGCGTAATTTTCTTGCCTGTGTTTTTGACTCTGGTAGTGTTCCTGCTGCAAGGTAATTTATTATTGGTGTCATCCACGTTTCTGTACCGATTTGGATGACACAAATTTCCTTGTGCGGGACTGATGGTGCTTCGAGGAGTTCAATGCGGATGTCCTTTCCCAAGTGGGTGAAGGCTAGTGATGCAAGCTTGCTTAACGCATCCGCAGATTTGTTTTCGCTGCGCTTGACAAGTATGACTTTACAATCATTAAAATCACGCATAAGGGTTTTTGCCTGAGCGAGGTACAGGGCCATTGTGTCGTTCACAGCCGTGTACGTCCCATTTATTTGGTTGGCCACCAGCATGGAATCCACGTGGGCTTCCAAGTTTTTCACTCCCATCTTACGCGCAATTCTCAATCCGGCCAAGAATGCTTCATATTCGGCTTCGTTATTCGTACTTGGAAAATCCAACCGAATAGCGTAAGTATATTCTTGGCCTGCTGGGTTGGTTAATTTTAACCCTGCGCCTGAACCCTCGTTACTGGCGGCTCCATCAGTGTAGAGTCGCCAGACATCATTGATGTCCTGTGCTGGGGAGGGTTGAGCCTCCTCCTGGCACTCTTTCTCCCGCGAAGCGGGGACTTCTGCAATAAAATCGGCCAGGACCTGGCCTTTTATGGCTGGTCTTGGCTTGTACTTAATTGCATATTCTCCCAATTCAATTGCCCATTTGGCTAGACGTCCCGATAATTCGGGTTTGCCTAGAACGTTTGAGAGTTTGAAGTTGGTGAGAATGGTGATTGGGTGGCCCTGGAAATATCGTCTTAACCTGCGTGAAGCGTGTATAAGTGCTAAGACTAATTTTTCGAGGGTAGAGTACCGGGTTTCTATGTCTGTTAGTATGCGGCTAACATAATAGATTGGCATCTGGATGCCTTTTCGTTCTATTAGCAGGACTGCCCCGGTTGCTCTATCTGTTGCGGAAAGGTATAGGATTAACTCCTCTCCCGCTTGTGGTGCTGTAAGTGTTGGGAGTTCGATCAGGCGTGACCGAATCTCCTGAAAAGCTGCTTCCGCTTCTGGTGTCCAGCGGAAGTGCGTTTTCTTTAAGCAGTTTCTCAATGTTGACACGAAAGGAAACGACTTATCCGCATGGTTTGCCAAAAAGCGATTAAGTGCGACTAGTCGTCCATTCAGTGTATGAGCCTGTTTGATGGTGGTAGGTGATTCCATTTTAACAATGGCTTCGACCTTTTCAGGGTTCGCTCTGAAGCCATCTTTAGTAACAATGACTCCCAAGAACTTCCCTTCTTCCATCCCAAATGAACACTTGCTCGGGTTGAGCTTCATGTTTATCTTTCTGAGCGTGTTGAAAGTTTCTTCAATGTCTTTCAACATCGCTTCTGGCTCGGGGCTTTTGATGACCAAATCATCCATATAGACTTCCAAGTTTCTCCCGATTTGGGCATGAAACTCTTTGTCCATCAGTCGTTGGTACGTGGACCCTGCATTCTTAAGTCCGAATGGCATCATTTTATAACAAAATGTACCATCGGGCGTCCGAAATGCGGTTTTGTCCTGGTCATCTACGGCCATGTGGATTTGATGGTACCCCTTATACGCATCCAGGAAGCATTTAAGGCGAAATGGTGCCAACGAATCCACCTTAAGATCAATTTCTGGTAACGGATAACAATCTTTGGGGCATGCTTTGTTCAAATCTTTGAAATCTATGCACATGCGCCATTGTTTGTCATTCTTCGGTACCATTACGGGATTTGCAACCCATGTTTGATATCTACTAACGCGTACGATGCCTGCGTCAAGGAGTTCCTTGACCTGGGTTCTACACGCGTTAGTTTGTTCAGGCCCCATTACTCTGCGCTTTTGTACGACCGGCGTAACAGCCGGATCGCACTTGAGCTTATGCTCCGCCTTACTTCGGGGTACACCAGTCATGTCAGCTGGTGCCCACGCAAAGATGTCAGCGTTTTTCTGCAGTAAGCGTTTGAGTAAGGTGAGGGTGGGATCAACGATTGTTGGTCCAATGGTAACGGCCTGGTCGGGGTATTTGCCATTGAAGGCCCATTTTTCCGGTTCGGTGATGGTTGGTTTAGCCATTTTCGGTTTGGGTTTAGATGAGACAGATGCGATGCATACCTGGGGAATGCCAGTGATCATCGCTACACCCTCAGCTGTTGGCCATCCCATCATGCCGTGGACTGAAGATATCACGGCGTTGAATCTTGCCATCCCGTCTCTCCCGAAGAGAATGTCGTACGTGTGGTGTGGCTTCCTCATCACGACAAAGTCCACATCCTCTGTGCGGGAGTGTTTTCCATCTGTAAGAGTGACGGGGAAAGATAGGATACCCAGGGGGGTTTCTGTACTGCCGTCAAACCCTTCCATTGAAGCGTAGACCGTTTCCAAGCGTTCTTTGTCTTCATCATCCAGCTTGTCAAAGAACTGCCTGTACATCACTGTTGACGAAGCGCCGTTGTCAACAAGAGTGCGAGAAGTGATGTAATGCCCCAGCTGGCTTTTGATGACGATGGGGCCTTCTTTGCTGGGGCCTCCTGGCACTCGCGGGAAGCGCACCTCAGCTTCCTTCCACGCGCATGGTTCTGTCACTCGTCTTTTTCTTCCTCCAACCTTGCCGTGAACCATGTTGATGCTGATGTCGACAGGCTTTCGTCCGTTACCTCTATACCGGTTGTCATTCCTTCCTCCCTTCCTGATTGATGCCACGAGATGTGCAAGTCTTCCATCCTTGACAAATGCTTCAACAATGTCTTTCAAGGATGTGCACTCTTCAGTACCATGACCCTTTGTCCCGTGGAAATCACAGGATTTGCTTTGATCCGCATTAGGTTTCTGCCGGATCAATGGGGCTTTTGGCCATGGCAATTTTTCCGTGGCAAATATCTCCGTGACGCTCTTGGTGAGTGGCGTCCACCGGTGTTTTCGGTTTGAAGGGTGTGTGTTGTCCCTTCCGCCAACAAGAGGGCGAGAGCTGGATGAGGTGTCAAAGTTTACCCTTGACTGCCAAATACCTAGCCGCCTCTTTTTGTTCTGCCGGGCGGTCCTAACGTTGTTATCCCTTGTCCTCTGCGTGTAGAGGTGTGTACTCTGGGGAAGATCTCTTCCCAGCTGCTTCTCCGTCTCGGCAAAGCGCTTGGCTGCTGTCATGATGGCATCCCATGTGGATGGCATGCCGTCCTTACCCGTCAATGTGCGGATAAGCTCTGGGTACTCGGCGCCCTGGATGAAAGCGGCGCGAACAAGATCTTCACTTACGTTGCCCAGACTCAGCTTCTTGGAGTTGAAGCGGGTGATGAAGTCTAGTAAAGATTCATCCTCCTCTCTAACGCAGTTGAGGATCGTCCACTGCTCTTCAGTATACTTCCTCTGCTGGCTGAAGTGCTGGCTGAACTTGTTCTGAAAGTCCGCCCAGTCATATATGTGCTGGACCGGTAAACGATCGAACCATGCCCTGGCTGCTCCGACCAGAGTCATCTGGAACATGTAACACCACGTGGGTTCCGTCCAGTTACTGACGGTAGCCCCTGCAATGAACCTGTTCAAATGGTCGTCTGGGTCGGATAGACCATCATAAGTGCCAATGTTGGACATTTGTTTGGCACTTCTCGGGGCAATTGCTTCCGCAATGTCCCTTGCAAATTTTGACTTTCCTGCATTCATAGCAGTTGGTCTAAAGGTTTTGGAGAAGTCACGCGGGTTTCTCTCCGCATTTGTTGGTTTAAAGGCTTCCCCAAAATTCCTTTTTGGCTGGGAGTCCGTTTCCTTGCGCTTCCCTTTCGCCTTATGGCGAGGGTTTGCGTCGGTATCGGACTCCTCCCTCTCGTCGTCCGAGTACTCGCCCTCGCTGTTCATAATGAGGTGTTGGCGAGTACTGCCGAATTCGTCAGCCTGTTGAACTGAACGCAAGCGTTCGTCCAATTCAGCTTGGAACTCTTTCTGACGTGCTTCGGCCCACGCCTTCACTTGATCTAGTGTTTGGCGAGGGACCCTCGTTCGTTTTTCCAGCTGGGTATCGGTGAACCCCAGTGGAATATTTACTGCACTTGCCCCGGCTTGGGTAGTCGGGGTAGTGTTCGTAAGGATTGTATAACCGCCGGTGTTCCCCCCAGTTGCTGGGGTTGTTACCGGGGTTTCTTGGTCGGTTATACAATCAGAAAGAGTTATGATGGTCTATTTTGGGGAAGCCTTTAAACCAACAAATGCGGAGAGAAACCCGCGTGACTTCTCCAAAACCTTTAGACCAACTGCTACGAATGCAGGAAAGTCAAAATTTGCAAGGGACATTGCGGAAGCAATTGCCCCGAGAAGTGCCAAACAAATGTCCAACATTGGCACTTATGATGGTCTATCCGACCCAGACGACCATTTGAACAGGTTCATTGCAGGGGCTACCGTCAGTAACTGGACGGAACCCACGTGGTGTTACATGTTCCAGATGACTCTGGTCGGAGCAGCCAGGGCATGGTTCGATCGTTTACCGGTCAACCACATATATGACTGGGCGGACTTTCAGAACAAGTTCAGCCAGCACTTCAGCCAGCAGAGGAAGTATACTGAAGAGCAGTGGACGATCCTCAACTGCGTTAGAGAGGAGGATGAATCTTTACTAGACTTCATCACCCGCTTCAACTCCAAGAAGCTGAGTCTGGGCAACGTAAGTGAAGATCTTGTTCGCGCCGCTTTCATCCAGGGCGCCGAGTACCCAGAGCTTATCCGCACATTGACGGGTAAGGACGGCATGCCATCCACATGGGATGCCATCATGACAGCAGCCAAGCGCTTTGCCGAGACGGAGAAGCAGCTGGGAAGAGATCTTCCCCAGAGTACACACCTCTACACGCAGAGGACAAGGGATAACAACGTTAGGACCGCCCGGCAGAACAAAAAGAGGCGGCTAGGTATTTGGCAGTCAAGGGTAAACTTTGACACCTCATCCAGCTCTCGCCCTCTTGTTGGCGGAAGGGACAACACACACCCTTCAAACCGAAAACACCGGTGGACGCCACTCACCAAGAGCGTCACGGAGATATTTGCCACGGAAAAATTGCCATGGCCAAAAGCCCCATTGATCCGGCAGAAACCTAATGCGGATCAAAGCAAATCCTGTGATTTCCACGGGACAAAGGGTCATGGTACTGAAGAGTGCACATCCTTGAAAGACATTGTTGAAGCATTTGTCAAGGATGGAAGACTTGCACATCTCGTGGCATCAATCAGGAAGGGAGGAAGGAATGACAACCGGTATAGAGGTAACGGACGAAAGCCTGTCGACATCAGCATCAACATGGTTCACGGCAAGGTTGGAGGAAGAAAAAGACGAGTGACAGAACCATGCGCGTGGAAGGAAGCTGAGGTGCGCTTCCCGCGAGTGCCAGGAGGCCCCAGCAAAGAAGGCCCCATCGTCATCAAAAGCCAGCTGGGGCATTACATCACTTCTCGCACTCTTGTTGACAACGGCGCTTCGTCAACAGTGATGTACAGGCAGTTCTTTGACAAGCTGGATGATGAAGACAAAGAACGCTTGGAAACGGTCTACGCTTCAATGGAAGGGTTTGACGGCAGTACAGAAACCCCCCTGGGTATCCTATCTTTCCCCGTCACTCTTACAGATGGAAAACACTCCCGCACAGAGGATGTGGACTTTGTCGTGATGAGGAAGCCACACCACACGTACGACATTCTCTTCGGGAGAGACGGGATGGCAAGATTCAACGCCGTGATATCTTCAGTCCACGGCATGATGGGATGGCCAACAGCTGAGGGTGTAGCGATGATCACTGGCATTCCCCAGGTATGCATCGCATCTGTCTCATCTAAACCCAAACCGAAAATGGCTAAACCAACCATCACCGAACCGGAAAAATGGGCCTTCAATGGCAAATACCCCGACCAGGCCGTTACCATTGGACCAACAATCGTTGATCCCACCCTCACCTTACTCAAACGCTTACTGCAGAAAAACGCTGACATCTTTGCGTGGGCACCAGCTGACATGACTGGTGTACCCCGAAGTAAGGCGGAGCATAAGCTCAAGTGCGATCCGGCTGTTACGCCGGTCGTACAAAAGCGCAGAGTAATGGGGCCTGAACAAACTAACGCGTGTAGAACCCAGGTCAAGGAACTCCTTGACGCAGGCATCGTACGCGTTAGTAGATATCAAACATGGGTTGCAAATCCCGTAATGGTACCGAAGAATGACAAACAATGGCGCATGTGCATAGATTTCAAAGATTTGAACAAAGCATGCCCCAAAGATTGTTATCCGTTACCAGAAATTGATCTTAAGGTGGATTCGTTGGCACCATTTCGCCTTAAATGCTTCCTGGATGCGTATAAGGGGTACCATCAAATCCACATGGCCGTAGATGACCAGGACAAAACCGCATTTCGGACGCCCGATGGTACATTTTGTTATAAAATGATGCCATTCGGACTTAAGAATGCAGGGTCCACGTACCAACGACTGATGGACAAAGAGTTTCATGCCCAAATCGGGAGAAACTTGGAAGTCTATATGGATGATTTGGTCATCAAAAGCCCCGAGCCAGAAGCGATGTTGAAAGACATTGAAGAAACTTTCAACACGCTCAGAAAGATAAACATGAAGCTCAACCCGAGCAAGTGTTCATTTGGGATGGAAGAAGGGAAGTTCTTGGGAGTCATTGTTACTAAAGATGGCTTCAGAGCGAACCCTGAAAAGGTCGAAGCCATTGTTAAAATGGAATCACCTACCACCATCAAACAGGCTCAGACACTGAATGGACGACTAGTCGCACTTAATCGCTTTTTGGCAAACCATGCGGATAAGTCGTTTCCTTTCGTGTCAACATTGAGAAACTGCTTAAAGAAAACGCACTTCCGCTGGACACCAGAAGCGGAATCAGCTTTTCAGGAGATTCGGTCACGCCTGATCGAACTCCCAACACTTACAGCACCACAAGCGGGAGAGGAGTTAATCCTATACCTTTCCGCAACAGATAGAGCAACCGGGGCAGTCCTGCTAATAGAACGAAAAGGCATCCAGATGCCAATCTATTATGTTAGCCGCATACTAACAGACGTAGAAACCCGGTACTCTACCCTCGAAAAATTAGTCTTAGCACTTATACACGCTTCACGCAGGTTAAGACGATATTTCCAGGGCCACCCAATCACCATTCTCACCAACTTCAAACTCTCAAACGTTCTAGGCAAACCCGAATTATCGGGACGTCTAGCCAAATGGGCAATTGAATTGGGAGAATATGCAATTAAGTACAAGCCAAGACCAGCCATAAAAGGCCAGGTCCTGGCCGATTTTATTGCAGAAGTCCCCGCTTCGCGGGAGAAAGAGTGCCAGGAGGAGGCTCAACCCTCCCTAGCACAGGACATCAATGATGTCTGGCGACTCTACACTGATGGAGCCGCCAGTAACGAGGGTTCAGGCGCAGGGTTAAAATTAACCAACCCAGCAGGCCAAGAATATACTTACGCTATTCGGTTGGATTTTCCAAGTACGAATAACGAAGCCGAATATGAAGCATTCTTGGCCGGATTGAGAATTGCGCGTAAGATGGGAGTGAAAAACTTGGAAGCCCACGTGGATTCCATGCTGGTGGCCAACCAAATAAATGGGACGTACACGCTGTGAACGACACAATGGCCCTGTACCTCGCTCAGGCAAAAACCCTTATGCGTGATTTTAATGATTGTAAAGTCATACATGTCAAGCGCAGCGAAAACAAATCTGCGGATGCGTTAAGCAAGCTTGCATCACTAGCCTTCACCCACTTGGGAAAGGACATCCGCATTGAACTCCTCGAAGCACCATCAGTCCCGCACAAGGAAATTTGTGTCATCCAAATCGGTACAGAAACGTGGATGACACCAATAATAAATTACCTTGCAGCAGGAACACTACCAGAGTCAAAAACACAGGCAAGAAAATTACGCTGTAAAGCACTGAATTATCAACTTGTCAATGACATCCTTTACAGACGTAACTTTCTTGGCCCACTCTTAAGATGCGTGGACAACCAAGATGCTGACTACCTCCTAAGGGAAGTACACGAAGGCATCTGTGGAGTACACGCAGGTCCCCGCGCTGTTGTAGCCAAGCTAAACAACGCGGGATACTTTTGGCCGGGGATGCATACGGATGCACTGGCATACATCAGAAAATGCAGGTCGTGCCAGCTTTACGCACCCAACACGCACCGCCCGAAGAATGAACTTGTTCCAGTCACTTCTTCATGGCCATTTCAGAAGTGGGCCATCGATGTGACAGGCCCATTTCCTACAGCAGCAGGAAATGTTCAGTTCCTAGTGGTAGCCATCGACTACTTCACCAAGTGGATAGAAGCAAAACCTTTAGCCCAAACAACCGCGAAACATATCAAAAAATTTATTTGGGAATTTATTATTTGTCGTTTTGGACTTCCACAGAATTTGGTGAGCGATAATGGCACCAACTTTGCTGACAAGAAGCTACAACAGTGGCTAAAAGAACTTCAAATCACCCACACCTTTACCTCAGTGGCACACCCGCAAGGTAATGGTGAGGTGGAAAGAGAAAATAAGAGCATCGTCGAAGGCATCAAGAAGAGACTATCGGAACACAGATCCGGCTGGGTGGACGAGCTTCCGCACGTCCTTTGGGCAAACAGAACGCTGAAGAAGGCCAGTACGGGAGAAACCCCGTTCAGCCTCACTTATGGCACTGAAGCCATGGTCCCGGTCGAAATTGGTCTACCCTCACCAAGGGTCTTGAGTCAGCCATAGGACAATGATGCGGAAAGACGGTTGGATCTTATGCTAACCGAGGAACGCAGAGACTTAGCCGCAGTGCGTGAAGAGAACTACAAACGACAAATGCAAAAGTACTACAACACGCGGGTAAAACTCTGCAACTTCAGTATAGGAGACTACATACTGCGTAACAACGAGGCTTCAAACCAAGAGCGCCCAGGAAAGCTGGCCCCGGTCTGGGAAGGGCCATACATTATCAAAGAAGTCCTAGGAAAAGGCGCATACCGGCTTGAAAGGCTCGATGGTACTCCCATCCCAAGAACATGGAATGGAGCTCAATTACGCAAATGTTATATGTAGATCAATTCCAAACTTGTAAAGAAAAGGCCTAGAGCCACTTCTAATGGAAATGATTCTCCTTTCACAATGTGTTGATAGCCTTACCTTTAACTTATGAACTTCCCATGTGCCGGTATTCACCGCATCAATGTGTGAAGAAGTAGTTGCGTGTGGAAGGCGGCAAAACCCGCATAAACAACGCTAAAAATAAGGAAAACCTACACGCAGGTCAGATGTAAGTAAAGTTTAGCCATCCTTGTAAGTGCAAGTGACGGTCTTACCCGCACAATCACGAACAAGGAAGCAAAACTTCAACCTATCATCTACCACGTTCAAAGGTTAACTTATATTAAAAAATAATAAGGAAAACCTACACGCAGGTCAGATGTAAGTAAAGTTTAGCCATCCTTATAAGTGCAAGTGACGGTCTTACCCGCACAATCACGAACAAGGAAGCAAAACTTCAACTTATCTACCACGTCCAAAGGTTAACTTATACTAAAAAAGGATGAGGAAAACCTACACGCAGGTCAGATGTAAGTAAAAGTTTAGCCATCCTTGTAAGTGCAAGTGACGGTCTTACCCGCACAATCACGAACAAGGAAGCAAAACTTCAACCTATCATCTACCACGTTCAAAGGTTAACTTATTCTAAAACACTTGGAAAATTGCTAATTTAAAGTATGCAAGTCATATAAAGCAAGGAATCCAATGAAAGAAGCGGTCTTAGCCGCACAAAGATTTATATTTCATAATTGTTCGTTACAAGAATGGCCGGGTAACTACCCGCCTAAAAAGTAAATCTATACAAAGTCTATCCTAGCAGCGGGAAGGGATCTTCAGAATCAAGCTTCAGGACCACTTCCACTTGGACCAGCCCCATCAGTAGAGCGTGGCGGTTCAAGGAAAGCCTTGAGGATAGCAAGTCCATCATCAGCAGCAGCGACTTCCTTCACCTTCTCCACCACCGGATGCGGAAAGGCGGCATATTGGTTCACCGCTTGGTCATATGCAGCTTCGGTGTCCACATCGAACAAAGGGAAGTTGGAAGGCGGGAAGCCTCTCTCAACGAACCCTAGACCAAGCAGGAAGCCGGCCTTTTCCCCATCCTCATGAGAAGCGTTGAGGGCTGCGCTCATGGCATCATCGTAGGTAGTCTCTGAGAAGACCCGATGCACAACCTACAAAAAAAAAGATACAAGTGTCAAACACCTTTTCTATGAACAAAGGAAAGCGTGAAGACGTAAAGCTAAACATACCTGAGACAACGCTTCTCGAAGAAGCCATTCCTTGGCAACCAGAGCTTCTTTAAGGGCGGCTTGAGCTTGGGTGCAGGCGCGTTCGGCTTCGCTCTTATTAAGATTGGCAAGAAGCACATCCTTTGCAGCGGCCTCTTCAACGCCCTTAAGCTTCCGCTCGGTGTGCGCAAGCACGCCCCTCTGGTCCAAGATCTCTTGAAGCTTCTTTGCATCCTCCATAGCCAAGGCATCATGAGCCTGTTGAAGAGCCTCTAATTTGGCTTTAAGTTCTTCATTCTCCAGGCGGAGAGGCTCAGCAACAGCTTCAGCCTTGGTGGCCCTCTCGGTCGCGTTCCTCGCAGTCTCCTTAGCTAGCCGAAGCTGTTCGTTAACAGCTTGGGCAGCCTTGGAGCGGGCCTCGAGTAGCGCTTGAACCTCAACCTCGAGGGCCTTGAAGGCCTTATCCTTCTCCGCAGCCACTGCGGTTAGTTTTTGGTTCTTCCCCCGGAGAGCACGCGCCTGAGATACTTCTTTAACACGAGCTGCTTTCAACTTGTCGTTTTCACGACAAAGCAGCTCGACGCGTGGCTGCATCCGGGCCAGGAGAACCCGAAGCTCGTTGGTTAGCCTACCCTCCTGGTAGCTAACCATGGCTTCCCCCAACGCACCATGGGGAGCAGCGTGGCGAGCCCAGTCCACGCACTCCACAGGTGTGCGAAGGGTTGTTCCTCGGCGAATGTTCCATCTTGGAACATACACTTCATTGGAATCCGACACTGCAAAAGAAACAAAGCAGTTAGGAAAAGATGATATAAAAAAAAAAATGTATAAAGGCCAAAAGAACCCTACGCACCTGTAGGGTCGATCACAGGCCGATAGCCACCGAACCCATCACCTGAACCTAAGGGAAATCCATCCAAAAGGTCAGGCAGATGGGAAGGTAACAAAGATTGGCGAGAAGCCTCGCGCGTACCTGAAGGTTCGGCCGTCGAGGCCGATGGCGGAGGCGGCACGGTTTCCGCCGCAGTAGATGGCGGAGGCATGGTATCCGCCGCGGTCGCCGCCGTGGAGGCAGCAGCAACAGTAACCGCCGGCTCCGTGAAGGATGCTGTAAAAATCGCACTCACGGCCGGCGGTGACGTCATCTCGGCTGGAACAGTCGGCTCATAGGAGTGAGCAACTGGACCAGCGGATGCAGGCGCAGGCGCCTGGGTCGACGCCTCAGGTAGGCTGACCGAGCCTACCGTCATTGGCGGAGAGGTACTCCCCTGCGCTCCACCCTGGAATGCGTCAACATCCACGCCTGCACAAGAAGATAAGTTTCAATAAATTTATAGTGATAAATCTACAAAGATAAGGACGTTTGTACTTACGGGTTTTCTTGAGCCTGAACGTACGGAAGGGCGGGGACGAACCCGATGGAGCCGGTCTCTTGATGCCGGTCACCGTCGTCGTCGTTGGTTCTCCGGAGGCAACAGTCGTAGCCTCCGGAGCAGTGGTCTTCTCACCACCGGGGTTCCCCGCCACCTCTTCACTATTTGACTCAGTGTCAGATAGGAGCACTGGATCGGCTGTGGAGGCCACCTTCTCCTTCCCCTTTCCGCCGGCAGCTTTCCTCTTCCGCACCAGCGAAGGACCATCTGCGGATTCCTCAGAAGAAGGGATGTCATGAATTCCGGCAGCGGGTACAGCATTGAGGGATTGAGGATAGAATATCGCCTTACCTGGCCGCCGGTGGCTCAGGATCTCGTGGCCCAGCGGATAGACCTCCACAAACCGATCCGCCGTTTGTTCCAGTATGGGCAACTCGCCCTCGTCTAGAGCACGAGTACCCATCCGCGCGGGACCGTCAGCTTCCCGCGGGTACAGGAGCGACTCCAAATCGTTCCCCTCTGAAAGAAAAGAAACAGTTAGAAGACAAACTCGTATCAGTAAAAAAGACAAGACATACCATAAGGAATAGAGTTCAAACCGTATTCGAGAAGGATGGGAACCTGAGACGCCTCCTTCCACACCCGGCTCATCCCCAACATCACCATCCCGGACTCCGCAAACCGGTAAACCGGAGATTGGACCAGGGATATCTTCGAGAACCATTCCGCCTCCTGGTAGTTGGGGGCGTGAAGGCTCGGAATTGCTTGGCCATTTTTAAACTTCATGGCAAGGGGGACGGCGCGGGCGGATATGTAGAAGAACTCCCGCTTCCACGATCGGAGACTGCGCTCGGTCGCGCAAATCTTTAAACCCTTAATACGGGTTGTCAGGGTGTACCACCCCTGGATGCACCTCCAAGTATAGAAGGTCATCAGGCGGTCCACATGGGGCTCGATGCCCAAAATCCGGCACACCCACTCGAAGTGGCGAATCTTGGCGACTGCCATAGGGTGCAGCTCGGTCAAATGAACACCGTGCCTCTCAAGGACACGGTAAACAAACTTTGTCAATGGGAACCTAAGATTCCCATAGACAAAGAATGCTGCATAAACCCCGATCTTGCCTCTGGGGGCATCGTACACGGTCTGATGGGGTTCAGGAAACTCAGGCTCGAGAGGATCGAGCATGAACTTCCTAACAACATACCGGTACTGATCGCCGGGCAGAGCACACTGGCACTCGCCAGCAGTACTCCTATCATCGGTCGTAGACTCGAAATCATGTGAAGACATCTTGCAGAAGGAAGAAGAAAACGATTTCAAGGGAATGCTCGACTGAATAGAGTATTCACCGGAAATCGCTGTAAAGATGAAGAGAAAATGTGAAAGTGTGAATTGGAAAGGATCCTCCACCCCCTTTATATACTAATCGCAATTAATGCGGTGAATTTAATGCGGAGGAGAGAGAAATTGAAGGTGCAATGAAACTATGACGCGTGGCAAAAAGCAAGCTGACAACAGCTGTCAAAAGGACGAGTGCCAGTAATTTTGCGGCCACGCGCCCGAAAAATCGCGCCCACGCGCCGTAAAAAGTGTCTGGAATGACCATGTACTGTCACGTCACCATAACTTCCTGCACGTCCTGACACAGTCAGAAGAAACTGTCGCACGACGTTTCAGATGTTTGGACTGTTCCTATCTTTCCACCAACTCTTCGAATTTCGAAATTCAAAATTCAAAAAAGATTCAAAAGTAAGCGGGAAAACACCCCTTACCTTGGCAAACAAATAACCGTAAGACGGATGCGGGTACAGTGTCAAGGCAAAACCCTTCACATACATAGCACCCGCAGGGAATTGAAGCCAAGAATACCTTGGCAACCAAGTAACCATAAGCCGGGTGCGGGTACATTGTTAAGGCAAAACCCTTCACAAACCTAGCACCCGCAGGGAATTGAAGCCAAGAATACCTTGGAAGTAAAGTAACCGTAAGACGAGCGCGGGTAGTGTTAAGGCAAAACCCTTCACATACCTAGCGCCCAGCAGAAAATTGAAACCAAGAAGGATCTTCTGGGCAATGCTTGCGGATAGAGGAGTAACATCCCCGCATAACGGGAACGTCGAGAATTATATTGTTTGAAACTCCGTGATGGAATTGGTGGTCTTAGCATAATTGATCACTATGTTGAAAACCACCAGAACCCCATGGAGACTATATACAAGTAAGACTCAACGCTCCTGACTTGCGAGAAGGTTACATACCTACCCGCATCATACCCAAAGATCAAGCAAAAAAATCGGGAATTTTTGCAAGTGACATTAGGAAACCCGCGGGAAGAATCCCCACGGAGAACCTTAAAACTAAAAACCCTTTTCAAAACCCCTTGCTTAAAGTCTAAAAGTTCACCTCACTTTATTGAACATTCATGAGAAGAACATTGGACTGGGGGGACTTGAAGAGGTAGGTCCCAGCAGAGCCCAGTTGGTCCCGCAAGACTCACCTTGAACAGGGACGTCTGCGCAAAGGCCATCTGCTCCCGCAGGACCCACCATGCTCAGAGAACCTTACGCGCAGTACGCAAGCTGTACACGCAGGGAAAGCCTCCCAATGGTGAAGTACCCCGCCTGTTCCCGCAGTTGCGGATACAAGCCATCAGGGAAGGCTACCCGCAGACAGCAGGGCTACACGCACAAGAAAATAGATACTTCAGTAGTCACATGAAGGAAAGAGCAAGGCGGGAACAATCCCGCCAAAGTGAGCCAGTCTGTATGATTCTGAAAGATCTTTTGTACTATACCTACCAAGGTATGGATAGGACAGACAATCTGACCAGAACAGCCCATGAGCCAATCACAGGGTGACAGCTCACCGACAACAGTACGAGGAGGAGCACCCTCTAGTACTGTTTGTCACTATTAGCCGCTGCCTACTCACCAATTCTTACTGAGGGGCGTGCGCAGCCTACAGTTGGTGGAATAGTGTTACTGTTGGCCATAACCTATTCACCAACCAGCATGGCCTGCGTATAATCCACAGTAGGTGGGACGTGCATAATCTACAGTTGGTGGAATAGTACAGCCGACTTTGTTACTGTTGGCCGTAACTTATCCACCAACCAGTATGGCCTGTGCACAGTCCACTGTTGGTAGAACAGGAATACTATTCAGCCGGCTGTACCTTCTAGGAAACCTACATTCGGCTATAAATACTCCAACATCTTGGAATGGTAAGATCATCTGCTATCCTGTTATCTAGCAATCTCTTAATATACACTTATATTCAGAGCAATCTAGTCTGATTCTCAAGCCGGAGGGTGGTCACAAGGAGGAACCCCCCCTTCTCAGTGACGAGCTTACGGTGTCTGTTTTGCAGGTTTCCTGAAGAACAACCTTCTCAGCTAGATCTCATCCGTGGGAAACATTACTTAACCCCCAGATTATCTATAATCTGCACCGGGTCACTTAGTGTTTCTTCATATCCTAAAGTAAAAAAATAATAACCACATGCACATATTTAATATTATCTAATCTCATTAAATATAATAAAAATGTTATCAGGATCTTAACAACCAATTATGCGGACACCCCCACTACACTCGGAGCCTGCCTTAATGAGTTACAGATCCGCATGTGTTTTTCATGTGTTTTTATTAAACTTTGCCAACTATGTTCCCAGGAAATTTTGGTATGACATTCCACACTTTTTATTATATTATATGTGCTTGTCCATTTCAGCAAATTTCTTTATAATAATTACTATTGGTGCTTTTCTTTTGTACTAGTTGCGAACAAATTAATTTCTACCAACTAATGCACTATCTAATATTAACTCACATAAAACAAAACTTGAAAGTCATAGAGATGCCTTCTTACCGAATTTCCAACGCGCTTGAACGAGACCAAGCTCCGCATTATGATGAAGAAACGGGATAGTTTGCATGAGAAAATCAGGTTCCGGTTGAAAGTCAGCATCAAAGATGACCACATACTCACATTGTTTGGCATACTCATGCTTCAGTCCCTCTTTAAGTGCCCCAGCTTTATATCCCTTTCGGTTGTCCCTAACTTGATAGTGTATGTTCACTCCTTTGCTTTTCCAGCTTTGGCACTCCATTTCCACCATACCCTAATAATATAGAGGAATAATTATATACTTAGGGGAAAGTTAACATATAAAATAATTTAATGTACTAACTGTAAGAACAAATAGTGTAATTATATATACACGTATTGTAATTGTGTAATTCCATTGTACTGTAATTACATTAAGTTGTATTTACGCTACACTACTTGATTCTCATAATTAACACGTTAATTTAATTTGTTTTTTATTCAAACTCTGATACTTAAATCGTACTATTTTTTTTCCTAAAATAAAAAATATAAGTTATCAACCTTAACCAATGGATCTGTTGAATCATCAAGCACTTGGATCACAATTCGATCTGATGGCCATGATAGCCCACATGCTGCACCAATGGACAGCTGATAAACCTGTGTGCACATTTAATTAATTAATTAAATAATTAATAATAATAAACACAATTGGGAAAATAATAATAACAGGAATAGTAATAATAGTAATAATAATAACCTCTCTTTCATTAAACATTGGCACTTGAACAAGAACAAGAGGGTAAACAGAGTTACCCAACTCAATATCATCCTCAAACGGTTCCCATTTGTAGCGTTCTTCGGGTTTTTTACCGAACAATTTGTTACCCGCAACCACAATTGCCATGTAAACCTTTTCAGTGAACAACATGATGGACATCACCAGATTAATATACATAAAGATTCTCACAAATGGCACCACTAATAACATCTTGACTTGACCCCAGATCAGCATAATATGCCCTCCAATGTCATACTGTGAACCCACCAACAGGTCAGAAAGAAACTCCATAGTCAAATGCTTCATTATTTACTCTGTTTTTGTTGTTTTCACAAGAGAATGACAACAAAGAAAACAGAGTAAAAACAGAGTAAAACAGAGTACGCTGTTTTCTGTTCTGTTTTGTTTTGGAATTTGGAATTGAATTTTGATTTTTAGAAGAAGCCAAAGAAATGGGGTTTAAAGCATATACATTTTATGTTTGAACATGAAGCATTTATACATTTAGGATTATGTAAAGAGAGTGAAGATAAAAAGTGAAGGTCTCTGTTTTAGTGAGAAAAAAACAGAGGCAGAAAGAGACCAAGGAGAAAGATGAGAGGTGTGAGCAGAAAGAGAAAAAGACTATGGTTATAAAGGTAGAAATTATTGGTTTTTTTTTCGTAGTTGGGACAGTTGTATACAATTTTATTGTATGACTTTGATAATTATTATCACACATATAGTCCATGTGAGATATTGTTATTCTCTGTTTTGGGTAAATCCAATAACTTGAGTTCATATTATTTCACTAGTTTTATTTCAATAATGTTGTAGGTGGTAGGTATCGACACGGGGATTAGAGCATTCTCATCCTTATCTCTATAATTACACTAAAAAACATTATATTTCTCTCTTCTGTTCAATTAAATAATATTTTTTTATACATTTATCATTACAGTTTTCCCTCTCATTTACTCACAACCAATCCAACAAATATTAAAAAATAAATAGGGACAAACAATGTTCCCCAAATTTACAAAAAAACACTACATTTATCTCTCCACCATATAATCTACACTACTTGATTCTCATAATTAACACGTTAATTTAATTTGTTTTTTATTCAAACTCTGATACTTAAATTGTACTATTTTTTTTCCTAAAATAAAAAATATAAGTAAAAATATAAGTTATCAACCTTAACCAATGGATCTGTTGAATCATCAAGCACTTGGATCACAATTCGATCTGATGGCCATGATAGCCCACATGCTGCACCAATGGACAGCTGATAAACCTGTGTGCACATTTAATTAATTAATTAAATAATTAATAATAATAAACACAATTGGGAAAATAATAATAACAGGAATAGTAATAGTAATAATAATAATAACCTCTCTTTCATTAAACATTGGCACTTGAACAAGAACAAGAGGGTAAACAGAGTTACCCAACTCAATATCATCCTCAAACGGTTCCCATTTGTAGCGTTCTTCGGGTTTTTTACCGAACAATTTGTTACCCGCAACCACAATTGCCATGTAAACCTTTTCAGTGAACAACATGATGAACAGCCGCACCCACACCCGCCACCGCCATCGCCAACCCCGTTTTCTCACCGGATTCCACTTCTCCGGTGTTGCAGCACCCGCCACCGCCACCGCACCAGCCACCGCCACCGCCGGTATGCTATAGTTTTTGCTTTCTGATTTGATTCGTTGTTCTTTAACTATTAATATAAACCTTAAATCGATTTGATTATGTATTTAGGCATTAATCGATTCCACTTCTCCGGTGTTGCAGCAGCATGTTCGGACCGCCGGTATGCTATAGTTTTTGCTTTCTGATTTGATTCGTTGTTCTTTAACTATTAATATAAACCCTAAATCGATTTGATTATGTATTTAGGCATTAATCGATTCCACTTCTCCGGTGTTGCAGCAGCATGTTCAGACCGCCGGTATGTTATAGTTGTTGCTCTCTCATTTGATTCGGTCTTCGTTAATTATTTATATAAACACTAAATTGATTTCATTATGTATTTAGGCATTAATCAATTCCACTTCTCCGGTGTTGCAGCAGCATGTTCGGAGCGCCGGTATATTATAGATGCTTTCTCATTTGATTTGGTGTACGTTAATTATTTATAGAAACACTAAATCGACTTCATTATGTACTTAGGCATTAATTGATTAATAAGCGTCATCTTCGGTGTTCGATAGTTATTTATATAATTAAGTTAGATCAAGTTATATTACTCTGTCATCAACTCGATTACATTCGCTGTTCGTTAAATTTATTTTATATAAACACTAAACTGATTTCATTATGTATTTATGCATTAATCGATTCCACTTCTCCGGTGTTGCAGCAGCATGTTCGGACCGCCGGTATGCTATAGTTTTTGCTTTCTGATTTGATTCGTTGTTCTTTAACTATTAATATAAACCATAAATCGATTTGATTATGTATTTAGGCATTAATCGATTCCACTTCTCCGGTGTTGCAGCAGCATGTTCAGACCGCCGGTATGTTATAGTTGTTGCTTTCTCATTTGATTCGGTCTTCGTTAACAATTAATATAAACCCTAAATCGCTTTGATTATGTATTTAGGCATTCATCGATTCCACTTCTCCGGTGTTGCTGCAGCATGTTCGGACCGCTGGTATGTTATAGTTGCTTTCTCATTTGATTTGGTGTTCGTTATTTATTTATATAAACACTAAATCGACTTCATTATGTACTTAGGCATTAATTGATTAATAAGCGTCATCTTCGGTGTTCGTTAGTTATTTCTATAATTAAGTTAGATCAAGTTATATTACTCTGTCATCAACTCGATTACATTCGCTGTTCGTTAAATTTATTTTATATAAACACTAAACTGATTTCATTATGTATTTAGGCATTAATCGATTCCACTTCTCCGGTGTTGCAACAGCATGTTCGGACCGCCGGTATGTTATAGTTGCTTTCTCATTTGATTTGGTGTTCGTTAATTATTTATACAAACACTAAATCGACTTCATTATGTACTTAGGCATTAATTGATTAATAAGCGTCATCTTCGGTGTTTGTTAGTTATTTATATAATTAAGTTAGATCAAGTTATATTACTCTGTCATCAACTCGATTACATTCGCTGTTCGTTAAATTTATTTTATATAAACACTAAACTGATTTCATTATATATTTAGGCATTAATCGATTCCACTTCTCCGGTGTTGCAGCAGCATGTTCGGACCGCCGGTATGTTATAGTTGCTTTCTCATTTGATTTGGTGTTCGTTAATTATTTATACAAACACTAAATCGATTTCATTATGTACTTAGCCATTAATTGATTAATAAGCATCATTTTCGGTGTTCGTTAGTTACTTATATAATTAAGTTAGATCAAGTTATTTTATATATTACTCTGTTGCAGCACCCGCCACCGCCACTGCACCAGCCACCGCCACCGCCGGTATGCTATAGTTTTTGCTTTCTGGTTTGATTTGTTGTTCTTTAACTATTAATATAAACCCTAAATCGATTTGATTATGTATTTAGGCATTAATCGATTCCACTTCTCCGGTGTTGCAGCAGCATGTTCGGCCCGCCGGTATGTTATAGTTGATTTCTCATTTGATTTGGTGTTTGTTAATTATTTATATAAACACTAAATCGACTTCATTATGTACTTAGGCATTAATTGATTAATAAGCGTCATCTTCGGTGTTCGTTAGTTATTTATATAATTAAGTTAGATCAAGTTATATTACTCTGTCATCAACTCGATTACATTCGCTGTTCGTTAAATTTATTTTATATAAACACTAAACTGATTTCATTATGTATTTAGGCATTAATCAATTTCACTTCTCCGGTGTTGCAGCAGCATGTTCGGACCGCCGGTATGTTATAGTTGCTTTCTCATTTGATTTGGTGTTTGTTAATTATTTATTCAAACACTAAATCGATTTCATTATGTACTTAGGCATTAATTGATTAATAAGCGTCATCTTCGGTGTTCGTTAGTTATTTATATAATTAAGTTAGATCAAGTTATTTTATATATTACTCTGTTGCAGCACCCGCCACCGCCACCGCACCAGCCACCGCCACCGCCAGTATGCTATAGTTTTTGCTTTCTGATTTTATTCGTTGTTCTTTAACTATTAATATAAACCCTAATTCGATTTGATTATGTATTTAGGCATTAATCGATTCCACTTCTCCGGTGTTGCAGCAGCATGTTCGGACCGCCGGTATGTTATAGTTGTTGCTTTCTCAGTTGATTCGGTCTTCGTTAATTATTTATATAAACACTAAATTGATTTCATTATGTATTTAGGCATTAATCGATTCCACTTCTCCGGTGTTGCAGCAGCAGGTTCGGACCGTCGGTATGTTATAGTTGCTTTCTCATTTGATTTGGTGTTCGTTAATTATTTATATAAACACTAAATCGACTTCATTATCTACTTAGGCATTAATTGATTAATAAGCGTCATCTTCGGTGTTCGTTAGTTATTTATATAATTAAGTTAGATCAAGTTATATTACTCTGTCATCAACTTGAATACATTCGTTGTTCGTTAAATTTATTTTATATATACAATTTGTTAACTTGATTGATTTATGCTCAATCAAATTACTATATTAAGTCTGGACTTTTAAAAAGAGAATCTTTTTTTGTAACATGAGATACGAAAAATTTATAAAAAAATAGACATTCAAATAAATTATAATACACATTTTTTTTCGTAAAGACATTAAATTTATATTAATCATGACGAAAATTGAATACTTATGCAGCTTAAAATTCGGACTAATATACGCTCAATTAATAATTCTTTAATTAGGTAAATTTATATTAAATATATAATTTTTTAGGTTGACTGATTTATGCTCAATCCATTATCTATGTTAACTTTTGACTTATATAAATATATATTTACCCCAATTTATAATTGCTTTAATTAAGGTCAAAATTTACTAACGTAAATCATGGGCACTGATTAATTTATAACTTTTAAATTTAATGTATTTTTGTTAACATAAAAGGAATAACTAAATAAAATCATGTGACAGAATAATTTTGATACCTTACGTAAGCCTATATGAAAACGTTTAACTAACTAATTTCAACTTTAAATAACATATATATGTAAACTGTTTGGCATATATATGAAAATATTCTGTTTGACTATGCTTTGTATTTATCACATTTCTAATACTTTTAATTACGGAAAATAATAACTAACGAAAATCAAGGCCCCAGATTGGTTATTAACTTTTATTTTTCTTCTATTTTTGTTAACATAAAAATAATATGTTTGCCATATATATCAAATTATTCTGTTTGCATTTGCTATATATTCTTTAATAACAATCCACCCTCATCACCATCGAAGTCGATCTAACTGCCATGGTAATTCAATTGTTCTCTCCCTTTAATTTTTATAGTTTGTTATATCTTATTACTTACGAAATACAACACCTTTTTTTAACAATGTCTCTAATACACAGAAACATGGAGCCAAAAAATTTGATCAAACTTAGGGAACTTGATGCTACCAAGACAAACTATACAATCAAAGTTCGAGTTGTTAGACTATAGAGAAAACCAAACAACAAGAACCCTAACGAAATTTGGTCGATTGAAATGATTATAATGGATGAGGAGGTAAATATTTACCAAATTTTTTTTCTTTTTATAATATCCAGCACTCTCAACTACATAAATTTTCAGGGAACAAAGATGCAGCAAGCGTGTTCAAAACTTACTTTCCTAAGTTTGAAGAACATCTCCGAGAGAATGAGTGCTACTTCATTTTTAGGCCCACACTGGCCGACAATGACGCAAAAATCAAGCATGTGGACAATGGCCAGAAAATTTCTTTCCGTTGGCAAACAGACCTAAAAAAATGCACCACCTTCAAAGGCTCCAAGTATGGTTTTGAATTCACCAATTTTGGTTCCATTTTAAAAGACCCTCTACCTCAGTACACTAGACTCGGTTAGATACCGTATTATTTTATTTATTATTTACTCTTAATTGTTTAACACACATTAAAACTCTTAACGCTCTAACTTTATTTCACACTAGATATTATTGGATATGTTTACAAATGCTATGAGGTGGAGAAGAAACCGGTAAGAGGTGGCAAAGAAGCAATCAAGATGGAGATCAAATTAGAAGATCTGGAGTAAGCAACTCAAATTTTACTTTTTTTATTCATTTGCACTTAACTGTATTTATGTTATCCATATCAACAATCTTACAGAGGTAGACACATCATATTAACCTTGTGGGAGGAATATTGTCAGCAAATGTTGAACTACATGCAAAATAAGCAACAGGCTCATGTTTTCCTAATTCTTCAATTCGGAAATTTGCATATATACGGACGTAAGTAAAAAATCATGTCATTATTTCATTGTACTTTAAATAACTAACGAATTTATGTTATTACAGATAACAGGACTGCTTCTAATGTTTATGACGCGACCGGTTGTTTATAAATTCACCAATTGATGAAATCCTAGAATTTAAGAAAAGGTACATTGTTATTATATATGTTTAAAATAATTACCATTTATATTTACCTTTACTTTCTAAAGGTAATACTATTATTGTAATGCTATAATTTAAAAATATAATCTGTACAGCCCATTCTTTCATACCAAATTTGTGATCGTATAATTGTAATAGTATTATTTAAAAATTGATTCTGTTTTGATAAAAGCTATTATCAAAACACGGTAACACATGAAAATAGACCATCCACAAGTCTTGATTTTTTTATTAAAAGTTACCTACTCATTATAACAAATAATGTTACATCACACCAGTTTCCTGTCTAACATTGGTGAAGAAACATCCTCTCATCGGTCCGTTGGTACCTCTATGGTCTCATCACTGGAAGACGAATTTCTTAATGATATTGATTTCATCAACATTCGTGAAATTAACGAAATCAAAGAGGTATGTCATTGTTTTTTAATTTTTTTGTTTTTAGATTCATTGAAACATCATTATTAAAATTCTCTTATTTCTGGATAGGTTAAATCCCTTATTGTTGTTGGTAAGATCAAAGCTCTATGCATTGAGAAATCATGGAATTATCGTAGTTGTGATTTATGTAAAAATGGAGTTGAAACCACAACCGTCAGAATTGATAAGGGAGAGAATCCAGCCGATTTTGAAGTGGCGAAGCAGTACAAATGTCTTAATGACAATTGCACTCAGACTATTGTATCATCTCCTATGATTAGGTTCTCAAACCTTTTAACTTTTTTTTTACAATATTAACCATGCTTTATCTTTTTAATTTATTTTAATCATATTTTTAAGATACAAGATCCCCATACGAGTCCAGGATTGCACAGGGACTGTGACTCTTACAATGTTTGAGCGGGAGGCTAACAAGCTTATAGGACGAATTGCTAAAGACGTGCTGGACGAACAGGAACAAGTAAACTTTTTGTCTTTTTTGAATCGTTTTATAATAACATTACTATAATAGTGAAATTCAATAACTTTTTATATTTGAAATTAAAACATTTGATGCTTTTCACAGTCGGGTGAATTTTTAACTCTTCCTGCTGCCTTCAACGTTTTATTAGAAAGAAAGTTCGCCTTTAGGATCGAGATCAAGAACTATAATCTTGATAACAATGCTGAGTATTTTTTCATTACAAAACTGACTGAAGATCTAAACATTATTTCAAAGCTCGAAAAGAATTTCTATAATAATCAGGTAATTTGTTAATTTCTTCATTTATATATAATAAACCGGTCAAAACTGTACATGTAAAGCATGTGAGTTTACATACAAAATGAAGGTTGAAGATTCTGATTCGGTGAACCCAAGTAACTCAGAGTTGCCATTACAGACGGATGTTTCTTTGAAGGTTATCTACTATTTTTACTTATGTTTTCGCTATCTACTTAAATCAAACTAACTATATTGAACTTATAATTCCTTACTTTTTTTATTATATAGGATTCTATTTCATGTACCGCTGACAATGGGACCCCGATTTCCAATAGCAATGAAAGTATGGGCACGGCTGCCGGTGTTGATTTGAAGCGTAATCTTGAAGATGTATACGACGTTGACGAGTCATCCGCTCTGTCATCAACTAAACAACAGAAGATTCACACAAAGGATTTGCGTGATGCAAATTGGAATGAGACGCTGTTGATTCCTAAAACCGAGAAGTAGTAGTCGGTTCCTATTTAATTTAAAAAACTTTCCTTTTTATTGTCTTTTTTTGCGTGGTTTGCTGAGACTATGTTTCTTTATATTTTCTGTTTTGATTGTGTTGGGGATTTTTCTTTTTATTTGACTACAGGGAGATTCCTTTTTTTGATAAAATTTTATGATTGGTTATTGCTATGTTTTTATGTGGTACGTATGTTTTGCAAAACTTCAAATTAATATTATAGACAAATAATATTTCACTTCCTTAAAGTATAATTACTACAAAAAATATTCCAATTACTATTAATTAATTTTTTCATTAAAATACAATTCTACATTAGTAGGTATATGTATAACTTTAAAGTACCTACATGCAAAATTAAGATAAAATACGAAAACATTAAAAAAATTTATATTTCTACAAAAAACTACCTACATGGATATTACTTTTTCATTGAAGTCATCAAATTTATATTTATGATGACAAAAATTCTATTTTTATGCGCAATCAAATTACTCTGTTAAGTCTGGACTTTTAAAAAGAGAATTTTTTTTATAACATGAGACACGAAAAACTTAAAAAAAAATAGACATTCAAAAACAATATAATACAGAATTTTTTTCGTATAGACATTAAATTTAAATTTATGATGACGAAAATTCAATACTCCTGTAGCTAAAGATTCAGACTAATATACGCCCATTCAATAATTCTTTAATTAGGTAAATTTATTTTAAATATATACTTTTTTAGGTTGACTGGTTTATGCTCAATCCATTATCTATGTTAACTTTTGACTTATATAAATATATATTTACCCCAATTTATAATTGTTTTAATTAAGGACAAAATTTACTAACGTAAATCATGGGCATAGATTGATTTTTAACTTTTAAATTTAATCTATTTTTGTTAACATAAAAGAATATGTTTGTCATATCAAATAATTTTGTTACCTAACGTAAGCCTATATGGAAAAGTTTACCTAACTAATTTCAACTTTAAATAGCATATATATGTAAACTGTTTGCCCTTGCTTTATATTCTTTAATAAACAAAGTGTTCCACAAAGCTTTTCTCTACACAGAGTGTTCCACAAAGCTCTTCTCTACCGGGTGTGATATTTTATCATAGTACTACACCAAAGTCGTCATTCAAGTAACTAATTCATTACTCTTTTATTTTTATTTAGTAAAATGTTATATTTCATAATAAATACTTTATACATTAAATAAGTTAGGCATTCATGTTGGTTGTTCTACCGTTGGTATTGCCACCGCAACTGCTCCTCTTGATTCCGGTTGTAATCTTGGTTGCTCTTATTTTCTTGGCTTTTACACCAATCAAGGGCACACCATAGACCATTATAACACTACGTTATGCTTCAAAAACAACTATATTCAGTTGTCGTATATATGCATATAATTATTTGTTAGGCATTTAGAGTTGTGATAACTTTTCATCGTTGTAAGTGGTTAATGATGTGAGTCTATTCGGACGAATAATCCTATAAATATATGCAATTTCACATAACAAATTTAATATGTTACAAGACAAATTAGAATTTTATTATATTTTTTCTAATTGATACGTGTTAATAATAATATTCTATTTCTTTTCTTTGATCATATATCTGATATCTAAAAATAAAAGTTATAAAACAAACACGCATTCCTACATATCTCGTGTGCGTAGTGTTTTTGCACAAATAACACTCTAGACCTAAATTAGAAGAGGAAATATTTAAGTCCTCATGTCACTAAAATACCCATATGTTACCTATATAAAAAAAGGCTTTTTTATTGATTTTATGCTTCCGTATGATTGCATGCATATGCTATAACAAAACAAAGATTAATTAACAATAATAAGAATTAAATAAATACCTTTTTTAGTGGTATTTATTAACCAATACCATCTAAACTGTTAAAAATATGGTACTAATAAATCCTTTTTCGATTTTATAACTTTTAAGGTTTTGTATTCTAATTAAGCTCAATCGTGCAATACAAACGGTGGAATCCCATCACCTCTAAATATAAAGTCTTTGACTGCATACTGTTGACTTTAATTATATTTGCACCTTATAGATATACAAAGACATGGCTAAAAGGAAAACCCCTCAAATTTCATCTTCCTTTAAAGCGTCACACACCGGCGATTCTTCAAATGGTAAGATTTCCATTTTGTATTATATAACCCTTACAACAACTTTTTATCTTTTTTTTTTCTTTTCTTTTGTAGGGGACATGCAAAGAACTACTTTATCTGACATTTCTAATGGTAAATAAATTTATTTGTTACTTATGTTAAACTTAACTCATCATCTAATAATATGTTTATTTTATTTTTTTTATTTTTTACAGCTTATGTAAACAACGTTCGTTATGCAAATGCTTCAGAGGCGGTAAATTTCAGGAAAGTAGATCTACATATCAATAAATCCAATATTGTTCAAGTAAATAATTCCTTGCTCCCACTGCTATAAGTTTCAATCCGTCTAAACTGGGAATGTGTTTAGTTTTTAGCATCGATTTTTTTCAAGTCATTTATACACGTTTTACCTTTAAAAGAATATACAATCTGTCCTTAACTACAATAGATTTAAAACACAAATACAAGTTTAATTTTTAATATATATATATATATATACATATATATATAACATAATTATTATAGTTTCGTATTAGATATAAAACTTTTGTACTTTGTAATATCTACAAACTATTTTCCTTGTCTTTACGTCATTAGCATGAATTTCAAGTTTTCAACTGTAAATGCTCAATGAAATTGTATATGTAATTTTAAAACCCGAAGTCATATTACAAAAACATTTTAATTTATCGATATTATAAAATCAATAGATAACATTAAATAGTTGTTTTTTACTTTGTAAATCTATTTCTTATACTTCTATTTGCACTCTATTATACAAGGAAATGTCTAAAAGCAACACCCCTGAAAATGCATCATCCTCTAAAGCGCCTGTCAACGGTCATGCTTCAAATTGTAAGTTTTCAATTTGTATTATATTACGTTCATTTTTGTAATTCAGAAAATTTAAATTTGTCCGTGTAGAACAACATTTCTACAATTATTTTCTTTATGTAAGGGACATGCAAAGAACCGCTATATCTTCAGCCGACGTTCGTAAGTTAAATGCTTCAGAGGCCAGGAAATCGAGAAAGCTACTTCTAGATAGCAGGAGATCTAATATTGCTCCTAACACCCAAAAGTCTAATAAAGCTTTTTCGTCATCAATAAATTCTACATCAATTACACAGGGCAAAGAAAATGTGACACCAAATACAATGATTACAAATCAAAGCAGTTTGCAAACTTTTCATGAAAATACAAAGAATCCAACTTCATTAGGTGATATCAATAGTGGTAAGATACCCGTTTACTGGTTATTTTTCATAATTTAAACATAAACGATAATATCAATTATTATCAACTTGCTCATGTTACCATATTTTAAATCTTAATTTTTTCCCGGGGGCATCTACTTCCAAAAACAACAGGTCTACCTCATTATGTGATACTCGTCGAGTTTATATTTCTTCACCTATCATGGCATCCAGCAATTGTGCATCTACTTCTTTAACAAAGTTATCATCAGGAAAGCGTAAACTAATAAGTAACTCGCGGATTACAAATCCTATACCTATGCTTGACTTGACATCAGATGAAGAAGTTGATGTCGAAGATTTGGTTAAAGACCCATTCAAAGGAATCTCAACAGGTACTTATAATACAACAATTCCAATTAATAATGCACATACATTTTTTGACCACCAGTTAATTTAACAGATTACTTGGATCATGGTGATCAGAATCTTATATGTGAATTATGCCATGCAAAATTGTGGTAAAATGAGGGTGGAATAGGAAAAAAAAAAGAAGGAAAAACAACTTATTTCCTATGTTGTGGTTACGGTAAGGTCGAGCTACCTGAATTTAAAGATGCTCCGCCAGCTTACAAAGATCTATTTAGCAATGTTGGTCCTAAAAGCAAGTTTTTCTTAAAGAACATTAGACGCTACAATTCTATGTTCGCGTTTACATCAATGGGCGGAAAGGTTGATTCCTCCATTAATAGAGGTAACGCTCCATTCGTGTTTAGGATTAGCGGTCAGAATTATCATTCTATTGGAAGTCTTTTGCCAGAGAATGGATCAAAACCAAAGTTTTCGCAACTATACATATATGACACGGAAAATGAAGTCTCAAATAGACAATGCTTATTTAGGTATGTATTAACTCAATTAATTCACTATTTTTACACATTTGACCTTATGTCATTTTTTTAAATAATGACAAACGAATATTCTTATTCCTACCAGTCAATCAAAAAAACAATCTACAAGAGGTTCCAACTTGCTAGATCTTGAGATAATAAAGGATCTACAGCGTATGTTAGATTCTCATAATGAGCTGGTGAAATCTTATAAGATGGCAAGAGATCGTTTTCAAGAAAATCCTCATGCTAACCTTAAGTTGCGTCTTATTGGAAGAAGACAACAAGATGGAAGAACATACAACTTGCCGAGTTCTTCTGAAGTTGCTGCGCTGATTGTTGGTGATATTGGTAATATTGAGCCTCGAGACATTATTGTTGAAACTAAAACGGGAAGTCTAAAGCATATAAGTGAATTGCATTCTTCATACGTTCCTCTTCAATATCCACTTTTCTATATTTACGGTGATGATTGTTACAGGGTTGACATCCCTCATAGAGATTTTAGAAGCTTACAAAAAAGTAAACGGCCAAACTGCACCATGAGAGAATTTTTTGCGTACAGAATTCAAGATAGGCCAAATGTTTTCTCATTGTCTCTGAATGGAAGAAGACTTTTTCAACAACAGTTAGTTGATATATACACAATGATTGAAACCGAAAGACTCAACTACATACGTAAAAAACAAAAGGTTCTTAGATGTGAGTCATATGAGAATATTCATAACTTAAAAAACACCAAAAACCAAGACATGTCCCGCGTTGGTCAACGTGTGATATTACCTTCATCTTTTACCGGAGGTTCTCGGTACATGATGCAAAACTACCTAGATGCCATGGCTATTTGTAGGTGGTATGGATATCCAGATTTTTTCATAACTATAACATGCAATCCTAAATGGCCTGAAGTTAAAAGATTCCTGAATAGTACCACCATTAATCCTGAAGACAGACCTGACATCATGTGTAGATTATTTAAAGTTAAGCTTGATGCAATAATCAAAGACTTAAAAAAAGACGAAGTTCTGGGAAAGGTTCAAGCAGGTGATTTACTTTATTATTTACTTAATATAATAGTATTTGTTAGACATAGTCTTCTTTTAAGCAACTTTCAATTTATATCGAACATTAATAATATTCATTTTTTATGTAGTTGTTTATACCGTAGAGTTTCAAAAGCGTGGGTTGCCTCATGCCCACATATGTTTATTCATGCATGCTGATCACAAGCTTCCTACCGTTGATCATATTGACCCGTTTATTTCGGCCGAGATTCAAGACAAGAAGGAAGATCATGAATTATATTCCCTTGTGAGTGAATTCATGATGCATGGTCCTTGTGGTTATGATAACATGAACTGTTCATGCATGATTAATAGAAGGTGTTCCAAAAAGTTCCCTAAAAAGTTTACACCTCACAATTCTATTGATTCAAATGGTTATCCTATATACAGAAGAAGAGATTCTGGATGCACAGTTAAAAAGTCTGCTGTGGACTTAGACAACAGAAGTGTCGTGCCATATAATAAAACGCTTCTGAAAAGATATCAAGCACATATTAACGTTGAGTGGTGTAATTAGGCTGCATCCATAAAGTATTTATTCAAATACATTAACAAAGGTCCTGACAGGGCTACAGTTGCTGTTGTAGACGCTGACAATCAAGATGATCAAGATAAAGCAAGAGATGAAATTAGAGAATATTATGATTGTCGATACCTTTCTGCGTGTGAAGCAGCATGGAGGATATTTGCATTTGAAGTACATTACAACTCGCCTTCAGTAATTAGGCTTCCTTTCCATCTCCCTGGTCAACAACAGGTTACGTACGGGCCCGATGATGATATTGATGATGTCCTTAACAAACCATCAGTTTCTTCATCAATGTTTTCAGCTTGGATGTTGTGTAACCAAATTAATGACGAAGCACGAAACCTTACTTATGTTGAATTTCCTACTAAGTTTGTTTGGAAACTTGAACAACGAAAGTGGGAACGACGAAAGCAGGGTTTTTCAATTGGAAGAATTCATCAAGTTTCTCCGTCTCTCGGTGAGGCGTATTTCTTAAGAATTCTTCTAAACAAAGTCAAAGGACCAAAATCTTTTGATGATATTCGAACGGTAGATGGCCAGACATATCCTACATTTAGAGATGCTTGCTATGCACGTGGACTACTCGATGATGACATGGAATATATCGAAGCAATTAAGGAGGCGAGTGCATCCGGTTCTGGTTATTATCTTCGTGCTTTATTTGGATCAATGTTATTGTCCAGCTCTCTTTCTAGACCTGATTTTGTGTGGGAAAAAACATGGGAATATCTATCAGATGGCATTATTTACACACAACAAAGAATATTGAATATTCCAGGTACTCCAATTCGTTATTCAGTACTAAAATATATGAACCATATTATACTTTCAAATGAAGATTAATTATAAATTTTCAATTTTTACCATCCTTAATGAATTTGGTTTTTCGTTTTTATGTTTTGTTCATATACGTACTTCATATAATATTGTTTATATTTTATTAATACAATTTTGCAGATTTATCACTTCCAGAAACTCAAATTAAGAACTTAACTTTGTGTGAGATTGAGAAGTACCTACTTCGAAATAACTCAAGCCTACGTAGATTTCAAACTATGCCGTATCCTGATCACGATTCTATGCTTCTTCAAACAATCGTTTAATTGTTGACGAACTCTCTTATGACACAATCACTTTACAAAATGAGTCTCACAGCCTTATAAGTTCATTAACAGATGAACAACGAAAAGTGTTTGACGAAATCATGAACGCAGTTGAAGCTAACAAAGGATGTGTATTTTTTCTTTACGGCTATGGTGGAACAGGAAAGACATTTTTGTGGAAGACATTATCTGTGGCAATACGATCTAAAGGTCAAATTGTATTGAATGTTGCTTCAAGTGGTATTGCATCATTGATGTTGTCAGGAGGTAGAACAGCACACTCCAGATTTCATATTCCTATAAATCTTAACGAGGACTCAACTTGCAGCATAAAACCAGGAAGTGATGATGCGCATTTACTAAAGGAAACAAAATTGATTATATGGGATGAAGCCCCAATGATACATAAACATGCATTTGAAGCTCTTGATAGAACAATGACGGACGTATAAACTCCTAATACTTCTATCAATTCGGGAATCCCATTTGGAGGTAAAGTTATTGTTTTTGGTGGTGATTTTAGGCAAGTTCTTCCTGTTATTACAAACGGAAGCAGACAACAGATTGTGAATGCATCTTTATGTTCTTCCTATATTTGGGGTAAATATGCAAACTTCTTAGGTTAACAAAAAACATGCGGTTAACCATCGGAGCTCAAGCATCCGATATTGAGCAGACAAACCAGTTTGCTAAATGGCTGTTGGATATAGGCGAGGGAAATGTCGGTGGTTCAAATGATGGTGAAGCAACAATAGACATACCTCATGATCTTTTGATCAATGACTCGTATGATCCGATTCAAAGTTTAATTGATTTCGTTTATCCTTCAATTCTACAAAATATCAAAAATATTGAATTCTTTCGTGAAAGAGCAATACTTGCACCTACCAATGAAGATGTCCAAGACATTAATGATCGATTGATCTCACTTTTTCCCAGAGATGAAAAGGTGTACCTTGGCTCAGATAGTATCTGTCCAACAGAAGACTTCGTTGATCCGTTGCAAGCAAATATATACTCGCCCGACGTGTTAAACGGTCTTAAAATTTCCGGATTGCCAAATCATAGATTGGTCTTAAAGGTGGGTGTTCCTGTTATGTTACTCCGAAACATTGACCATCAAATTGGTTTGTGTAATGGTACTAGGTCATATCTCTTAAAAAACATGTCGTAGTAGCTGAAATAATATCTGGAGGTAATATTGGTACTCGCACATATATTCACAGAGTAAATATGATACCTACAGATAACAAGATACCTTTCAAGTTTCAGAGAAGACAATTTCCAATTTCAGTATGTTTTGCAATGACGATTAACAAAAGCCAAGGACAGTCACTATCAAAAGTTGGTTTGTATTTAAAGCATCCGGTTTTCAGCCATGGACAGTTGTATGTGGCACTATCAAGAGTGAAGAGTAGAGACGGAGTCAAATTATTAATATTCGACGCAGATGACAAACTTACAAATAAGACATCTAATGTTGTTTACAAAGAGATATTTTGAGATTTGTAATTTATGTTTCACTTTGTCAAATTTGATTGTAACTTACTTTCTTCCTTAGTTTCAACAATTTATCAGTTTTGTGTCTTTTTTCACTTTACATGAATAAATCTATCATTTATGTTACCATTTATATTGTGTCCAACCATATAATATTTAAGATTAATGTGTTAGTAAATTAAACATATGCTTCTACCTTTAGTATTTAATACCACATTGTTTCTTCAAATATTTCAAATGTTTTTAGAATTATAAAATAAAATTTCTTAAACCCGTGTTCTACACGGGCAACTAACCTAGTTATTTAATAAAACAATATTCATCCAACAAACATAAAGCTTTTAAAAGTGGTCAAGAAAAAAGCTTTTAAAGTGGTCAACAAATAGAAAACAGAAATTTTGTTGAATCATTTTACAAAATATAATAATGCAAAAACTTTGTTACAGATATTGACTCAAAATTAATATTTTACTTTGTAAAGTTTTTAACACCTCTGCCCATGTTCAAGATAATAATATTAGTCAAAATGAAAATAAAATTCATTTTGTCACCCTCTAGTGTTGTGAAAAACTGTGAGCCAACTCACCCTCTTTTACCCCATTTTCACTCTCACGTTTACAAATCATACGACATTTTTTTTATGAACAAGTAAACATTTAATTTTTATTAAAAACAAATAAGTTATTTAGTTTACTTTATTGAAATTAATCTTCTTAGTTTCCATTTAACAACTTTATTAAAGTCGATAGTTTATTTAGTAATACCTTTTATATACATTTTATGTTGTGTTAAATGTTTGATTTTAAAAAGTTAAAAAATAAAAAAAAACGAGTTAAATAGCGACTCGTTAACTTTGTGTCCTTTTTTCTATTTAACGGTCAACGAATTCTCCAGATGCTTATTGGCTAAATTCATCATATCATGATACACTCGTCTTTCGATCTGGGGAAAGCTCTCGCGTACGGCTAGCCCCCGAGAACACTCGTCCGAAGGTACGACAATACGGTGAGATAAACCCGTTTAGTTCAACGATCCAACTAGTGAACGCCACCTACTCGGCTAATATCTCATCATCACCCTAGTGTCGCTGAAACTAAATGTTGGGGCGGTAATCAAACCTAGATCACATGGAATATCAAACCTGTTCCTTGCCACTACACCAAGTTCATTAGCCATTAACTTTGTGTCTAATGGTGCAATGTTACAACTAGAGGTGTACAAAAAAACCGTTTGAAACCAGTTAACCGGAAACTGAATCGAACCGGTTTGTTTCTCATATCAGTTTCTAAATTGAACCGGGTTAACCCAAACCGGTTTGAAATATGCAAAAAACCAAACCAGTTCAGTTTTAAAACCGGTTCAATTTATTAAAAAAACCGGTTTTGTACACCTCTGGTTACAAGTTACAACCAGGGGTGCAAACGAGTCGAGCCGAGCCCGAGCTCGACTAGGCTCGAGCTCGGCTCGTTTAACTTACACAGGGCTCGAGCTCGAGCTCAGCTCGTTTTGAGCTCTATTTTTTCAAAGCTCGAGCTCGGCTCGTGAATGAATTTTGAAGCTCGAGCTCGGCTCGGGCTCGGCTCGTTTACTATCTATCAATTATTTTTTTATATAATTATAATTATTTTATATATTGTTTTCTATTACAATTTTATGTATAAAAGAATATATATTATTTAGTAATTTTTCTTTATTTTTTCATAAAATTATATTTATTAATTAATAATTATTAAATGTATTTTATAAAAAAATTATATAAATGGCAGACTCGTTTAGTCTCGCGAGCCGGCTCGACCTCGATAAGTAAAGCTCGGGCTCGGGCTCGTTTATTAAGCGAGCTTATTTTTAGGCTCGGGCTCGATAAAGCTCGTTTCGATCGAGCTTTTTAACGAGCCGATCTCGAGTAGCTCGCGAGGAGCGTGGCTCATTTGCACCCCTAGTTACAACTTCCCTTGGTTGATTGGATAATGTTTATTAATATGAAAAATCATGCCAAGGGCCCAAAGAGATTCAAGGCAGCCCAATTCATTAACTTTACCACATGATCTGGGCTTGGCCTACACGAACTCAACCGCAGTACACGATGATTTCAGATTTCTCTCTCTGTTTTCTTTTTCGTTATCGTTGGTTTGATTGCGTAAAAGTCTACGTATAATTGTCTTGGATTTTGTTAATCATAAACTAGAAGTACAACTACGCAAAAGCCTACAATGAATGTTTATAAATTTATATGTTTTCTTTTCCTTCCGTTAGAGATCAATGTGTTAACATGGCCGACTCAAATAGAGGGTGAGGAGGGCAACCGATCCCTTGAGAGTTAAAAAGGTTATATATATATTTTTAGTCTGTGAAATCAAAGATCATGGACTTAATTCTCATGAGTGGTGTTCTATTTATAGAGAAACTTTCCTTTGTTATTTTTATGAGTCATTCTAACAATTTGCTTATATATATATATATATATTGGTTTTGATCCGTATTGAGCTTTAAAAATGCAACCAAGTTGGCAAATGTGCACTTAGAGGCCCTAATTTACTAGCCCCAAAATTTTAGAGGATTCTTGGTTACGGACCCGTAATTTAAAGTTTTAAGTTCATTTTAAAGGTTGATGAATAATCTATTCCATTTGTATGATCTCCTAAACATTATAACTTTTTACTTTTACGTAAACCTTGAAAATTCCAAGTGCACGTTATACAACTAATTATGAGTATATACGATTCAGGAATAGCCATGCACATAGCGATTCAAATGTTAAATCTAAAAAATAGCAACAATTAGACATGCTACAAAGTAACAAAATTTTTTTTGGTGTCATAAACAGAAATCAATTTAACTAACTGAGATATTGTTATCACGTTGCTACGATGTATAGTGAGACACTGTTGCATTGCGACAACCTAAAAGGTGTTTCCATTTCGTCACTAGCATCAAATTCGTCGCTAGCACAGTGTGATCTAATTTGTTTTTCGATTAAAATTTAAGAAAGCTAGTTATATGAAAAAGAAAAGAAGCTGACCCGGCCTTACTGTATATGAAGTTGTAATAATTACATACAAAAAAATTCTACATAATTAAATATTACATACAAAGACCTGTGTCAAGAGTTCTATTATACTTTATAATTGTCTCGGTTATCTTATTTCTAGAGTTCTTTGTTTTTGAAATGAAAATTACACTAGTCGATCTACGATAAGAACTTATACAAAGACCTGCTTCAAAAGTTCTACGTCTAGGAATTCTATCTTTGTATTAAGTTATTTGGCTTTATTTATTTTCCTATTTAATTGGTTTAAGGGTTTCGGGTTTTTCCCCTTTAAGTTTGGGCCTATTATAAATAGAGAGCCATGGACCAATTACTTAAATATGAGACATAAGTTGTCTCAATCTTTTGAATGCTAGAGGATAAAGATGAAGCCATGTTGATTCTGATTGAGAGTATAGTTTGCCTATACGTTGTTCAACGAATTTAGTTTTATGGTGTTAATTTCTTTAATATAGGGACCATATGATCCAATGCCAGTATATGGATGAAATGTCATTATTGGGTCACCAACATCAAATTCGTTATTATTTGAACCAAAGAATTACAATGAGAATTATTTTTCGAACCACAAAATTGCAAAGGCGTACATGAGTAACATCCTACATACAAAACGAATTCTAAACAATTTAATAGTGCACTTATGGCCCTATATATGCCGAATCAAACATTTTCTTCCTTCATTCGTCATCGTCACGTTCTTTTCTTCTTTGCTTAGATTATTGCATCATTTCCATTTTCATTTTTATTGGATATATACAAAAGAAAGTTGAATGTTCTGAAGCAATTCTTGTGTGTTATAGCTAATGATGAAAGCATGCAGCACAAGCATCGAATCGGAAAGTAATGAGAAAATTGAACGTTGTCTGCTAAGAGCTGGAGACTTGAGTGCCGATATAACCGAAACCCATTGTTAGGAAGGCTATAGCTTGTAGATAAAGGTAAATGTAGTAATGGTACTTCCCGTATGCAAGATCGTAGCAAGCACATCCAAAGATGACAATCCCCACACAAAGCTCTAGCATAAGAATTCTGTTTCATGTAGCCACTTAGTATTTGGTTTACTTACATATATAATAACTAGATATAAAAGTTATTAGTTAATGGAACTTATGTTTGCATATATATGTTATGAGTTTTAGTAGAATGTACCTGTTGCCTATTTTAAACCGAGACTGCCTTTGTTGTGCTGCTGCCTTAGCCTTTGAAGCATCTCCTTGCTTCTCGGTGACGACCCATTCATTCACTCTTTGGGTCTCCAAAAGTCCGATAAATGTTGCCTTAGTCCGGTGCATGGACATGACATTTTCAAAGAGAACCCAAAACACCACTAAATAGAAAGATCTACAAAAGTAATAGAAAGTCACCATATTTGTTTATTTCCTAGTTAAAAGACTAGCAAGACATCTGACTAGAAAAGCAAATGTATTACCTAGGAGTTCCAACTGCATTTAAAAGCGTGATGACAGTTGGAATATATATTGTACCCCAACTTGGAATTTCGACTTCTGGTACCAATACAGTTAGAGGAATCACAACACAATAGAGTGTGAATGTGACAATATGAGCTACGATCTTCCTTACAAAGAAGAAACTATACAATACATAGAACTTCTTCCACCATGTCACTCTCTATGTTATAAAAAAAAAGAAAGTCACAAAACATCCACTATTTTAATAAAGTAATAAAATAGAAACAAATATCGGTGCTTAAAATCATACCTTATTTCTCATAGTTTCGATAAACATTTTCCTAAAAAGGTTAGCAGGACCACAAGACCAACGGTGTTGTTGGTAACGGTATGCTTTCAGTACACTTGGTAGTTCATTTTTAACCTATACATTAAAATACAAAGACATTGTTTATTTCATACACATGATATGTTTGTGTGTGTGGTGTGATAGGCAAAGTTTTTTGAATGATGGTAAACTTGCTACCATGTGACTTGGAGATCACGGATTTAACAGTTTCTTGTAGAAAATGCAATGTAAAAATGCGTACATCAGGCCCATATGATCCGACACCGCTAAACCCCACGCATGCAGATGCCTTGTACATCAGGTTTTATATATGTATATATATGTGTGTGCGTGCGCGTGCGTGTAGTATCTTCTACTTAAGAAAATTAAGCCAATTTACCATTAGTGTACCAATGTACAAGAACTTCCATCCTTTAAGAGTGGCTCGAACTGCCAAATCCATATCTTCTACCGTGGTGCGGTCCTTCCATCCCCCAGCCTCATCAAGTGCAGCCATTCGCCAAACTCCGGCAGTCCCTAACAAAAACAAAACAGAAGACCCCTTGAATTTCCATTAAAAAAAGTCAATTCTTAAATACAATTTATGTTATTAAACATAAAGCACACATTTTTAGTAGATGTTTGGTTACCATTGAATCCAAAGAATGCATGAGTAATAGAGCCGGATTCTTGTTCCACTTTGAAATGGTAGTCAAGAGACATCTCTTGCATTCTTGTCATTAAGCAATCATTTGAATTTACTACAACATCAATTAGTTACGCCATAATTAAACATATTAGTTTATGTTTACTTGTATTATTTACTTTCATATAAAGTTGGTATGAACATCTATTTAATTGTTATTAGTTGGTGGGGGCCACCCTTCACTGCCTTGTCAATTCAGGTTTACAAGTCACATACTCACATGTGACCGACTCACATGTTTTCGGGTAAAAAATAAATTGTAGTCATCTAAAAGAAAATATATACAAAAAATGATATCATACTCTATTATTTTCAACTACTTTATCTATTATCTTTCTATATAATATAATAATGTCATGTTCTTAATATGGTAAATTTTAATAAAAAAAAAACTCTTTTTTAACAACCGAGGCACATATAAACAGTCAACTTATCAATGTTGGGTACCTCCTATAAAAAATAGCAGGGCCATCATAACATATATTAATATATTAATGTGTTTAATATGTCTAATTATTAAACATGAATATAACTCATTAAACTACTTTATATCTGATGTCTATTAATACAGATGTATGTTTTATATATCAAAAAGAAACAAATGATAGAACATAACATACTAATTTTAATTATTTATAAAAAAGATAAAATTACATCATTTATTTTTTATTATACATATACTTGTTTAATCAGACTTAAAAATATTATAAAATTAGTGAATTACAACTATGGCACCACTTACTAGAGTCTAAAACCAACACCACCTCAAGATGTTCATGTGGGGCTAATTTAATGCGCACCAACATTATTATAAATAAAGTTGTCACTCACATTCACATACACAAACACAATCAAGATCACCATCACGTTTCCTTCATTTTATTTTGTCGTTTTACTTTTTTTATTTAAAATATTTTTAATCATTTTAGCCCTATCTACAAATACGAAAGAAAAGTAGAGACAATATAACAAAAACCCATATGCGCAATTACCGCCACACATTTTGTAGACCCCTCACTCTTGACTTTACATCGAACAATCACGAGTAACAAAGATGTCCCTATGTTTATGACACTTTGCACATGCGAGCATCAAGTTCCTTTTTCTCATTTAAATAATAATAATAATGATAATAATAATTCCAAATCTCTTTTAACGGTCTTATCAATCATTTAATGTTCTTATTAATGGTCTTAATGATGCCAAAGTCATTTGGACCAATGATATCTACATGTATGAAAATACCGAGAGTTCAAATCTCATTATAGACGGGTTAGAGGTAGAGGTAGCCTTAGGGTATGCATAAGACGTTAAAACTGATTTGACAAAGGTTAACGAGTGGAACACCACTCCCTTCATGTGTTAAGCGACGTTGAAGACAAGATAAGTTAAAGTTAATGGGCTTTAATATCATCCATTGACGTAGCTTAGTTGGGGCCATTGGTGGCCCCGACCCCCTCCGTTTTTACTCTCGATGGTGTAAATTTATCCTTTTTCGGTCGAAAATTTTTATACATAGTGTAAATTAATCCGTTTCCGACCAAAATTTTGAGTCCGGCCCCCTCTGTTTTTCGCTCGGTAGGGTAAATTAATCCTTTTTCGGCCGAAAAATTTTATACATAACGTGAATATACCTGTTTCCGACCGAAATTTTGAGCCCGGCCCCTCCGTTTTTATGCTCGGTAGTGCATATTTATCCTTTTTTGGTCGAAAATTTTTATGCATTGTGTAAATTTACCTGTTTCCGACGAAATTTTGAGCCCGCCCCCTCTACTTTATGAATTTTTTTATACATATTGAGTTCGGCCCCCTCGACGTGTATGTCCAAGCTTCGCCACTGATATCATCTACACTCGCACGTAATGATTTAAGAATTGTTTTTAAGTTGAATCGGAAGAGTTAGGCAAGGTTAAAGAATTTCCTTTAGTTAAGATGAAATAAAATGGGGTAAAGTTGGTTGCGCCTACATAGATTTAAAGAGCATGAATGTATATCCCATAGTCATGTTAGTTGTTAAGAAAAGGGATATTCATTTAATGAAAATAGAGTAAACAGATCTCAATTTCTTTGTGATGGGTTTTCACTAAAAGGCATTAAAAATTATAATTTGTTTGAATATTTCAATTTCTTTAAATGACGTACAGATTCTTTTAGCATATATTTTTTTAGATTACAATTCATTTAATTCTCTTAAAAAACATTTCATTAAATATATTCCAAATGTATGCATATATAAAGTGCTCCTTCCTTTATGTTGTTTAAGACTTAAAAGAGTTTTAAGTTAAGACAAAATTGTAGTTATTAGTGTGTAAAAAGTTACCAAAAAGTAATAATGTTCTGTTATTATTTTATGTTGGATATTAGTGTTTTAACTGGTTTTAAAAACTTTGATACCAATCAAACAATATTAAAATGTAAGTGATTTCACAATGAAAAACATGATTTCACACGATTATGTATAACTTTTTTTTTAACGACATCACTTTATTGAAAAAGGATAGCATCAGCAAGAAGCTGAAATTACAAACATAAATCTTCAAAGAAACATGCTGTTTTAAGTGTTTAACGGTTTCCCTTTTATTATATTCGTGTAAGCAATATCTGGATAAATTATACACCAATCAAAGTATAGTTTAAATCGTTATCACTAGAACTTTATTTAAAAAACTCAAAAAGTTAAGTTTTGATTGGGGTCTATTGCTCTCAAATCAAATCCCAGCTTGTTCTTCAATCATGTAATCTTTGTGGACAAAGTTAACTTTATTTGAAAAGGGTCAACTATGCCAGCACATCATTCTATGAAATAGAATATTAGCTTAGTTCAATACATTAGAGCATTTACATGTCCTAAAACTACACATCTAATTGAACTTCATACTTCATAGGGTGGAGGTTTGATCCAATCGGCAAAGCCATTGAAATTAGGTGTTAGTGCGGTGTTTTTCTTAGACATTCGTAGTGGGGCGACAAATGCCCACAAATTGAGCGATTTTGTGTTTGGACATCACCCCTAGGCAATAAATAGGGCGATTGAGGGGGGGGGAGTGTTTTTTTGTCGCTAATCTTTTGATTATTATTATTATATTGTGTTATGTGTGATTTATATATATATATATATATATATATATTGGGCTACAACACCACTACATCCTTAAAACAAAACCCACCATTTGTTAACTGAACGTCACATAGCACAAAACGTCATATTTTGTAGTTCGTCCACTACACATAGCCTTAAGGTCACGGGTTATAGCTTCATCAAAGACAGATTTAATGTACTTTAATCGTTAAAAAAGTAAAAATTGAATGTACAATACTAATTGCCATATCATCAATTATTGTCTAATTATATATATTTTCTCTTATATATATAGTAAATCTATAAATAAACGTGAGTACTAAATCTAAGGTATTCTTGGCTTCAATTCCCTGCGGGTGCTAGGTTTGTGAAGGGTTTTGCCTTAACAATGTACCCGCACCCGGCTTATAGTTACTTGGTTGCCAAGGTATTCTTGGCTTCAATTCCCTGCGGGTGCTAGGTATGTGAAGGGTTTTGCCTTGACACTGTACCCGCATCCGTCTTACGGTTATTTGTTTGCCAAGGTAAGGGGTGTTTTCCCGCTTACTTTTGAATTTTGAATTTCGAAATTCGAAGAGTTTGTGGAAAGATAGGAACAGTCCAAACATCTGAAACGTCGTGCGACGGTTTCTTCTGACAGTGTCAGGACGTGCAGGAAGTTATGGTGACGTGACAGTACATGGTCATTCCAGACGCTTTTTCAGGCGCGTGGGCGCGATTTTTCGGGCGCGTGGCCGCAAAATTACTGGCACGCGTCCTTTTGACAGCTGTTGTCAGCTTGCTTTTTGCCACGCGTCATAGTTTCATTGCACCTTCAATTTCTCTCTCCTCCGCATTAAATTCACCGCATTAATTGCGATTAGTATATAAAGGGGGTGGAGGATCCTTTCCAATTCACACTTTCACATTTTCTCTTCATCTTTACAGCGATTTCCGGTGAATACTCTATTCGGTCGAGCATTCCCTTGAAATCGTTTTCTTCTTCCTTCTGCAAGATGTCTTCACATGATTTCGAGTCTACGACCGATGATAGGAGTACTGCTGGCGAGTGCCAGTGTGCTCTGCCCGGCGATCAGTACCGGTATGTTGTTAGGAAGTTCATGCTCGATCCTCTCGAGCCTGAGTTTCCTGAACCCCATCAGACCGTGTACGATGCCCCCAGAGGCAAGATCGGGGTTTATGCACTTAAGGTCACGGGTTATAGCTTCATCAAAGACAGATTTAATGTACTTTAATCGTTAAAAAAGTAAAAATTGAATGTACAATATTAATTGCCATATCATCAATTATTGTCTAATTATATATATTTTCTCTTATATATATAGTAAATCTATAAATAAACGTGAGTACTAAATCTAAGTATCCTAAAGTAAAAAAATAATAACCACATGCACATATTTAATATTATCTAATCTCATTAAATATAATAAAAATGTTATCAGGATCTTAACAACCAATTATGCGGACACCCCCACTACACTCGGAGCCTGCCTTAATGAGTTACAGATCCGCATGTGTTTTTCATGTGTTTTTATTAAACTTTGCCAACTATGTTCCCAGGAAATTTTGGTATGACATTCCACACTTTTTATTATATTATATGTGCTTGTCCATTTCAGCAAATTTCTTTATAATAATTACTATTGGTGCTTTTCTTTTGTACTAGTTGCGAACAAATTAATTTCTACCAACTAATGCACTATCTAATATTAACTCACATAAAACAAAACTTGAAAGTCATAGAGATGCCTTCTTACCGAATTTCCAACGCGCTTGAACGAGACCAAGCTCCGCATTATGATGAAGAAACGGGATAGTTTGCATGAGAAAATCAGGTTCCGGTTGAAAGTCAGCATCAAAGATGACCACATACTCACATTGTTTGGCATACTCATGCTTCAGTCCCTCTTTAAGTGCCCCAGCTTTATATCCCTTTCGGTTGTCCCTAACTTGATAGTGTATGTTCACTCCTTTGCTTTTCCAGCTTTGGCACTCCATTTCCACCATACCCTAATAATATAGAGGAATAATTATATACTTAGGGGAAAGTTAACATATAAAATAATTTAATGTACTAACTGTAAGAACAAATAGTGTAATTATATATACACGTATTGTAATTGTGTAATTCCATTGTACTGTAATTACATTAAGTTGTATTTACGCTACACTACTTGATTCTCATAATTAACACGTTAATTTAATTTGTTTTTTATTCAAACTCTGATACTTAAATCGTACTATTTTTTTTCCTAAAATAAAAAATATAAGTTATCAACCTTAACCAATGGATCTGTTGAATCATCAAGCACTTGGATCACAATTCGATCTGATGGCCATGATAGCCCACATGCTGCACCAATGGACAGCTGATAAACCTGTGTGCACATTTAATTAATTAATTAAATAATTAATAATAATAAACACAATTGGGAAAATAATAATAACAGGAATAGTAATAATAGTAATAATAATAACCTCTCTTTCATTAAACATTGGCACTTGAACAAGAACAAGAGGGTAAACAGAGTTACCCAACTCAATATCATCCTCAAACGGTTCCCATTTGTAGCGTTCTTCGGGTTTTTTACCGAACAATTTGTTACCCGCAACCACAATTGCCATGTAAACCTTTTCAGTGAACAACATGATGGACATCACCAGATTAATATACATAAAGATTCTCACAAATGGCACCACTAATAACATCTTGACTTGACCCCAGATCAGCATAATATGCCCTCCAATGTCATACTGTGAACCCACCAACAGGTCAGAAAGAAACTCCATAGTCAAATGCTTCATTATTTACTCTGTTTTTGTTGTTTTCACAAGAGAATGACAACAAAGAAAACAGAGTAAAAACAGAGTAAAACAGAGTACGCTGTTTTCTGTTCTGTTTTGTTTTGGAATTTGGAATTGAATTTTGATTTTTAGAAGAAGCCAAAGAAATGGGGTTTAAAGCATATACATTTTATGTTTGAACATGAAGCATTTATACATTTAGGATTATGTAAAGAGAGTGAAGATAAAAAGTGAAGGTCTCTGTTTTAGTGAGAAAAAAACAGAGGCAGAAAGAGACCAAGGAGAAAGATGAGAGGTGTGAGCAGAAAGAGAAAAAGACTATGGTTATAAAGGTAGAAATTATTGGTTTTTTTTTCGTAGTTGGGACAGTTGTATACAATTTTATTGTATGACTTTGATAATTATTATCCACATATAGTCCATGTGAGATATTGTTATTCTCTGTTTTGGGTAAATCCAATAACTTGAGTTCATATTATTTCACTAGTTTTATATCAATAATGTTGTAGGTGGTAGGTATAGACACGGGGATTAGAGCATTCTCATCCCTATTTCTATAATTACACTAAAAAACATTATATTTCTCTCTTCTGTTCAATTAAATAATATTTTTTTATACATTTATCATTACAGTTTTCCCTCTCATTTACTCACAACCAATCCAACAAATATTAAAAAATAAATAGGGACAAACAATGTTCCCCAAATTTACAAAAAAAACACTACATTTATCTCTCCACCATATAATTTACACTCACAACCCTACCCTATAATTTGCAAACTCCCCATACATAATTATAGGGGATGAGATGAGATTGCTGTTAATCATTGTTGTAGCAATGTAAGTTGCACAATAAGCCAATAGAACTGGACCAAAATATGTATTTCGGTTTGTACTCGGTTCCGTTTAATCAATATTTTAATCGTTTAGTAACTCACTTGTTGAAAAACCTGGTGTAATACCAATTTGAAGGACCCGAATGACTAATACGAAAATATAAGGGTGGTACAGAAGACTTTGATGGACAATTTAGAGGAGATTTAAAGTTAAAGGGGCAATATGCAATCTTGTTTTCTGAGAGTTATTTTATATTTATCTTAATGTTTAAGATAAAGTTTGTTTATTATTTAACTAATTTTATTTTGTTCAAGTAGAAATAGGACTTGGGTATTATATAAACCGATCAATAGTTTCATTTAGTTTGTATTTCATTTTCTTTTATTATTAATAGAAGTAGTCGCATAAGATTTATGCAATATCGTGTTAGATTTTGTTAATTCACTTGATCGAATAAGTTCAACAATTACATTAATTGTTGTTTATAACCTATTCCCTTTTAATGATTTTTTTATCATTTGGTCAAGTATTAATTAAGATGTTATGGATTTATAATTTGGTTTTATGGTTTTGTGACATTGACAAATTCTTGTTGGTTGATTATGACTAGCCCATGTGCAGCTAGAAAATAATACAATGCTATGCTTCATATTTGGCACTTCATTAGATCTTGGTGTCATGTACATCCCGTCTTCCCTTTGTCAAGTTTGGGATTTTTTATTATTTTTTTTTTTGAAAGGTAACTTTCTTTTGGGTTAGTTTGGGATTTACTCACCTTATATAACACAAACCCACTTTGTTTAATAAAAGAAGGAAAGTTCTAGAAGGCACTATTTTGACGACATTTTGTTGTATGTGGAAGGCGAGAAACAAAGCGATAGTTTTCAATGAAGAGATTATAGTTTCTAAAGTAGTGGAGGAGATAAAATCTTTGTGCTTTCTTCATAACAAATATAAGTCTTTTTCTGTTAGACAGATTGGTGTAATTTTTTTATTTTAATTGTTGTACTATGTTATATCATTTTAGCATCTAATGTTTTGCTAGTTAAGTTGTTTTAATAAAAGTTGCAGTTCATAAAATTAATTAAAAATGAGTGTTTTAATTTGCCCTTGTTTGATGTATTATATATAGTATAGATATAGATAGATATAGATATAGTTATTAAGCAAAAAAGATTTCAATGCATACACCTAATATTGCCTTGTTTAAATAATCAGTTGAGTTTATTATATGTATTCAATAGTTATAATGTTATTTTTTGGTTCATGTGTTTCATTTTCACTATCTAAATATGAACACACAAACTCATTTAGAATAATTAAAGAGTGCAATTATTTAAAGAGTGCTAAAAAGTGGAAAGGTTCACACAATTCCCACAAGGCATGTTTCACATGGATTTGCCTCTTTATGGTACAAATTCTCATATCCAATCATTTCGCTTCAACAAAATATTTAGATTAGATTACTTGTATTATTATCCACGCTTAGCGGCACGAACAAAATTAGCTTTGGTTAAAAGGGTCGTGTTCGGGTTTACTCGTTAATACGCAATCATGTTTAGATTCAATATCCAATCATTTCGCTTCAACAAAATATTTAGGTTAGATTACTTGTATTATTACCCACGCTTAGCGGCACGAACAAAATTAGCTTTGGTTAAAAGGGTCGTGTTTGGGTTTACTCATTAATACGCAGTCATGTTTAGATTCAAGTGTCTTAACTAACCTCATTTTTTTCCCAGAATGAGGCTAGTTCCTATTTAGTTTTGAACCATTTTCGGCTTGAACCAAGATGAACCATTTAAAATCGACTCGTTTATATTGGGTTAACTTGACCAATAATCTCCTAATTATAACAGTCTCGGTAAATATATATAACCATATGTTAAAAAGAGTATTATTATTATGAGTTTGTGGCTATCACTAACTTAATAATCAAACAAATCAAAAATAGAGGACATGAGAAAGAGAAAGTTGTTATGAATCACCACCGACAACCTTGCCGACAATATTGTATAACACCAAATTTCAAAGGCCAATTATATGACATTGTCTACCAATTATACAATCTTGTCTTCTAAATAGTATAGTTGGTTGTAATATATATATCATGTAAATGTAAGGGTAAAGATTATCCGAGACACATTCTCATATTTGCTATTATCATCTTCCTTTCATAATCATATTCAATATTCTTATAATTGTGGTGATATTATAACACGTTATCAGCACGAGCCGCTTATATCCTAACCAAGAAAGCAACAAAATGTCAAATATAGCAAAACTCGAATTCCCTGCACTCAACATTTCTGGAGAAAATTATATGTCTTGGACAGCAAATGTCAAAAGACATTTAAAATTTATGGATGTGTTAGACGTAATCCAAGAATACAATGATTGCTCTTGTAACACCCCGACCAAAGGCGGATTATACATCGGGGCGCCACATATTGTTTCATTACTCGTGACACTATTGGGTGTCAATATTTAATAAATACATTCATTCGCGCACGCGCAAAGTAAACAAGATAACATAAATCATCAAAAATCAATATATTATAAATCATAATATTCGAACAGCAAAAACTTGTCTTGATACATTTTAATCTAGGTCCAAAATAAAGAAAACTTCCTACGTGTCCACAAGCTCCAAAACAGCTACTGCAAACCTGAACATGTGTTAAAATAAAACGTCAAACACTTGCGTGTTGGTGAGAAATCAAGTTTAATACAATACATAGATAACAATAAATCTGCGCGCAACATGTGTATGTCTGGTTTTCAACAAGGGTGTAATCCGATCGGGACCAACTCTAAGATTCATAGACTGCCAGTGCTCACAATTGAGCTCACAAACAAGAAAGACTGTGCAAGTGTAAACAAAAGAGAAAATCATAAACGATAGTTCTCCCGTGTTCATCTAATGGTACCATGAGAACTGCGGAATAGACCGACAAGACGGTTAATGATCCACACATACAAATAAACAGCCAAGTCTACGTCCTCAACACATGGGATACTGCGCGACTAAAGTTCATAAACAGTTTAAGACTCTAAGTTTGTATGAACACATGAACATCCCAAAACATTAAAAGCAAAAAGGGATTAGATACGAGATTACTCACTTGATAAACGATGCGGTGTAAGATAAAGCAAGAACCAACTTTAAACAAGCACAAGTTAACCTATAAATAAGATTATTGTTTTAATGATCTGTTTTAAGTCTTGATTATAAGTTAGCATAATTAGTACGTAAATTATTATATATAATATATATTACCGGAAAAGCAGGGCAGAACAGGGAGGAAGACGGAGGCAGAGAGGAAGACGGCAGAGAGAGCAAGGAGGAGGTTAAATTAAGTGTTTGTGTGTGATGTGTTAGGAAAAATAAGATTATTATTTATAGGGAAACCCTAGGGAACACAATCCCTAGAAAAGAGGAAAAGATCTCCAAAAAGTAAAAGATTCCAAAAGCAAAAGATATCAAAAGATATGGCAGCTGCAGGGGACAAGAGAAAGCTGACAGGGAACAGTAAACAGGCATGGGAGGGTCAGATAAAGGTACTGGTCAAGCATGGAAAAGCAGATCTCAAAAGATAATGTCAGTCACTTTTTCTGTCAACCAATGGGGTTGGTGCGCATGCTGCGCCAAAAGTGGCTTTTTAGACAAAGCAGATTAGGTCAACGGCTCAAAAGATAAGATAACACAAAAGTAAACAGCTGGATTAAACAGAAGAAAAGACTCAAAGGGTTTAGCGCGAGAATGCTGGAGCGCGCGAGCGCGAAGGCAGACAGAACCAACCTTAACGCGTCGCGGGAAGAACTACATTTCTAAGCGCGCCGCGGGAAGAACTTCAATTCTAAGCGCGTCGCGAGAAGAACTATATTCCTTAGCGCGTCGCGGGAAGAACGGTATCCATAGCGCGCCGCGGGAAGAACTAAAATCCTTAGCGCGCTGCGGGGACAGTTCGTCTCGCGTATCGCAGTAACAGGTGGTCTTCACGCAGGCTTCCTTGTAAGGAGTCTGGCGCGTGGAGCTGCGCAGACAACCTTAGGCGGGAAGGAACAAAGGACGGGTTCAAGGCTTAAGGGCGGGACGGCGACAAGAGGGAAAAGAAGGCGGAAAGAGAGAAGAGGGACGGGACGGCGGAAAGAAAGAGAGAGAAAGAGGCGGGAAGGAAAATGTATTATTAAAAGTAAAATATAAGTATAAATAAATATTAAATCATAAAAGAAAGAGATCGGGTCAGAGAAACGGGTACCTGGGTCGGGTCGGATCGGGGCAGATGTCACAGCTCTGACCAGGATAAAGCAAGAGCTGATGTTTTCATCCATAAACATATTGATGAATTACTACAGCATGAGTATTTTAATTATGATAACCCATATATGATATGAGAAGATTTGAAAAGCAGATTCGGTCATCTAAAGGAAGTTTTACTTCCTACTTCTAGAGATGAATGGAACAGTCTTAGGTTCCAAGATTTTAAGAGGGTAAATGATTACACATCTGCTTTATACCGAATTTGTTCAAAGCTAGAATTTTGTGGGTATCCCGTAACAGAGGAAGAAAAGTTAGAGAAAACTTTCTCCACGTTTCATGCATCAAATATAAACTTATAAACACATTATCGTTTGCAGAATTTTAAGAGATACTCTGATCTAAATGCATTACTCCTTGTAGCAGAGAAAAATAATGAATTGTTGATGAAAAATCATCAATCTCGTCCCACGGGTTCATTAGCAATACCAGAAGCACATGTTGGTCACAAAAGTTCTCATAAAAATTCTGATCATAAATGGGAACAAAGTCGAGGACGAGGCCGTGGACGTGGAGGTGGTCATTTTGACAAAAGGCATTTTTATGATCGTAAGCATCCATTCAAATGGAACAATAACTCTTACGGTCGTGGTCGTGGTCGTAACCAGAGAGCCAATAATTATCATGTCCCACACAATACCAATTCCAACCACCAAAATAAATGGAATGAAGCTGGTAGGTCCGAAAACAATGGCACTTCATGTTTTAGATGTGGAAGTACAGACCACTGGGCAAAGGCTTGTCGCACAGCTCCACATCTGTGTGAACTGTACCAAGCCTCTCTAAAAGGAAAAGAGAAAGAAGTGAACCATGTTGATAACTTTAATAATATCAATGCTGAGCTAAGCGTTGAGGACTCTGGGGTAGAACTTTGAAACAAAGTTGCTTGACCACTATAATTAGATGCAGTTATTAAGTGTGTTCTCATTATCTTTAATTATGTGGTTCCTCTTTCATGTACTATTTGTGTTTCAATTAAATAAAGTTCTTATTAAAATATCATATGTCTTCGTTATACACTTATTTTTTTTTCTTAATATTTTTCAAGATTTAAAATGAAAATCACCGGAGCACAAGATCAAACAAATGAAGAAGATATATGTATAGCGGATAGTGGAGCCACGCATACTATACTTAGATCTAAAAAATACTTTTATAAACTGAAACCAACAAAAGGGATCATCAATACAATATCAGGTCCTACAAACTTGATAGAAGGAGTGGGAAAAGCTAATTTAGCATTACCAAATGGTACAAAACTCAAAATAGAAAATGCTTTATTTTCCCCAAAATCAACAAGAAATTTGTTGAGTTTCAGAAACATATATCATAATGGATATGATACTCAGTCAAGGACTGTTAGTAATGAAAAATATTTGCATATCATAAGCAAAGATCAAATATTGGAAAAATTGCCAATGCTCCATTCTGGTTTGCATTATACATATATAAATATGCCTCAAGCACATATGGCAGTCAAAGAAAATTGTTGCGATTCTGGTATCATAAACTTATGGCATGACAGATTAGGCCATCTAGGATCCACAATGATGAAAACGATCATTGAAAATACACATGGGCATCCACTGAAAGGTCAAAAGATCCATAAAATAGATAAAATGCCTCAATGTACATCTTGTTCTCTTGGAAAATTAATTACAAGGCCTTCGCCATTAAAAGTCGATAAAGAAACACCAATGTTTCTTGAAAGAGTTCAAGGTGACATATGTGGACCAATTCATCAACCATGTGGACCATTTAGATACTTCATGGTCTTAATAGACGCATCCAGCAGATGGTCTAATATCTCTTTATTATCGACTCGTAATGTTGCTTTTGCAAAATTTCTTGCTCAAATTATCAAATTACGTGCACATTTTCCGGATTATACCATTAAAAGAGTAAGGCTTGATAATGCGGGAGAATTTACATCACATGCTTTTGATGATTATTGCATGTCTGTGGGGATTGTTGTAGAACACCCTGTTGCTCATGTACATACACAAAATGGCTTAGCCGAGTCGTTGATCAAACGCCTACAGCTAATAGCTAGACCATTAATAATGAGGACAAAACTCCCTGTTTCTATTTGGGGTCATGCAATTATGCATGCTGGATCATTAATCCGCGTGAGACCAAGTGCAAATCATAAATACTCTCCCACGCAACTTGTTTCTGGAAATGAGCCAAATATCTCTCATCTTAGAATTTTTGGTTGTGCTGTGTATGTTCCTATTGCACCACCACAACGCACAAAAATGGGTCCCCAAAGAAGGTTGGGAATATATGTTGGATATGAAACATCTTCCATCATAAGATACCTTGAACCTTTAACAGGTGATGTATTTACCGCACGTTTTGCTGATTGTCATTTTGAAGAGACAATGTTCCCGACATTAGGGGGAGAAATGAAAAAGCAAGAAAGAGATATATCATGGTGTGTGCCATCATTGTTACACCTAGACCCAAGATCAAAAAAAAGTGAGACAGAGGTTCAAAAAATAATACATCTACAAGAAATTGCAAATCAGTTACCTGATGCATTTACTGATATAAACAGGGTCACTAAATCTCATATACCAGCTGCTAATGCTCCAGCTTGAGTTGAGATTCCAAGCAAGCAAAACCATAATAATGCACCTCATGAATCTCAAAAACGTTTAAAACGTGGAAGGCCAATAGGTTCAAAGGATAAAAATCCTCGAAAAAGAAAGGGTTCTGAGAAGGATACTGACCCTAAGGAAGGAATGATTGACAAAACCTTCCCTCAGGAAAGAATAAATGATATAACATTTCCTCAGGAAGAAATAAATGATTCCAATAAAGAATTGTCAATAAACTATGGTAAATCACATATAATGTGGGATCGAGATGAAATGGAAAATATTGATGATATATTTTCTTATTCTGTGGCAAGCGATATCATGGAAGAAAATGATGACTCTGAACCAAAATCTTTAGATGATTGTAAAAATCGACAAGATTGGAACAAATGGAAAGATGCTATGCAAGCTGAATTAAACTCACTAAACAATCGAAAGGTTTTTGGACCTATTGTCATTACACCAAAGTCAATGAACCTGTAGGATATAAATGGGTTTTTGTGAGAAAACGAAATGAGAAAAATGAAGTTACAAGATATAAAGCAAGACTTGTAGCTCAAGGTTTTTCTCAGAGGCCATGAATTGACTATGAAGAAACGTATTCTCCTGTCATGGATGCTATTACGTTTAGATATTTAATCAGCTTAGCAGTCTCTAAAAATTTAGAGATGCGCCTTATGGATGTTGTCACAGCTTACTTGTATGGATCACTAGATAGTGACATCTATATGAAAATTCCCGAAGGATTTAAACTCCCCGATGCAATAAGCTCAAAGCTTAAGGAAATGTATTCCATCAAATTACAAAGATCCTTGTATGGACTGAAACAATCTGGAAGGATGTGGTACAATCGTTTGAGTGATTATTTGATAAGCAAAGGATACACAAATAATCTTATTTGTCCATGTGTCTTCATCAAGAAGACAACATCAGGATATGTGATCATAGCTGTGTATGTTGACGATCTAAATTTAATTTGGACAAAAAAAAAATTAATGAAGCAATTGCTCTTTTAAAGAAAGAATTCGAAATGAAAGATCTTGGAAAAACCAAATATTGTCTTGGTTTACAAATTGAGCATATGCATAATGAGATACTTGTGCATCAGTCAACTTATACTGAGAAACTCTTAAAACGTTTCAATATGGACAAAGCAAATCCTTTAAGCACACCGATGGTTGTTAGATCACTCAATGTTGACAATGATCCATTTCGTCCTTGCGAAGATAATGAAGAGATTCTTGGTCCCGAAGTACCATACCTCAGTGCAATTGGAGCACTTATGTATCTTACTAACTGTACAAGACCTGACATTTCTTTTGCAGTTAATTTATTGGCAAGATTCAGTTCATCCCCTACTAAAAGACATTGGAATGGCATTAAACATATTTTTCGGTATTTAAAATGAACTGTTGATTTAGGTTTATTTTATCCTAACGATTCAAAAGAAGGGTTAGTTGGTTATGCAGATGCAGGTTATTTATCTGACCCCCATAAAGCAAAATCTCAAACTGGATATGTATTTAAGAATGGAGGAACTGCGATTTCATGGCATTCTCAGAAACAAACACTCATTGCAACATCTTCAAATCATGCTGAAGTCATTGCATTGCATGAAGCTTCAAGAGAATGTGTATGGTTAAGATCTATGTCACGACACATATTGATTTCTTGTGGACTAGAGAAAGATCGAATTCCAACTCCTATCTATAAAGATAATGCAGCTTGTGTCTCGCAAATGAAGGAAGGATATATCAAAAGTGACAGAACAAAGCATATACCACCAAGATACTTTGAGTATACTCGAGACCTTATTAAAGACAATCAGGTTGAAATGAGATATGTCCAGTCCAGCAACAACTCAGCTGATCTTTTCACAAAAGCACTTCCCACAGCAACATTCAGGAAACATGTTCATGATATTGGCATGCGCCATGTACGAACAATGTAACGACCTGCAATTTGAGGGGGAGCTATATACTGCACTCTTTTTCCCTTAGCTAAAGTTTTTTCCCATTGGGTTTTCCTTTAGCAAGGTTTTTAATGAGGCAGTACTTCAAGACCCCGAAGTTTTGAAATGGTGTCATCCAAGGGGGGAGTGTTATGAATCACCACCGACAACCTTGCCGACAATATTGTATGACACCAAATTTCAAAGGCCAATTATATGACCTTGTCTACCAATTATACAATCTGTCTTCTAAATAGTATAGTTGGTTGTAATATATATATCATGTAAATGTAAGGGTAAAGATTATCCGAGACACATTCTCATATTTGCTGTTATCATCTTCCTTTCATAATCATATTCAATATTCTTATAATTGTGGTGATATTATAACAAGTTCATATTATTTCACTAGTTTTATTTCAATAATGTTGTAGGTGGTAGGTATAGACATGGGGATTAGAGCATTCTCATCCCAATCCTTATCCCTATCTCTATAATTACACTAAAAAACATTATATTTATCTCTCATGTTCAATTAAATAATATTTTTTTATACATTTATCATTACAGTTTTCCCTCTCATTTACTCACAACCAATCCAACAAATATTAAAAAATAAATAGGGACAAACAATGTTTCCCAAATTTACAAAAAAACACTACATTTATCTCTCCACCATATAATTTACACTCACAACCCTACCCTATAATTTGCAAACTCCCCATACATAATTATAGGGGATGAGATGAGATTGCTCTTAATCATTGCTGTAGCAATGTAAGTTGCACAATAAGCCAATAGAACTGGACCAAAATATGTATTTCGGTTTGTACTCGGTTCCGTTTAATCAATATTTTAATCGTTTAGTAACTCACTTGTTGAAAAACCTGGTGTAATACCAATTTGAAGGACCCGAATGACTAATACGAAAATATAAGGGTGGTACAGAAGACTTTGATGGACAATTTAGAGGAGATTTAAAGTTAAAGGGGCAATATGCAATCTTGTTTTCTGAGAGTTATTTTATATTTATCTTAATGTTTAAGATAAAGTTTGTTTATTATTTAACTAATTTTATTTTGTTCAAGTAGAAATAGGACTTGGGTATTATATAAAACGATCAATAGTTTCATTTAGTTTGTATTTCATTTTCTTTTATTATTAATAGAAGTAGTCGCATAAGATTTATGCAATATCGTGTTAGATTTTGTTAATTCACTTGATCGAATAAGTTCAACAATTACATTAATTGTTGTTTATAACCTATTCCCTTTTAATGATTTTTTTATCATTTGGTCAAGTATTAATTAAGATGTTATGGATTTACAATTTGGTTTTATGGTTTTGTGACATTGACAAATTCTTGTTGGTTGATTATGACTAGCCCATGTGCAGCTAGAAAATAATACAATGCTACGCTTCATATTTGGCACTTCATTAGATCTTGGTGTCATGTACATCCCGTGTTCCCTTTGTCAAGTTTGGGATTTTTTATTATTATTTTTTTGAAAGGTAACTTTCTTTTGGGTTAGTTTGGGATTTACTCACCTTATATAACACAAACCCACTTTGTTTAATAAAAGAAGGAAAGTTCTAGAAGGCACTATTTTGACGACATTTTGTTGTATGTGGAAGGCGAGAAACAAAGCGATAGTTTCCAATGAAGAGATTATAGTTTCTAAAGTGGTGGAGGAGATAAAATCTTTGTGCTTTCTTCATAACAAATATAAGTCTTTTTCTGTTAGACAGATTGGTGTAATTTTTTTATTTTAATTGTTGTACTATGTTATATCATTTTAGCATCTAATGTTTTGCTAGTTATGTTGTTTTAATAAAAGTTGCAGTTCATAAAAGTATAAAACATAAACTCCATATGTGAGAGCTTGTATCGTATGACCTGTTTCCACTCCAAATAAAAGAAAAATACCGAATATGAGAAGCAACATTATGTAAGAACACATGCATATATATGTAATAAAATATCAAAATAGAAGCTCATGTGTACCTTGAAAATTGGTTGCCTTTCCTTATCAAGTGGTCCTTCTTTGAAGCTCATGTTATGGTAAAGAGTCATATTTACCGGTGGCCGATTAAGAGTATAAACTTGGTTCCTTGTGTATTGTCTCTTGGAGACTAGAGATAATTTTAAATTGTCAAAAGTGGGCCAGTGCTTTTCTGCACATACTAACTTAGTGTTAAAAAACAGGAAAAAAAAAATGTTCAATGCACATATAAACACAAAAACAAAGCAACACAACGACCTTAAATTGCTCTTGTTTTTGCATAAAGTTTAAGCACTAATTGTACTATATAAATCAAATTAACTAAAATGGAACAAAAGTTATTTTTTTTTGGTGCACGATTACCACCTTTTATATTTCATAGAAACATCCAAACGATTTACAATGAAGTGGCAGGTAAGCGGGCAACAAGCTGCGCTGCAACCCCCTTTTGGATAGCACTAATAAAAAGTTATGAATTGAAGAATAAATTGTCTTACTGTTTTGTATAGTCAGTGGCGAAACTTGGATGAAAGCACGGAGGAAGCGAGACTCAATACATATAAAAGAATTCTTAAACAATGGGGTTTGGGCTCAAATCTTCAGACGAAAACAGTAAATTTATGCTAGTGACCAATGCTTCGCTCATATTTATGGTAATGTACTTGATGTGAAATTTAATATTGAAAAAAATTGTATTAGTATTTTCTTTTTTACTTACTGTGAAACAGTTGAATAAATTAATATTCATGATAGAATATGTTATGTGTTATTCATACACCCTTTACAGGGTGTATATAAGGTTTAAATGTGTGTTAAAAGGGTGTGTGAATAACCAAAAAGGGTGTATGAATAATCATTGCCTAGAATATTGCTTAAGCAAATAATATTAATATTAATAAAATGATATAACAAAAGTACAATAATTGATGCAATCAGTCAGATCTTCAAAATAAATAGAAAAACGATTTCATATTTTTGTAGGAACACAATGGGAACGTGTTTGTGTTCTTTTACATCAAATCGAGTTCTAATATATGTAATGACCCACTCTAAAACCTTTAGTTTCTCTTTAGGTTAAAATGGTATTGGAGTCGTTTCCTGAAAATGGAAATATTGTGAAGGAACTAAAAGAAGTTAGTAAGAACATTTATCCACGTGACCATATGTAATCTACATTTGAGATCACCGATATAGACACAATCCGGAGGTTTGAGTGAAATTATTTTGTATATGGTTATGTAGTTGAGTGGCTTGAGTGAAATTATTTATAAACAAAGGCACACGGGTAACAATTTGTCCCGAGTTTTTATTATTATGTTTAGAAATTAATTAATACGATATAAAAATAAATAATTACACGAAAACACATAGATAAGTACATACACGAATGTTATATTTAATTACTAGTGAATGTTTAGATCTAGAGGGCCGTCTCATATCCTATACAGGGCTCGGCCAGTATTTAGGGTACGGTTTATGTGAGGGCATAAAATTAAAAAAATAAATTTATATATATACATATAAGAGATATTGGATTTAGTAATCCAAACTTTGGCTTATTGGTCAGTATTAATCTCAACTTAAGAAAAATCTCTAAATTATTCCCAACTTTTACGCTATTAGCTTTCACTAAACCTTTTCTTAACGAGAACTAACCCGATTACACTTAATTGTATTGAACAACACTAAAAACACTAATATTTTTTTGGTCACCGTGACTCCTTTAATATTGTTAAGAGTAAAACCAAAATACCAAAAAACAAAGACCCTACACCTCTACAAATACTAACTTTAACTAATCTCTTATTTCAGCTCTAATTCCTAACAATACTCAAACAATTAATAAATATAAGCTCTATATCTAACTCTAATAATTATCTTCTAACAATAACTAACTGTTAATTTATTCTATACTCGTCATCTTCTTTTATCTTTAAACTCTTTAAGATTCACTCATTGTATTTAGAGGGGAATGGGCACTAATGGGTATTACCCATGCATTGGTCAATCATGTGCTGTCACTTCATTTCTACCCTTAATTACCCATAAACCAGAAACTTACAGGAAACACCTACCCACAAGTACCCTATAACTTTATTAATACATTTAATTCTTCAATGGTCAATAATAAATCAATGTTGTGTGGCAAACCTTTGCCATGATATGAAGCCATACACTTTACCCACATGGGATGGGGTGGTGTTGTCATGTGGTTTGAAAGCCATACACCCTACCCATATGGGTGCCCCTTCCCCTCTTATTGATTGTTTGTTCTTAACCCTCGTACGTGCATATGAGAAATCAAGATTATATCCTTCACATACGTCCCACGATTTGCTAGTACTATACATGCGGGCCCGCCAGAGGAATGAACGGCACAAATACCGTCGTATACATCGGTAAATGTGAATCATAAATGAATATAATACGAAAAGTTGATAAGCATAAATGAATAGCACACGAAAAGTTTATAAACATAAATGCACAACGTGATGCATGTGTTGTCTATTTAACCAAACAAATGTAACTTTGAGTTCACATTGGTTCATGATATGCAAAGGCGCAAGTATGAACAAAATTTCCATCAAAAAGTTAGTTAAATGTTTACTGTTTAGTTATCTGATCAATAAGACTGATGAAGTAGTAAAGTAGCAATTAGTTAGCGACACCAATTAACAACCATGATCGTGGCTTTAATAAATCAATCTACCGACAAATGAGCTGTCATATCAAACCCAAATCGGTACTAAAATGCAAGACACATAGATTTTATCACAAATCTATTGATCCCAAAAGATTTTTTTTATATTATTATAATAATATATCATTTTATGGTCCAATGATATAGGAGATGATGGCTAATACTTGGGATTTTAATATCGAAATCCAATTTAAAGGAGTTTTCTAATATTGATGGGTTTCCTCTTAATGGTGTTTTTGGTTAAGTCAGAATTTATATGTCAAAATCAGTATGAAAAGTTGACATCCAATTTTATAAAGCCTTACTCGGGTATCGCCGTTCAAAATAAAAATTATCTTTTTATTCGCACTAAAGTCTAAGATTAGAATTTCAGCTTTTTTAACTTTACAGATGGACATGCTGGATAACAAACATCTATGGAGATAGGTAGATATATCATATCCACTCATTTGGACATGTTGCACAGGAAGGAATAAAAATATTGTAACGTCATGATATTCGCATATTGACATGAGCCATGAGAGGTATGTGCCTGTCAAGATACATGTGATCGTGGGTAATTGTATTGTATGGGTTATTTTGTCTGATGTTACTTTAAAAATAGAGACCGGATAAAATAATTGCATATACTAGTTTATATTTTGTTTGAATTACAAAAAGTAAAAGACCCAAACATGGTGTGAATCCTCATACTATCATACTCTCGCAACTGTCATTCTCCTTCGCCCTGGCCAATTGGGAATTCCAGACTTTTCGTTATACTTTTATTGTATTATAATAATAACATTGGTAATATGATTACGACATACTAAAAGCTACGCGTGTGCAAAATCAGGTCAGTTGGTTATAGAGGCTTAACTGTAACCGAGTTTCAGTTATGAAAGATTGTTTAACCACAATCAGTTAGACCATAATTGATGTATATTTTTTCTTTGCTCCAAATAAAAGTGATTCCAGCAAAGAAAACTCATGAGCAACGTGGCGTAAAGGACTAGAAGCCATTTTATTATCCCTGTTTTCGACTTGTAAGTTGTATGATCACACCTGTTTATGCTGTTAGGCCAAGTGTAGTAGGCGAATACGGGCGAAATCCGGCGCTAACACCCCCCCCGGCCCGATTTTTGGGGCGAGAAGGGGGGGGGGGGAGAGGATTATTTCTCGCCTGATTGTGTTTGGGATATATTATTAGTATTATAATATGGTGTGTGTGATATATATATAGGGGTGGGTTAACGTACAATAATGACTTATCATACATTAGGTACACGACATTCCAGAGCGTTTGAGTAAAAAACGAGCGGTGGCAATTTCGTAAATAACCCAACAGTAGTTCGCGATCAAAATTCGTCGATTACAAATCAACTCTGATCCAAATTCGGAGCTTGCCGCTCAATCTAATTCAATTTCTAAACTCTAATCACAACTTAAAGTATGAAATCTCTAAAGTCAAAAACCAAAATTGAAATAGAACGTCCCTGAACATTAAAAATCTTCAAATTGATCAAAATATGATGATTTAATCAATCGAATTGATGTGTAAGTGGCTTTAGAATCATCAATCGATTATGAAAATACAAATTAACACACTTAATTGAGCTATGATTAGGATTCATGTTAAAACGTTCTGCTCAAAGTTTAAACGTTCTGACCAAAATAAACACCAAAATTGATGATTTAATCAATCGAATTGATGTGTAAGAGGCTTTAGAATCATCAATCGATTATGGAATTGCATAAATAACGCACTCAATCTAGCTCTGATTAGGGTTCAAAATATTATGTTTAAATGTTCTGAAACAAAACTGAAGACCTTTAAACGTTCTGACCAAAAAAGAGCATCTTTAAACGTTCTAATATGTTCAATGAAGTTCTGGGTGTTCAAAAAACAATGAACATCTTTAAAACTTTATAATACGTTCTAAGAAGTTCAGGTTGTTAAAAAAAGTTTAGAAGTTCTGATAAGTTTAGAAGTTCTAAGAAGTTCTGGGTGTTAAAAAAGTTTAGAAGTTCTGATAAAATTTAGAAGTTCTAGGAAGTTCTGGGTGTTCAGAACTTCTAAAACTAATAAAAAAATGAAACACCTGTAAACATGAAATTGAACACTGAAATTACTTTATTTAATCTCATAATCATCAAGCAATCGTCAATCGACCGTTAATTTGATCATTGATTCGATCATATGAACAAAATATGAAACGTCTGCAATTGGGTTTCTGCAAATGGCGCTTAAAACTTTAAACGTTCAGTTGAAACCCATCACTCAAAACTCAAAATTGATCAATTGAAACTTCAAATTGATAATTAATTGGACCAATTTCAAAGTTTAATTGGTCAATTAGTTCAACAATTTCAATTTCAATTGGTCAATTTTATCAATAGGTCGTGACGGAGGAAGATGGTGTACGATGGACAGAATCATTGGATGGTGGACGGTGGACAGGATCATTGGATGGTGACGGATTGTTAAACGGTCATGTTGAAGGTGGACGAAATCGATGGGAGCAACGATTTGATGAATATTACAATATTGCCACCGCGTGTTATTTGAAATCGACGGGGATGCGAGTCGCGTACGTAATGCACGATTATGGATTATTGTATTGGATCCTTTATCTATATATATATGTATGTATTTGTGTGTGTGTGTAGGGCTACAACACCATTACGTACACCTTAAAAACAAAAATATACCCTTTGCTGACTGGGCGCCACGTGTCGCAATTTGCCCCAATTTGTTCATTCACTGCATATAGCCTTAGGTGGAAATATAAAAATTAGTATATGAAGATAAGGGCAGAAGCAAAACAGTGCATTTATGTCAATAGGATTAGTAACATTATTTTTTACCTTTTAACCAGGGGCGTTAAGGAAGTGTTTGGGATTGCTTATTTTCACCAACATATAACTTATTAATTTTTTGTGATTCATATGAGATTCAACCGTCCAAACTCCAAACCGAAAGAAACTTGGCTGCATATGAGATTTAAATGCTCGGCTTGGTTTGGTTGATCATATTCATTTAAGCATAACCGATCGGTTTTGTCAGTTATGATTAATTTTGGTTTATTTTTTCGGGTAACTATATTTTGTTTTCAGTTATGTTTCGAGTTTTGTTCACCTAAATGAAATCCTTGCGTTTAATGTTGTTTTACTCGAGTAAATGGTTATTTTAAGTGTTATAACCTATCTTTCTTTACGTAAATTTGATCAGGTGCCGACTGGTTTTTAAAAGATTCATCACAAACCCAATTCATGTTCTTGAAAAAAAAAGTTATTAATTTCTAATCTACTCGTCGTATTGCGGTATTTCTATAATTTATGGTTTTAAAAATCATTTTTTTATCTATACTATATATATAATACAACAAATAAGGGTAAATTAAGACATCCATTTTTAAGTAATTTACAACACTTAAAGCATGATGTACATGTGTTAGTAAGGGTAAATATGTCTTTCAAACACAATTTATTCAACTTACAAGTTTGGTCCCTCATCTTTAACCATATTATGTTTTTAATTTAACTTGTAAACTAACTTCCCACCCATGATTTTTAAACGACTATAGCCTTTTCATACGCTAATATTTTTATAAACAAATTGCACCATAAAAACGAGCATTTTATTCTCTTTAATTTGGATATAATATTGTTGTAATTTTTTTTCATTTTAAATAAATTAATATGTTACGTATGGGTGTTCAGTGTCGGTTTTGATGGTTTTTAAGTTAAACTTGTGAGTCCAAACGTTAATACCGATTTTTTTTCGTCCAAAACCAAACTCAACCATTGAAAGTTGAAACCGAATCGTTACTAACGGCCTGATTCTGGTTTGGTTTCACAGTTTAAACTTTAATAATAAATTTAGTTTAAAATAATTAATAATGTAAATGTACCGTAAATGTTAACTAAAACCAACATAATATGATACTTGAGATGATCATAAATAAAAAATGATAATTTTAACCACATAAATGGTAAATATTAATGGAAGATTTAGGACGCGAAATAATAACAACAAATATTACAAAAGGAATCATGCTGCAATTAGTTTAATTTACAGTCTTTTCTGGTTTCATATGGTCGGTTGCCCTTACAAACCGAAAGTAAAAAAGAAAGAGAAGTCAAACCAATGACCGGTTTAAACGATTTCAAGGTTTTAACCGAACCATAAACACTTATATTTGTACGTGATTAATAGGTTCAAACACCCGCTGCATCGCGCGGGCACCCGTCTAGTGGTTTGAAAAATGTAAAAATTTAGCTTTGAAAATAAAAAATAAATCGACAGTGCCAAAAAATTTGTGAAATTCCTTATATTTTTTTACTACTACTTTAACTAATTTGACTAGTTTGATGATCTTTTCATGTTATATATTTTTTTTTACTTGACCCGTTTTAATCCTACCTGTTTTGGTCTGATCCATTTATTGCCTTCATTCACAAGAATTCATGGTTCAACGGACCATTGTACATGTGTATATGTTTGTATATGCTTCTAAATCAACCTTGTTTTACTTTAAACTTGTCATTTGTCATAAACAAAAAATATTGAGGAATCGACATTTAAATGAGTATTCTTTTTGTTACAACAATGAATCATAGATAGTTCAAAAGATTCTCATAGACCACAATTCTTGTCATTTTTGTACAACGACAACAAGTATATGTTTGACGTTAAACATTTATAACTAAACGATTCAACATCATTAATGAACTTTTAACACAATATTTTAAACATACATGAACCACGAGGGTATATATATATATATATTTTTTGACATAAAAAAAACTGGCATCCAAATTGATGTCCATAGCAACAAGATGTATTAGTTATCAAGTTGTCCTTTTGCGAATCATAAATTTTAATGTTTCAAAAATCCAAAACCGAAAAATAATGTTTATTAGATAGAAGGGAGTGAAAGTTTGGTCCACGTTTGTTTTTAAGTAGCCGTTCTCAGATTGCGATGTGTTAGAATTTATAAAGCGAATCGAAAACAAGCATTGTGAAATGGGATCATGACACCTTCACCTATATTTTTACTTTTTTATGGGAAAAATCAACAAAATACCAAAGTTTAACTATTCATTAAACAATAATTATTTTTAAATAACTTTAACATAAAGTTAAACATCAGTTGATGTCAAGAACCAAATGTATTACGTTTACATAAATAACGAGACCAAAGGTTAGACTTCTCGTACATACAACTACATAGTCTCTGTTTACATAACACTTAAGGCTTGTTTATTAGACCTCTTAGTGATTCCATTAAAATACTATATCTGAATCAGTTAGAGGTATAGTGTAGTTGGTTAACAAAAAATATACATCTTAATAGCTTATGAAGCCTCTTAAAGATTAAGTTTCAAAAACATATTGAATAATTCATAGGTTTTAATTTCATGATTTGTTATATTATGTGTTCAAAGTGTATAAAGTATTGGCAAATAGGGTATGCAAATAATTACACTAACGAGTCATGAATGAGTTGGAAGGCAGAAAATGAATATGTTGAACTTAATTTGTTGATGTATAAAAGAGTGTGTTGAATAAATAAAAAAAGATACTAATATTTGTTGGGTGAAATCATTGTATATTATGTATACTAATTACACATGTTGGCTCGTAAATAAGCTATGTACAATAAACCTTAAAGTCAAACAGTCAAGTTGGTGACATAAGTAATAGAGCTCATAGAGTCATAGGGTCAAATATAAGATCATCTTTACACCTATCTTATGATATCATATACGAATTACTATGATGTTTGCAATGTTATTATAAATTGTTATGAGAAAGGGTGATATTGGGAGTTTTTTATTCTATGAATCGTAGACAAGAAAGATTAGCTAACTAATATGAGTACTAATTATCTATAGAGGTTGCTATGAATATTATAGTTGAACCGAAATCTCGTTGGTTGAAACACATCATAAGTATTATAAAGAAAGAAGGGGGATATTGTTTATATACATAATCTTCTTATATCGAGTAGGTTGCATGATAATGATATGGGAAATGCTAATAATGTGGATTGGATATAAAGTAGGAACAAATCATGACATGAAAAAATATTTAGAAGACTGGCCATGTGATTAAATACAATTTAAAAACGATGGTAGCTATCTTCTTACCAACAAAAGTATTTTTTACAATTCACTCTAAGGCCATGGGGTATACTAACGTTTACAAAGTCAACAAGAAGTTGATAGACTATAAATATAAGAGGTTAAAACTTTAAAGTGAATAGCATATGCGGATTTTACGACACAAAACTCTAGAAACAGACATTCCATTTATATGATAACATGACGTCAACGATTTTTTATTTTTTTTAACAACTAATTTAGATGATTAACGAGTCACTAGCTCATCCGCTTATCTCCATTCTCCGAGTAACGAAGATCACTCTCAATCAGAATAATCCCCCAATTTTATTATTTTATTTTTTATGTCACTTGTAGGACTTGCACCTCAAACCTCTCTTTTTTTATAAATTAAAAATTGTTTCACAAGTAGGTTTTGGTAATAGAAGAAGAAGATTACGACTTTTTCTAGGTGGCGTACTTCAACCACTTGACACTTGAGTTAGATAGTGGCAAATCTATAACATAATTTTAGAGGTCACACATATTTTGATATTTGTTTTTACCGTACATTAAGAAAAAATATGTATTTTTATCAATTTTGCGGAAAAAAATCGAGTGTACCGGCTTCCAGTAACTTGTTTCACTCATACCGCGCCTGGTAATGCGTTTCTTGCGTCCTGGGCTTGGTTTCACGTTAAGCGCGTACCGGCACATGGTCACACGTTTTAGGCGTATTGGCGCCCGATAACGCGTTTCATACCTTCGCCCGATTATATAAGTTATGCACTTTAAGTTTTAATTAAATTGTATGATTTTAATCATCTTGTACTTTTAATAAAACTTTGAAAAGTGAAGTTTTGGGCTTTTAATTTTTTTTGAAAGGTAGCGTTATATAATTTCAGATGTTACGTGACACATAACACGTTAAAAAATCCACTTAGCTTATGTTAAAAAATCCACTTAGCCAGAAAAGTTAAGGGGTAGTGAGTGTTACCCCTTCTTATAAGCTATGTTCGCACCCGAAGCTAGGGATGATTTGCGGTGTCGACGATTAAAATCGTGTTTTTTTTTTATTTAGAAAAGGGTTAAATGCTTTTGGAAGATTGAATTATGTTTAAGAATGTAGTCTGAATTCATTATATTAATATATCTTACACAAAAAAAAATATTCTTTCATAAAAATATTATTTTTGTTAAGTTAACTCTATCCTATATATATATCCACGTATATATACACACACAGTGACACAGTCCATCATTTCAAAATAGAAGGGGTGGATTCAAATTCTTGTAAGTGTAAGGTTACTTAGGATGTGTTTGGGATTTCTTATTTTTCTCTTTTTATAACTTATAATTGTTGAATAAGTCCTTTTTTTGTTAACAAAGTGTTTGGGAACACATAACACTTTTTTTCATTTCTCCTTATAAACAAAGTCAAAATAATTGTTTTCAATAAGTTGGAGTTTACTAACTTATCTACTTATAGGATTAGAATACCCATTACACTCTTCTATGTTCCATCCCACCCATTGTTAACTTATGTCCTTTTTGGTCAGTTAAATCAATAAGTTAAACAAAATAATTTTTAAAAAACAACTTATTGTCTTATGTTAATCCAAATACTTTTTGAAAACTCCTTGTTAGAAAGTAATAAGACCTTTTCAACTTATCACAAAAAGACATTTTTATCGTAAATAAGGAATCCCAAACACCTTCTTAGAAATTATGAAGAAATAAATTTGGTGTTCAAATAAATTTAAGGCTATGCTTCGTAGTAAATGGTAACTTTTTGTTACCTCACAAAACAATCGTGTAGATGAAGAATAATTATTTTATTATTGTTTGTCTATTGTTGGAACCACATATTCATGCCACATACAATTACACATTTCTCCAAATATCTACTTTTTGTTATAATATCACCACAATTGTAAGAATATTGAATATGATTATGAAAGGAAGATGATAATAGCAAATATGAGAATGTGTCTCGGATAATCTTTACCCTTACATTTACATGATATATATATTACAACCAACTATACTATTTAGAAGACAAGATTGTATAATTGGTAGACAAGGTCATATAATTGACATTTGAAATTTGGTGTCATACAATATTGTCGGCAAGGTTGTCGGTGGTGATTCATAACACTCCCCCTTGGATGACACCATTTCAAAACTTCGGGGTCTTGAAGTACTGCCTCATTAAAAACATTGCTAAAGGAAAACCCAATGGGAAAAAACTTTAGCTAAGGGAAAAAGAGTGCAGTATATAGCTCCCCCTCAAATTGCAGGTCGTTACATTGTTCGTACATGGCACATGCCAATATCATGAACATGTTTCCTGAATGTTGCTGTGGGAAGTGCTTTTGTGAAAAGATCAGCTGAGTTGTTGCTGGACTGGACATATCTCATTTCAACCTGATTGTATTTAATAAGGTCTCGAGTATACTCAAAGTATCTTGGTGGTATATGCTTTGTTCTGTCACTTTTGATATATCCTTCCTTCATTTGCGAGACACAAGCTGCATTATCTTCATAGATAGGAGTTGGAATTCGATCTTTCTCTAGTCCACAAGAAATCAATATGTGTCGTGACATAGATCTTAACCATACACATTCTCTTGAAGCTTCATGCAATGCAATGACTTCAGCATGATTTGAAGATGTTGCAATGAGGGTTTGTTTCTGAGAACGCCATGAAATCGCAGTTCCTCCATTCTTAAATACATATCCAGTTTGAGATTTTGCTTTATGGGAGTCAGATAAATAACCTGCATCTGCATAACCAACTAACCCTTCTTTTGAATCGTTAGGATAAAATAAACCTAAATCAACAGTTCATTTTAAATACCGAAAAATATGTTTAATGCCATTCCAATGTCTTTTAGTAGGGGATGAACTGAATCTTGCCAATAAATTAACTGCAAAAGAAATGTCAGGTCTTGTACAGTTAGTAAGATACATAAGTGCTCCAATTGCACTGAGGTATGGTACTTCGGAACCAAGAATCTCTTCATTATCTTCGCAAGGACGAAATGGATCATTGTCAACATTGAGTGATCTAACAACCATCGGTGTGCTTAAAGAATTTGCTTTGTCCATATTGAAACGTTTTAAGAGTTTCTCAGTATAAGTTGACTGATGCACAAGTATCCCATTATGCATATGCTCAATTTGTAAACCAAGACAATATTTGGTTTTTCCAAGATCTTTCATTTCGAATTCTTTCTTTAAAAGAGCAATTGCGTCATTAATTTCTTTTTGTGTCCAAATTAAATTTAGATCGTCAACATACACAGCTATGATCACATATCCTGATGTTGTCTTCTTGATGAAGACACATGGACAAATAAGATTATATGTGTATCCTTTGCTTATCAAATAATCACTCAAACGATTGTACCACATCCTTCCAGATTGTTTCAGTCCATACAAGGATCTTTGTAATTTGATGGAATACATTTCCTTAGGCTTTGAGCTTATTGCATCGGGGAGTTTAAATCCTTCGGGAATTTTCATATAGATGTCACTATCTAGTGATCCATACAAGTAAGCTGTGACAACATCCATAAGGCGCATCTCTAAATTTTTAGAGACTGCTAAGCTGATTAAATATCTAAACGTAATAGCATCCATGACAGGAGAATACGTTTCTTCATAGTCAATTCCTGGCCTCTGAGAAAAACCTTGAGCTACAAGTCTTGCTTTATATCTTGTAACTTCATTTTTCTCATTTCGTTTTCTCACAAAAACCCATTTATATCCTACAGGTTTCATTGACTTTGGTGTAATGACAATAGGTCCAAAAACCTTTCGATTGTTTAGTGAGTTTAATTCAGCTTGCATAGCATCTTTCCATTTGTTCCAATCTTGTCGATTTTTACAATCATCTAAAGATTTTGGTTCAGGGTCATCATTTTCTTCCATGATATCGCTTGCCACAGAATAAGAAAATATATCATCAATATTTTCCATTTCATCTCGATCCCACATTATATGTGATTTACCATAGTTTATTGACAATTCTTTATTGGAATCATTTATTTCTTCCTGAGGAAATGTTATATCATTTATTCTTTCCTGAGGGAAGGTTTTGTCAATCATTCCTTCCTTAGGGTCAGTATCCTTCTCAGAAGCCTTTCTTTTTCGAGGATTTTTATCCTTTGAACCGATTGGCCTTCCACGTTTTAAACGTTTTTGAGATTCATGAGGTGTTGCTTGCTTGGAATCTCAACTCGAGCTGGAGCATTAGCAGCTGGTATATGAGATTTAGTGACCCTGTTTATATCAGTAAATGCATCAGGTAACTGATTTGCAATTTCTTGTAGATGTATTATTTTTTGAACCTCTGTCTCACTTTTTTTTGATCTTGGGTCTAGGTGTAACAATGATGGCACACACCATGATATATCTCTTTCTTGCCTTTTCATTTCTCCCCCTAATGTCGGGAACATTGTCTCGTTAAAATGACAATCAGCAAAACGTGCTGTAAATACATCACCTGTTAAAGGTTCAAGGTATCTTATGATGGAAGATGTTTCATATCCAACATATATTCCCAACCTTCTTTGGGGACCCATTTTTGTGCGTTGTGGTGGTGCAATAGGAACATACACAGCACAACCAAAAATTCTAAGATGAGAGATATTTGGCTCATTTCCAGAAACAAGTTGTGTGGGAGAGTATTTATGATTTGCACTTGGTCTCACGCGGATTAATGATCCAGCATGCATAATTGCATGACCCCAAATAGAAACAGGGAGTTTTGTCCTCATTATTAATGGTCTAGCTATTAGCTGTAGGCGTTTGATCAACGACTCGGCTAAGCCATTTTGTGTGTGTACATGAGCAACAGGGTGTTCTACAACAATCCCCACAGACATGCAATAATCATCAAAAGCATGTGATGTAAATTCTCCCGCATTATCAAGCCTTACTCTTTTAATTGTATAATCCGGAAAATGTGCACGTAATTTGATAATTTGAGCAAGAAATTTTGCAAAAGCAACATTACGAGTCGATAATAAAGAGATATTAGACCATCTGCTGGATGCGTCTATTAAGACCATGAAGTATCTAAATGGTCCACATGGTGGATGAATTGGTCCACATATGTCACATTGAATTCTTTCAAGAAACATTGGTGTTTCTTTATCGACTTTTAATGGCGAAGGCCTTGTAATTAATTTTCCAAGAGAACAAGATGTACATTGAGGCATTTTATCTATTTTATGGATCTTTTGACCTTTCAGTGGATGCCCATGCGTATTTTCAATGATCCTTTTCATCATTGTGGATCCTAGATGGCCTAATCTGTCATGCCATAAGTTTATGATACCAGAATCGCAACAATTTTCTTTGACTGCCATATGTGCTTGAGGCATATTTATATATGTATAATGCAAACCAGAATGGAGCATTGGCAATTTTTCCAATATTTGATCTTTGCTTATGATATGCAAATATTTTTCATTAATAACAGTCCTTGACTGAGTATCATATCCATTATGATATATGTTTCTGAAACTCAACAAATTTCTTGTTGATTTTGGGGAAAATAAAGCATTTTCTATTTTGAGCTTTGTACCATTTGGTAATGCTAAATTAGCTTTTCCCACTCCTTCTATCAAGTTTGTAGGACCTGATATTGTATTGATGATCCCTTTTGTTGGTTTCAGTTTATAAAAATATTTTTTAGATCTAAGTATAGTATGCGTGGCTCCACTATCCGCTATACATATATCTTCTTCATTTGTTTGATCTTGTGCTCCGGTGATTTTCATTTTAAATCTTGAAAAATATTAAGAAAAAAAATAAGTGTATAACGAAGACATATGATATTTTAATAAGAACTTTATTTAATTGAAACACAAATAATACATGAAAGAGGAACTACATAATTAAAGATAATGAGAACACACTTAATAACTGCATCTAATTATAGTGGTCAAGCAACTTTGTTTCAAAGTTCTACCCCAAAGTCTTCAACGCTCAGCTCAGCATTGATATTATTAAAGTTATCAACATGGTTCACTTCTTTCTCTTTTCCTTTTAGAGAGGCTTGGTACAGTTCACACAGATGTGGAGCTGTGCGACAAGCCTTTGCCCAGTGGTCTGTACTTCCACATCTAAAACATGAAGTGCCATTGTTTTCGGACCTACCAGCTTCATTCCATTTATTTTGGTGGTTGGAATTGGTATTGTGTGGGACATGATAATTATTGGCTCTCTGGTTACGACCACGACCACGACCGTAAGAGTTATTGTTCCATTTGAATGGATGCTTACGATCATAAAAATGCCTTTTGTCAAAATGACCACGTCCACGTCCACGGCCTCGTCCTCGACTTTGTTCCCATTTATGATCAGAATTTTTATGAGAACTTTTGTGAGCAACATGTGCTTCTGGTATTGCTAATGAACCCGTGGGACGAGATTGATGATTTTTCATCAATAATTCATTATTTTTCTCTGCTACAAGGAGTAATGCATTTAGATCAGAGTATCTCTTAAAATTCTGCAAACGATAATGTGTTTGCAAGTTTATATTTGATGCATGAAACGTGGAGAAAGTTTTCTCTAACTTTTCTTCCTCTGTTACGGGATACCCACAAAATTCTAGCTTTGAACAAATTCGGTATAAAGCAGAGGTGTAATCATTTACCCTCTTAAAATCTTGGAACCTAAGACTGTTCCATTCATCTCTAGAAGTAGGAAGTAAAACTTCCTTTAGATGACCGAATCTGCTTTTCAAATCTTCCCATATCATATATGGGTTATCATAATTAAAATACTCATGCTGTAGTAATTCATCAATATGTTTATGGATGAAAACATCAGCTCTTGCTTTATCCTGGTCAGAGCAATCATTGTATTCTTGGATTGCGTCTAACACATCCATAGATTTTAAATGTCTTTTGACATTTGCTGTCCAAGACATATAATTTTCTCCAGAAATGTTGAGTGCAGGGAATTCGAGTTTTGCTATATTTGACATTTTGTTGCTTTCTTGGTTAGGATATAAGCGGCTCGTGCTGATAACGTGTTATAATATCACCACAATTATAAGAATATTGAATATGATTATGAAAGGAAGATGATAATAGCAAATATGAGAATGTGTCTCGGATAATCTTTACCCTTACATTTACATGATATATATATATTACAACCAACTATACTATTTAGAAGACAAGATTGTATAATTGGTAGACAATGTCATATAATTGGCATTTGAAATTTGGTGTTATACAATATTGTCGGCAAGGTTGTCGGTGGTGATTCATAACAACTTTCTCTTTCTCATGTCCTCTATTTTTGATTTGTTTGATTATTAAGTTAGTGATAGCCACAAATTCATAATAATAATACTCTTTTTAACATATGGTTATATATATTTACCGAGACTGTTATAATTAGGAGATTATTGGTCAAGTTAACCCAATATAAACGAGTCGATTTTAAATGGTTCATCTTGGTTCAAGCCAAAAATGGTTCAAAACTAAATAGGAACTAGCCTCATTCTGGGAAAAAATTGAGGTTAGTTAAGACACTTGAATCTAAACATGACTGCGTATTAATGAGTAAACCCAAACACGACCCTTTTAACCAAAGCTAATTTTGTTCGTGCCGCTAAGCGTGGGTAATAATACAAGTAATCTAACCTAGATATTTTGTTGAAGCGAAATGATTGGATATTGAATCTAAACATGATTGCGTATTAACGAGTAAACCCGAACACGACCCTTTTAACCAAAGCTAATTCTATTCGTGCCGCTAAGCGTGGATAATAATACAAGTAATCTAACCTAAATATTTTGTTGAAGCGAAATGATTGGATATGAGAATTTGTACCATAAAGAGGCAAATCCATGTGAAACATGCCTTGTGGGAATTGTGTTAACCTTTCCACTTTTTAGCACTCTTTAAATAATTGCACTCTTTAATTATTCTAAATGAGTTTGTGTGTTCATATTTAAATAGTGAAAATGAAACACATGAACCAAAAAATAACATTATAACTATTGAATACATATAATAAACTCAACTGATTATTTAAACAAGGCAATATTAGGTTAGATTACTTGGTTCAAGCCGAAAATGGTTCAAAACTAAATAGGAACTAGCCTCATTCTGGGAAAAAATTGAGGTTAGTTAAGACACTTGAATCTAAACATGACTGCGTATTAATGAGTAAACCCAAACACGACCCTTTTAACCAAAGCTAATTTTGTTCGTGCCGCTAAGCGTGGGTAATAATACAAGTAATCTAACCTAAATATTTTGTTGTAGCGAAATGATTGGATATTGAATCTAAACATGATTGCGTATTAACGAGTAAACCCGAACACGACTCTTTTAACCAAAGCTAATTCTGTTCGTGCCGCTAAGCGTGGATAAAAAAAAAAGTAATCTAACCTAAATATTTTGTTGAAGCGAAATGATTGGATATGGGAATTTGTACCATAAAGAGGCAAATCCATGTGAAACATGCCTTGTGGGAATTGTGTGAACCTTTCCACTTTTTAGCACTCTTTAAATAATTGCACTCTTTAATTATTCTAAATGAGTTTGTGTGTTCATATTTAAATAGTGAAAATGAAACACATGAACCAAAAAATAACATTATAACTATTGAATACATATAATAAACTCAACTGATTATTTAAACAAGGCAATATTAGGTGTATGCATTGAAATCTTTTTTGCTTAATAACTATATCTATATCTATACTATATATAATACATCGAACAAGGGCAAATTAAAACACTCATTTTTAATTAATTTTCAAACACTTAAAGCATGAGGTACATGTTTTAGTAAGGGTAAACTTGTCTTTTAAACACAATCCATTCAACTTACAAGTTTGGTCCCTCATCTTTAACCATATTATGTTTTTAATTTAAGTTGTAAACTAACTTCTCATCCATGATTTTTAAACGACTATAGCCTTTTCAAACGTTAATATTTTTATAAAAAAATTACACCATAAAAACGAGCATTTTATTCTCTTTAATTTGGATATGATATTGTTATATTTTTTTTTCATTTTAAATAAATTAATATGTTACGTAGGGGTGTTCAGTGTCGGTTTTGATGGTTTTTAAGTTGAACTTATGAGTCCAACCGTTAATACTGATTTGTTTTCGTCCAAAACCAAACTCAACCATTGAAAGTTGAAACCGAATCGTTACTAACGGCCTAGTTCCAGTTTGGTTTCACAGTTTAAAATTTAATAATAAATTTATTTTAAAATAATTATTAATTTAAATAAACCATCAATTTTAACTAAACACCAACATAATATGATACTTGAGAGGATCATAAATAAAAAATGATAATTTTAGCCACCTAAATGGTAAATATTAATGGAAGATCTAGAACATGAAATAATAACAACAAAGATCACAAAATGAATCATGCTGCAATTACTCAATTAGGTTAATTTGAAGTTGTATAGCCAAGTTGTTTGTAATAAAAAGATTATGTTCAATTAAATTTTAACTGTATCTAATAAATATTGCAAAACATATATAATAATTAATAATAAAAAACATTAAAATGCATTCAACATTTACAGTCTGGTCTGGTTACATATGGCCGGTTGCAGTATAAACAGCGAATCAATCGTTCACTACGTTTTGAAATTTTTGAAACCGACAAACAAACCGAAAGTAAAAAAAGAAAAAGAAAAAAAGAAGTCAAACCAATGACCGGTTTAAACGATTTCAAGATTTTAACCGAATCATAAACACTTATATTTGTTACGTGATTAACAGGTTCAAACACCCGCTGCATCGCGCGGGCACCCGTCTAGTATTAATAAATGGATAAGTTAATCTGGGGCCTTTAGAAATTAGTTTGTCTGATTTATAATTCCCACGCATTCAATATGGTCATTAGATTTCATATCAGCATTCACAACCTAAATAGACACGACTTACACCTTGAATATAAATTTTATTCACTCTTTAATATAGTTTTGACAATAAAAGATAGAGAGAACAGTTATTTTTGTCAAAAAAATTTTTTTTATCTATTTTCGTCTCATAATATCATTTTCTTCCTATTTCATTCCAAATTACTAACTCTGTTAGTTCTAGTCTGTTAAATTAGTATGAAATGACAAATATACGTTTTTAATGAATAGAGTAAACTGTCAATTCTATCAACGTGGTTTGCTCACTTTTACCATCTCCGTCCAAAATAAAATTATTTTTAGCCATTCCCGTTCTCATGATTTATAAAAGTTGTAATTTTCAACCACTTTATTAACAACGCTAGCCCTTGGAAATTAAGATAATATAAATTGACTAAAGTGGACTGAGTAACACCATTTTAATACTAATATATATATTTACGAAATAATATATACCTTAATATGTGATCGATTTTAAAATATACTTTTATTGATGTTGTTTGAAAATTGACTTTATTCTTATTTATGATAATTGAAAAAACTTTAGAAGTACGTTTTTAGACTATAACTAGTTTTTCGCGTCGGGCCGGTTCCGTTAGTTCTTTTGAAGGTGAATTTAACATATACATGTTCAATTGTGTAGGAACAAATGCCATAATTTAGACTTATAAATGCTTACAAAAATCAACTATTGCCTTTTTACCTCTGAGATTTGAAAGGATAATCAAAAGGAAAATGAACCTTTTTTTTGCTCTGTTTAGTCACGGGCATAAAACTTTTGATATAAACCAAAACACTAACAATGTGAACAAACTTTATCAAGAAATCCAACCTTTAAACAAGGGAAAATTACAGAAATAGACATGTTTGAGGCCCGTGTATTACACAGGTAATTGTTGAAAATTTAAACTTTAACCATTAAGTTAAATACTGTCAACAAATTGATCATATATTGTTAATACAATTACAATTAAATTAAAATTACATAATTACATAACTAAGATTACACAAATATGTTACAAATAGGTAAAAACTTCCTTTTACATCACATTTGTGATTGTATTAGCATATATACATTGTTTATCAAAAATTAAAATCTTTAGTTCATGTATGTTTGTAACACTTAATAAAGTAACATATATGTCTGCTTATAACTCTTGATATAGTCATATATAGTTGTCCACTTGTCCGTGTGACAAAAAAAGTTCTCCAAGTACATACAAACTCTAGATAAATGATAATATATATCCATGATACTAATAAAAAAATATTCATACACATAAAATATCATAGTTTTTAATCAATTAATATAATGTCATTTGAGAATATCTGCTCAAGTTTATAAAAAAAACATGATTATCCCAAAAACCATATACCTGAACTTTGATGAGATAATCATCCTTAGAATCTTTACAATTTAAAATTGAATGATCATGATAAATTTGTTTTCATTAATATTCTGTGTATGATAAATTTTTAATTGACTTTATATTTTACAATTAAAAATTGTATAATCAAGCAACATAAAAACCGAAAATTTAAATATAACGAAATAATTTGTTTATTTCATATGAATGTAATTGCCAGGAAAATGAAAAATACATACTAACATTAAAACCATGTTCAAATAATAGTGATTATTATGAGTTAGGAGAATATTAGAAGAATTAAAGTTGCATAAAGTGAAGGTAGTGATTCTTATTTATAATCGTTGAAAGTAGGGCTATCACTTTTACCCGTAACATGAAACCCAACCCACGAAAACCTCAACCCAAAACCCGGCCCGAGAAACTCGAACCTAAGAAAATACTAACCCGAACCTGAACCGAAGTAATTTGGGTTGGTTCATGGGTCTGAATTCTAAGTTTCGGGTCAACCTGAAAACTTTTAGTTTTAAAATCATATATATTTTTAGGTATTAAAGGCTAAGCCTTAGTCGCTGACGTTATCAGGATTTTGTACAAGTCGATTGTTCTCATTCCACATATTATGAATCGATTATTTATTGTTTATTATTTTGAATATAATCCATAATAAACACTTTAATTTACACTAAAAAATTCACTAATGTTCTCTTGTCAATCCATATGGAGAATACTTATTATATGTAGTAATTGATTTAGTTGGAATAAACCAATAATTTTAATGTCATATATTGAAATGACTTAAAAAATAAGGACAATATATGAAAATTGGTTGAAAAAAAAGGTGAGGAATGCTATGATATTGACAAGTGGCAAAAATAGTAGGCTTTTATTAGAATAAATAGATACTTGTCTATTTTAGCCTATATCTCTCCAATCATAGGTTTTTTGATCAATAAACAAATGACACGTCACCGAAGCCGGCTAAGGCGGCCAAGCCTTAACCGGCACTTTATGGGCACGGAATTTTATGAAAAGTAAACGGGTCCCACCTTTAACCAATAAAAATTCGACACGTGTCAAAGGCGGCTAAACTCAGTCTACATCTATGGTTATTTAGCCGGCATCTTTGACTCTTAGCCGGCTTCGGGATACGTGTCTATTTACTTAGCCGGCTCCAAATATTCCTTCTTAGCCGGCTTCAACTCGGCTTGTAGGCTAAGGCTTCACTTAGCTGCCTTTTTTTTCATTTAGCTGTCTAATTTTAGCCGTCAAAATTGAATATTTTATCAACCTTATTAAATATTTAGCCGGATTCACTTAGCCGTCTTCTTAGCCGGTGTAAATTTAGCCGCCAAAATTGAATATTTTACCAACATTACCAACTCTATTAAATATTTAGCCGGCTTCACTTAGCCAGCTTATTAGCCGATGTAAATTTAGCCCCCAAAATTAAATATTTTTACCTACTCACTTAATTATTTAGTCGGTTTCGCTTAGCCGCCAATTTTTTTTCTCTTAGCCGGCATGTTTTAGCCATCAGCAATAAATACTTTACCTACCTAAATTTAATTTTTCACCAACTATTTTTATAAAACCATACAACCATATTCACTACATCTTATAAAACAATCTTCACTCTCTCAAACTTTTTTACCTTCTTATCACAAGATACTCATTTTTTAAAAAAAATATGTTTGTTAAAGTCGCCGTTTATAGTGGTGGGAATTAGCATGTTGTTGATTGGGTTGTTGAATACCTTTCGGTTGATTGCATGAAACGCGTTTTACAGATAAGTACAAATATTACTTATTATTATTTAATTTCTTTATTTTCAAAAGAGTGTGATCTTCAAAATATTACAAGATTATCCTATAAGATGTCTACATTTACTGATTGGATCATCATCACATTCTCTAATGTCAAACATATCTTAGTTTATATAGACTAACCTAAATTGCTAGCCAAACATAACATATTATGATTACATAACAATTATGAAACATAACTACTATGACCTACTTGTCAATATTGGTCTCTCAAGTTCACCGACTATTGACTTGGAGTCCGAAATTACGTCCAACAAAATTTAGATCTTGAGGTATTGGTTAGGTGCATTACGCTACCGGAACCAAACGGTCGGTAAAACCTAGGTGTTGAGGCATTAGTCGACGTGAATTCGATGGGTATCAGTTAGGTTCATTACGCTACTAGAATAAACCCAAAAAACCTAGCTCATTAAATTAACATATTTAAAACAAAAACAAAAAAAAAATTCAGTAACATTGTTAATCCCTAAAAAAAGGAAAGACCAATAAATAATTTAAAAAGGTACTGTGGCACCGAGTTCCGTTTTTATCTTATATACAACCAGGTGGTATTGACATTCGTATAGCTGTGACTACAAGTCGATATTAATTCGATTGGTAGCGGGTTACGACTCTGTAACAGAACCCACAAAACTAAGTGCTTTAATGATCGAATACGAAATAATAATTGTTTAAAGAAAACACTCGTTGGAGTGATGAACCAACATTAATTCTTTTGATTTCGTCTTACGACTCTGAAACTAAACAAAAAACTCAATTGTTCATCACCTAAGATATTTCAAAATGCAAAACAAAAAACGTGGCAAAAAGAAACCGTGACTTGCAACGACAAACAACATGAATTTGGTCGGAATTAACGATGTCAACCATAAATGAAAAACAAAACAAAAAACGTGGCAAAAAGAAACCATAAGTTGAGGAGGCGATCGACGCGAATTTGATCGTAATCAACAGGGCCGACACTAAATAAAAAAACAAAATGTTCTAGAAAATTGTTTTATATAAATACAAACAACAAAAGCAAAATAAAAAAAATATGAATCAACCAGGTGCCTCCAAGTAGACCAATCGGGTCACTTGCGGCACGAAGCTTCTCCTTTAATATATAGTAGTAATAATAATAATTATCCTATGTTTACTTTGTGATAACATTTATATATTATAAATCAAACAAAATACACATCTTGAAAACTAATATATTTCAACGTCATTTTCCTTCGAAAATGCGTAGAAAACGGTGTGTTCCAACTTGTTTCCGATAGAACATCATGATAAGAAACTAAGGGGCCGTTCGGTTCGTGGAATTTGACGGAATTGGAATTGGAATTGGAATTGGAATTGAAATTGGAATGTAATGGATTCTTTTGAAATTCCAAAATATGTTTGTTTCATATATTTGTCAATGGAATTGGAATGTAAAATACCTACATAGACAAAATTGCCATTAAAATAAAATATATATATAATTCTAAAACTCAAATATTAAAAAAAACTATTTCAGTAATCCCATCCACACTCGTACCTCCACCCCCACCCCACCCACCCACCCCCCCTACTCTACCAATACAGAAACAGAAGAAACATGTCATGCAATGCAAATGCTAAAGATTGACAAAAAACCTGCAATCACCAACAACTACTTGTGCATGCAACACTTATATAATGAACCAATGACATACCTGGTGATGTAACACTTCTAAATTAAAAATGAATCAACCAAAATAAGTTTAGTAAAATTAAAAACCATCAGACATATCATCCAAAGTGTGAAATAGAGGTACAAAACATACGATTAACATTTTTCAACACACTACAGGAAGTTAATCTGACAAACGACTACAAGTTTAAACACGACGATAAATTCTTCAACCAATTTTCTTCATTTGTTCATCAAACTTACCCAGACAACAAAAACCTCACACAAGCCTCTCGTTCTTCTTCATCCAAACTCCAAAAAGTCATCACGTTGTCCCCTTTTATTTTTTCAATTGCCCTAAACCTGTCCAATTGAGTCAAAGATGTCATTTTTGAAAGCTCTGAAGGCAGCATCATAGTTTTCTTTTTCAAGTCAAGTTCAAATTTTATATCTTCACTCATTTCGGCACTCAATGCGGAAGAGGTTTCCTTAAGACGGTCAGCAAATAAATTAACCGCGTCAAGGAAATCATGAGATTGCTTCGTGCGTTTCCTCTTCTTGGTACGACCACTTGAAGTCTCTTCAACTTGAAAACTTGAATTGCTACCATCATTATGGCTATGCTCATCAAGATCATCATCCCCTCGGCTTTCTTGTTCTTTCACGTTGACCTCTTGTTCCATCTCAACCGCACTTTTGGCTTTGTTCCCTTTAGCTCGATCTTTTACAAATATCACACACAATTCTTCTGTAACATCCCGAAATTTCAAGATAATATTAATTATATTACTTAATAATAGAGGGAAAGTTTACTCGGGTTATCAGGAAATAAATAAAAGAATAGGAGTTGGTATGGGTCGGGCTAGTGTCGGGTAATGGATGTGGGTTATGGACTTGGATTAATAGAGATGGGTTAAATGAGAATGGGCCTTAGGTCCATGGGATTTCAGGGATATAAATATCCCCTAAACCCAAAATATCTTTCATTTTTCACCAAACTCCCTAACACACACACCACACACTAACTTCGTCGGGCAGGTCCAAGAGAAAAAGATTAGTGTGCTAGCAGGTTAACGAGATCCAACAAGCTCAAAGGTATGATTCTTGATCTTTGAAGTTTAAAGATCCAAGCTTTTTTAGTGTATAAGCGACCGAAAATGGTCGGGAAGCGTAGTGGGTGAGATTGAACCATAGCAAGGGTGTTAAAATCGCTCAAAATGCTGGAAAGAAACCGAACAGCGGCAGTCTGGGCAACTTCGCCTTCATCTGGGCAACTTCGCCTTCAACGCGACGAACTTCGCCTGCAAGCTAAGTTCGCCTGATGAACTTCGCCTGCAAGCTAAGTTCGCCTGATGGCAACTTCGCTGTAAAGTTAAGTTCGCCTGATGATAACTTCGCCTGAAGCCAAGTTCGCCTAAGGTTTAACTTCGCCTGAAGCTAAGTTCGCCTGAGGTTTAACTTCGCCTAAAGCCAAGTTCGCCTGAGGTTTAACTTCGCCTAAAGCTAAGTTCGCATAAGGTTTAACTTCGCCTAAAGTTAAGTTCGCTTAGAAAATAAATTAAAAACCTAATGGAAAATGTGTTAAGACAGCTCGACCCCAGCCAGGGGCTCTGCCCCTTGGACCCTGCTAGGGGCTGCCGCCCCTAGACCCCGCTGCCAGGGGCGCTGCCCCCGGACCCCCGTTCGTTGTGGGTAGTAGTTAAGACTGGAAAGATGATATGAGTAGTGATAGTTGTTTGATACGTGTACTTGTTATACAGTCAGCCGTGCACAGCTGAAGAAAGGGATTACGATTAACGGTGAACGTAACCGTGTTCAGGTGAGTTTCTAGCCCCATTCCTTGTTATGTTTTCGGGGCTGTGTGCATACTCGATGTGTTGTTAATACATTTATCCTAAGTGATAAGTGTATGTCATATGTGATATGTGTGATAGATATGAATGATTGTTTGTCGGTACGCGAACGATCTTCGGATATTGCGCGTACTGTCAGGTTAAAAATAAAGGTATGAATATTTCAAATGAATACTTGTCGGGGCGTGAACGATCTTCGGATATTGCACGTAACGACAAGGGGTATGGTTGTTAAATGAATGAGGTAAAGAATGCCTAGAGTGTTCTTATGTTATAATGTAAGTATGTGTATATAGGTACACGAATGGCATGTGAGTTCTACGTTCGACATTGTAAGTTAGGATGGCAAATCCCTCTAGCTTCTGTCGGACATAGACTCGGCTGGTGATGGCGTAGTTAAGGACTGCGAGCCTTATACGTGAAGTAGATGATATATGTAAACGTAGATAAGGACTGCGAACCTTATACGTAATGTAGATAGGCGTCAGCATAGGAAAGGACTGTGAACCTTATACGTGCTGATTTTGTAGCATAGGGGAGGACTGCGAACCTCGTACGTGCTATGAATTAGGTTGCAACATAGGGAAGGACTGCGAACCTTGTACGTGTTGTGGATGTATTTAAGCATAGGAAAGGACTGTGAACCTTATACGTGCTGATTTTGTAGCATAGGGGAGGACTGCGAACCTCGTACGTGCTATGAATTAGGTTGCAACATAGGGAAGGACTGCGAACCTTGTACGTGTTGTGGATGTACTATGGTATAGGGAAGGACCGCGATCCTTGTACGTACCATAAATGGTGAACATAGGAAAGGACTGCGAACCTTGTACGTGTTCACGACCTTGAGTACAGGTATAGACGGTGAACTATGAACGTACTCTCGGTAGACTGAGGTTAGTGATTGTAGATATGTATGTATGTATGGTAGCAAGTATGTATGTAGAACAGAAGGGTAACTAGTGAAGTATGGATATGTATCTACGGATATGTATGTATGTGTATGTATTGTATGGCGTTCGATTAACTAGAACTCACTCAGCGTAGCTGACTTTTAGTATGCGCGCAGGTGAGCTGATTATAGAGTTAGCATGAGGATGACACACGGCATGGATTGAACGGCTGGCATCTGAAGAAAGAAGTAAAGATGTTTTAAATATAAAGTTTTGTGTTATGGTATCAAAGAAAAGATTTAATGTTTTGTAACAAATGATTGATGTTTTATATTCCGCGAAAAGTTTTAATAAACTCTGATTTGAAGAACTGTGTTTATGAGTAAATCCGACGCTAAAGTAGGGTCACCGGGTTCGGGGCCTTACATCTTCATAGTGAGGAAGCCTTTTGTTTTGCCATTTACTCGCATTTCTATGACTCTTTCACATGATAAGAGTAAAATAAAAATAAAAACATTAATACCTTTTCGATTAGCCAAATATAAAAACGTTAATAGCATAAAAACTAGCATGTACCTCAATATAGGACTCCCATACACCGGGAGCATTAGTGGCTACACAATTAAGTTCTTTGTTGTAACCAAATCCACTAGTTTTTAGCATATCATAAACGACTTGCCAATCTCTCTTCATCGTTTTAATCCTTGATTCAATATGGGGTTTACCCAAAATGCCCGATCCAGGAAGTGATTCTTTCAAGGATGCTTCAAGATATTGTAAATATCCACTTCTAAAGCCATTATCAGATCTAAATCCCCCTATGTTAACCATGTTTATCAAAGCCTCAACAAGCTTTGCATCTTCATCACTACTCCACCCATGATATGTTCTATTATTGCTCGTCATTCCTGTTGGAAAAAAAACTAAAAATGGGTAAAAAAGCAGCATCTATATTAAAAAATTCCTATACTTGTTCATCAATCTGTGAAATTTAAAAATATAGACCAAACCCAAACTATATTTTGCATTAAGCATGACATCAAGTACATCCAAATTACCAAAAAAACACGATACATATGAAGAAATGCAAATAGTAGAACATAAAGTAGCATAACCAATAAAAAATAGCATAAACAACTAGTTTAATAATCGATGTGTTCAAAAGACATTCTTGATTAATTGGTAGCACTCCAAGAGTCAAACATGCTTTGGGCTAGATTGTTTCTAAATGTTGTCCACTCATTTGAAGTCACGATGTGAGTTATATTATCCTCATCTCCAAGATATCCCGTTCCTTCATCATCCATATGTGTGGTCTCAATTGGATCTATTGGCATTTCCCATCTTATAAAATTATGGAGGAGACAACATGCCATTATGATCCTATTCTTTTGGTTAATAGGATAATATGAGTGGTCTCTCAAGATTCCCCACCTTGCCTTCAAAATACCAAAGCATCTTTCAATAACATTTCTTGCAGATGAATGTTTCATGTTAAACAATTCTTTTGGGGTAGTGGGTTGGTATCCATCACGCCAATCGTTTAAATGATATCTTTGACCTCTATAAGGGGCGAGAAAACCTTCTCCATTTATGTAACCCGCGTCTACCAAATAATAACCTAAAAATACAATTATAATCAATAAACACCCAACAACTTCAATTACTAACTTTTTCTGTATACACCTAATGATTATACACACACATACCCGGCCTTGTAACTTTCAATCCATGTGGCCTATAAAGAGCATCTCGTAGGACTCTACCATCGGCCGCCGATCCTTCCCAACCCGGTAACACAAATATAAATTGCATATCTTGTGAACAAACACCTAACACGTTCGTAGCATCTCTCCCTTTATTGTTCTGTATTTAGGCTTCTTCGCATTAGGTACTAAGCATTTTATGTATGTTCCATCTAAAGTTCTTAAACAATTCTAAAACCCAAAAATACAATAGAAAGTGTTATTATACATTTCTATTTCCTAATGTAAGTATACCATAATAAGTTATAAAGATTACATAATACCTTAAACCATTTCCACCTTTGATCAGTAGAATCCTCGGAAACAGGTTCTGGTTTCTTAAGCAAGTGTGTATGCAATCTAATCACCGCATTGCAAACTCGAGAAACACATCTACTAATTGTATCTCCCGAACGATGAAAACGACATATGGCGACCCGATTTTTAACATTATGAGCTATAATGTGAAGGAAGATGGCTACTTGTTCATCAATGTCCATATTCTTATTTGGTTTTAACCCTCCAAATTCGTTAAGCATGTCACACAACTTAATGAAACACGCTCGATTCATCCTAATTTGGGATATAGCCATCCTGTCACTCTTAAAAACAACCTTATACAATATTGAATAGCGATCTATTTTTGATGAAGAGTATCCAATACGTGGTTTATCCCTTTTGTATTTGACTATCACCATGTAAAGGGATAGTATAAACAACGAAACAGTTTTAATAAGTTGGTTCCACCATGTCAAAATCAATCTCCTCCGTTGCTTACGTTTGCAAGTTGTTAAACTAAGTCGGCCATTTCCTATTTAAACATTACAAACAGTCGAACACACAATGGATTTAAATTAAATCTCTATAAAATTCACACACTCAGTCAGTTAACTATTAAAAAGTATGAAAACATGAATCCATCACTACAAAACTCATTCACATCAACATAACCAAACACACACTCAATCAATTAACTATACATGTGCTGCTACCTACTAAACCTGCATTTAGTTATCAAAATTAAGCCTATGTAACTAAATCTGATAAAAGAGAAATTAAGCACGCTCATGTGAATTGTACAGATCGATTACTTACAATTTTAATTTTAAGAAACAATATATCTAAAATTTTAAATTATTATTATTGTTTAAAATGGTAAATCGTCTACAAACATGAGTTACTGGTAATAATAATTATTGTTTCTTTTTAATAATTATTACAATTTTAATAATAATTAAAATAGTCTACAAACATGAGCTACTAGTACATATTTTTAAGAAACATGCAATTTGTAATTAAGCACTTCAGAGAAATTATCGAAGTGTACGGATCAAGAGAAATTAAGCGGAAACATGAGATAATGGTCAGAGAACATACAGAAGGAGCGGTGGAAGAGAACGATGAAGAAGATTCAGAGAAGCTTTCTAGCAGCAGCGACAGAAGAGACGACCGAAGGGACGGAGGAGACCGATCGGCGACGGAGGAGACCGATCGTCGACGGAGGAGAACGACCAGCGAGCTAGGGTTACTGATGTTGTAATTGAGGAGAATGAGAGGCTAGGGTTAATCAGATGGGGATAACGTAAATAAATGTGAGGATTATTATGGTAATTTACGAACTTTCCATTCAAATATTGAACTTTTCTTTTAAGTTTGGGAGGATTCTGAATTCCAATAAGGGAAGGAATCAGCTGGAATCTAATCCAATTCCCTTCTTTCTTATTTACCAACCGAACAAAAGGCGGAAAGGAATCTAAATTCCAATTCCCCCCAAATCCGTTGAATTCCGACGTAACGAACACCCCCTAAGAATAACCATCGTTGGAAAAATTTTTGCAACACATTTCCAACAAAGTATATTTCCTAAACATTTCTAACGAGTACAAATTATATTTATATATTTTTAATATTTTTTAAATAAATAGGATTACCGTTGAGTAGCTACGAGTAGATTGTAAGGTCAAATAAGTCACGATGTGTTAACAAGTAATAAACTACTCGTATTGGAAATGTATACCTAAAGAACTAATCGTTGACCAAGATCTACTTTTAATGACTAATTGAGCTTTCAAACTAACCGGTCCAGTTTGTTTCTTGTAAAACTAACATGTTCGATGTATTTGGTAAACAAAACAACTCGTCATGAATAGTTTAGTAAACTACTCGTGTCTCTAAAAGTTGTAATATAGTCGTCTTGACTAAATGATTTATGCAGTACACGTGGACATTAATTACGAGGCATTCAACTTCTTTAGTCGTGACGACTAAATGATTAGTGAACGTGCTTGTCATAGTTAGTTTATGGCCACGTGACATATTTTAATTGACTCTGCAAACTACTCGTACGTTAACATAATATACTCGTCACGACTAGTTTAAAATATCTATGTTTAAAAAATTATTTGAAAATTATATCTAAAACTTAGAAATTTGTTTTCGTAAACACTTATTTTAAAATTTTCCCTAATTTCATGGTGTTTGCCGAGAAAACCGGTACATGTAGTAAAGACGATGCTTTTATAAAAAAGTCAACATGTTAAGACGTTGACCTTTTGATAATATGAATTTCTCAACCTTTTGCAATTTGCACTATAAAAATATTGCTCCGGAAAAACTGTTAATACTGTTTGTATTATAAAATACTGCGACTTGTTAACGGATTAATTGTCATACACGAGCAAAACGAATATCTATCAACTAGCTCACTGGTTAATTATAATAAGTTGGATACTATAAAAGTTAATTATGAGGATAAAGTTTCATGCTACTTAAAAAAAAAATACACTTTTATGACATACTCCTAATTCCTAAAGCATCTATGTGTTTTACTGTTCTTTCACATGTTTTTGTTGTCCTTCTGTGTGTGGTAATCATTTATTGGCATGCATGTTTCTTGTTAGAAGAAAGGTAGTAAATTAAGTAGGTGTTTACGGTTCGGTTTCAAACCGTGAAACCGCCCAAACCGGTCATCGGTTTGGTTTCATGGTCGGTTTTTTTTTTTGTTATCTTTTGGTCGGTCGGTTTCAAACTTTTCAAACCGTAACGAACGGTTTGGTTTATGGTTTTAAAACTTTCAAACCGTATAAAACCGAACCGGACCGTGAGATTTTAATTTAGTTAATCTTTTTTATATTGTATATCATGGGTATTTGATTGTCTAAATTTATGTCTGCTTCAGTATTTTCTTTATATAATATATTGCTTGTTCTTTTGTATATCTGTGCTTCAGTTGCTTCTATCACTTCTACCGATTCTTTTTTTCTTGTTCTACATAATGGTGATGTTTAAATAACTATATATATAAAACATCAAGACTATTACACTATAAGTAATTGTTTTATTTAACAAGCTTTAATATGATTGTTTATAACAAGCTTTAATGGCTTTTATCATATGTATTTCATTTAACAGATAAGGAAAAAAAGAGTTTAGTGAGTTAGTTTAACAAGCTTTAAATGACTTTGTTCACCTATCAATTTCATGGTGCTTATACATGTCTCGAAATGGAAGCATATGCAATGAATCTTTGACAAGCCATTTTATTTTTCATTATTTTAGCCAAATAAAGCCCAAACCGTGAAACCAAACCGGAACCAAACCGGAACCAAACCGTTGATAACGGTTCGGTTTGTTTCGGTTTTAAAGCTCAACGGTTCGGTTTTGGTTTTTGGAATTAAAAACCGTTACTAATGGTTTGGTTTACGGTTGACCTAAAAACCTTCAAAACCGGACCGTAAACACCCCTAAAACTAAGTACTATATACAGTACAAAAATGTTTTTAGTTATCCTATACAATATCAAATATATTATTATACTAATGTGTATAAACATACCGAGTTACTGTATTAAAAACAATCATTAACACCTTTTTTTTTTGAACGGCCAACTAAGTAACGCCGGACACTCCGTACGCGGCCCCCATTGGCTAAAGGTAGCCCGAGCCGGCCACTAGTCCGGACGGACGAAGCCCCTAGTGATCCACCTGTTGAGGGATTCACCGGATAAAACCCGGGCCCCACGCCCGCTAAACGGCACAACAGCGAGAAGCCAATAAAATCGGGTGAGACCAAGACTCGAACCGTGACAAGCCAGGGTCATCCCTCATATCTCTCATATAAGTTGGTGGTAGTGAGGTTTGATCCCCCTACCTCTCACTTGTAAAGTGAGTGCTCTACCATTAAGCCACAACCAACTTATAACAATCATTAACACCTAAAGTGACTTGCTAGTTGTAACCTAAAACTCTAAAAGTACTCATTAACATATTATAGGGTTCGATAACAACCATTTTATTGGACTTATTATCAGTCATAAGCCATTAACATCTAACATGACCTAACGTGACCTAAAGAAATCATGAACTTAAAATAAGGCCCTACAATAGTGACTTAGTATACTTATCATAATAAATAAGCTATTAACAGCTAACTTGACTTTTCATAATCTTAATTGACTTGGCGAAACGTTGACACTTAAAAATGAACATTAAAGCTCATTAAAATGATTTTTGGACTTAGGCCTAGGGGTATATCTTAACGTCCAGGTCGTTAAAGCAGAATTGGCAAGAGTTAACGAGTGACATACTACTCCCTTAATGGGTCAAGGGACGTTAAATACAAGGCGAGTTAAATTGTTAATGGACTTTAAAATTCTCTACACATACAAACAATAATTTAATAATCAATTTTACATTAATTAAATAGAAGTAAATGTGGATTAAATAATTTTCTTAGGGTGAGATGAAATGAAATGAGGTTAAATAGGTGATGTGGTGCATATATAGAGTTATGGAGGTTAATGTATACCCGGCAATGACCTTACCGTCAAAATAAGACATTTAAATTAACATCTAATATAACTTGTTATAACCAATAATGACTTAATTATAACCAAAATCTAATGAAATATAATAATGCCCATTTAAGACCAATTACCTATCATCTAACATAAGTCATCAACACCTAAAATAATTCCTTCTAACCACAAATAACAACTTCAAATCAAATGTAAAGATGCATTTACAACAACTTTACACATGCTCATTATATATTTGCAAGTTTTGCACTCAAATGCGTCATGAGTCTTGACAGGATTTTTGACATATGACGTAACCCTGTTTGTTGAAAATCTAGTCAGATAATGATTATTAACTTGGCGGACTAAGGGAATTTAAGGTGCAAAGTTTTGAGGAGAGCTGATTCAATTGGACAAAATGGTAACTTTAATCAGCAGGTGGACATTTTGATATTATCATTTTTGTTTTTTCGGTGTAACTTCACCAACCGTGTTTTTTGAAGAACTCAAATTCAAGTTAAAGACTTGAACAAAGGTAATCGTGATTTAATCATAAGTGCAATTCAATGATATTGACATGGATTTTAACTTCTATATCTAAAGATTAAGACCCTGGATAAGTGTTTTCTACTATAGCAGCAAGTGTTTGTATGATGAGTTAAAGGAAAGTAATGATAAAATACATGGTTCCATTATATTTTATTTAAATCAAAAAATAAACTCTTACTCGCTCGTAGTTAACTAGTCATGACTCATGCCTATGATTATTATCATAGATTAAATTCTGTTTTAGAGTACGATAGTAACGAAAATGACACTTAAACCAAAGTAATATCTCTTATTAATCGAATCAAAGTATTACAAATAAAGTTAGTATTTGAACTAAAGAATTACAAAGATAACACACTCACATACATGAATGAGATATTACGTATAAACAAGTTCTAATAGCTAAGAATTATTACATTGATTGCCGAATTTGTATGTATATGCCCCAACAAGCATTCCTTCTTTCTTAATCATTATGTAGGTTTACTATACGAATTGAAAAGTGATCAAAGAATTGAAAACTAAACTTTGTCAGCTAAGAATTAGGAACTTGAGTGCCAACATAACCGCAACCCATTATTATGAAGGCTATAGCTTGTAGAAAAAGGTAAACGTAGTAGCGATACTTCCCATATGCAAGATCGTAGCAAGCACATCCAAAGAGGAGGATCCCGACGCAAAGCTCTAGCACAAGAACTCTGTGGGTTATGATCACACGTACCCATTTAGTATAATTTAGTTTATAGACATATCTTAAACTTAGTTACTAATATTATCAACATGTATATAACTTAAATTAACAAGTTATTGGAACCCATGATTTATAGTACAATGTACCTTTCACCTATTTTAAATCGAGGCTGACTTTGTTGTGTTGCTGCCTTAACCTTGGAAGCATCTCCGTTCTTCTCGGTGACAACCCATTCGTTCACTCTTTGAGTCTCGAAAAGTCCAATGAATGTGGCCTTAGTCCGATGAAAGGACATGACATTCTCAAAAAGAACCCAAAACACCACCAAATAGAAGGACCTACAAAAGAAAGTCACTACATTCATTCATTTCATTTCTAAGTAAAAAAGACCTGCTACGATCGATTGGAGAACTAAAACCCTCACCTAGGAGTTACAAGTGCATTTAGAAGCGTGATGACGGTTGGTATATAAATTGTACCCCATCTTGGAACCATGACTTCAGGTATTAACACAGTTGCAGGAACCACAACGCAATACAGTGTGAATGCAACGATATGAGCTACGATCTTTTTCACAAAGAAGAAACTATACAACACATATAGTTTCTTCCACCATGTCACTCTCTGGACAACAAGTTTAAAAGTCACAATAACATCAATCAATTAAATAAAGTAATAATAAAACTGAAAACAATAGTGCTTAAAATCATACATTATTTCTCATGATCTCGAAAACCATTTTCCTAAAAAGGTTAGCTGGACCGCAAGACCAACGATGTTGCTGGTATCGATAAGCTTTAAATACACTTGGAAGTTCATTTTTAACCTATACATGAGTGTATAAATTAGAATACTCTTAAATTTTCTTTTGTGAGTAACTTTTCTACTCTAGAAATAATAAGTAGTTTACCATTAGTGAGCTAATGTATAAGAACTTCCATCCTTTAAGACTAGCTCGAACCGCCAAATCCATATCTTCGACTGTGGTGCGGTCCTTCCAACCTCCCGCCTCGTCAAGCGCAGCCATCCTCCAAACTCCGGCAGTCCCTAACGAAATTAAATATATAAGACAATTTTAGTTTCCAGTTGAAGGAGTAACACATGGATACAATTTATGTTGGTAATGTCTTAAGATGCAACCATGAGTTTACCACTCTAGGATCGAATTATGTACTAATTAACTTAAAATCCCAGAAGACAAGATGTGGTATTTTTAAGTACGAGTTTGCTTACCATTAAATCCAAAGAATGCAAAAGCAATAGAACCGAATTCTTGCTCCAGATTGAAATGGTAGTTAAGTGACATCTCTTGTATTCTTGTCATTAGGCAATCATTTGAGTTCACTGCAACATTAATAATACTATAAAAATATCTATTAATGTGTTTTATATAAAATATTCAAATTTATATTATTTACCCTTAGAGAGTGATTAATTGTTAAGGAAAATATATTGAAGCTAGATATTCAAGTCCAGAGACATTTATCATATTGCAAGTCTAAAGTAGAGTGTAAATTGTTAATTCTACCCGTACCATAGGGTTCTTCACGAATTGAACTGAGTCGAGCCAAAGTTAGCTCATAAGAGTCAACTCGGTTTCACTTGAAATTTTTTATCGATGAAGACTTAAGCTCAAACTCGGATTGTCAATAACCAAGGCTAGCTTGTGGTTCACCATTCGAATTATATCGATTCAAACAAGTTTTTGTGAATGAGATACGAGTCACGAGATGTGGAAATGACGGGACCCCCCCCCCTTTGGCCTTTATTGCCTTTTGTATCGATGATTTAATGGCACGTGACTTCAATATTTTTGGTGATGGATAGGTAAAACAGAAAATTCAAGCCAATCATCTATAATTTGATGTCATCAATTGGTAATTAACTAATTTTTAATAAGAAAAAAGTTGTACCACCCGATTCACGTGTTAACAATCAATGTTGGAGCACAGTGTACAACACTACCTTCTGCCAAAAAGAGTGAACTACAATTACCGCTTACTTTACTTGTCTCTAATATCAACACCTCTCAAGATGGGTCTTCAAATGTGGGGACTATTTAGTGCGCACAAGACCAAAAATAAAGCTGTCAATTCACAACCACGTTTCTCTCATTTCAATTTCTCATTTTATTCTTATGATTTAAAATGCTTTTTCATGTCACTTCTATCTACAAATCAATAATTGCAATGAATAAAATATGATTAAAAAAAATTACAAGGGAGTTGTAGGAGCATAATTTTACCGAATTTCCAACGACCTTGAACGAGACCTAGTTCAGAGTTATGATGAAGAAACGGAATAGTTTGAGTGAGAAAATCTGGTTCGGGTTGAAAATCAGCATCAAAGATGACCACATACTCGCATTGTTTGGCATAATCATGCTTTAACCCTTCTTTAAGGGCCCCGGCTTTGTATCCCTTTCGGTTGTCCCTAACTTGATAGTGTATGCTCACTCCTTTGCTTGCCCAATTCTCACACTCCATTTCCACCATACTCTACAAACCATCCACAATAATTATAAGATAATATTTGTTGTTTTTTTCCGAAAATAATAAATGTAATTTATCAACCTTGACCAATGGATCTGTTGAATCGTCAAGCACTTGAATCACAATCCGATTAGACGGCCATGAAAGCCGGCATGCAGCTCCTATGGAAAGCTGATATACCTGTTTGCACAATTTCATAAATAAATAAACACTAAAACTAAACCAAAACAAATCATTATGTGACAATAATAATAATAGTAAGTAGTAGTAGTAATAACTAATAATAATAATAAACAGAACACTTGTGAAACTAAGAATACAAATAATAATAATAACCTCTCTTTCATTAAACATGGGAACTTGAACAAGAACAAGAGGATAACCAGAGTTACCCATCTCAGCATCATCCTCAAATGGTTCCCATTTGTAACGTTGTTCGGGTTTTTTACCAAACAATTTATTAAATCCAACCACAAGAGCCATGTAAACCATTTCTGTGAACAACATGATCAACATCACCAGATTAATATACATGAAAATTCTCAGAAACGGCACCACGAAATACACCTTGATTTGACCCCAAATCAGCACAACTTGCTCTCCGATGTTATCCGGTACTGCACCATCAAAACATTCTGATAGAAATGCAATCAACTTAAGCTTAAGCTTCTCCATTTACTCTGGTTTCTGTATTGGGGTGGGAATATGGCTTTAAAAGTAGCCAAAAATATCTAAGTTAAAGCAAAGACATTTAAGTTTAGAACATGAGAACATGTCTACGTTTAGGATTTTGAAAAAAAAGGAAAGATGGAAGGAAACTTGAAGCTTCCTGTTTTTGCAAATGTAAAAGAATAGAGGCAGAAATAGCACAATGAGAAAGATGGAGGGGTGAGAATAAAGGGGAAAAGGTGGGTTATAAAGGTAGAGATTATTGTTTTTATTGTTGGGACAATTTTATGATATCTTATATTATGTTATATTACTTTTATACTTATTTTTTTTTTTTTGAAACTTCACTATATAAACAACATCGAACAACGCCCGGAGGCTACAAAAACCAAAGAGACATTACACCAAATTGAACGAACACCAATCTGACCACAAGACTGGTTTTAACCGAGGTCTATTTCTATACCAAAAGAACCCCAAAGCCTTAACATCACTAACAATATCAATAATCCTAACCGGAATTTTAGAGAACACAAGATCGTTTCTAGCTTTCCACAGCCTCCAACAAATCGTTATCACCAAGCCTTGAACAACCTCCTCCTTACCATGGGACAAACCTGCCGTCAAATGCAACCTGGATAGCTCGAAAACACTACCACAACCCACCGAAGAAACCGAGGTCCAAGATTCGAACCAACTCCTAACTTGACCCGCCGCTTCACAGTTAGAAAAAAGATGATCTGCAGTTTCCGGAGCTAACCCGCAAAGACTGCAAGAGCCAGAACTAACTTGTATATCTCTCTTCATCAATTCGGTTCTCGTAGGAATCCTATTCATTACCGCTCGCCACATAAACACAAGACACTTCTTCGGAATCCATTTGACCAAACCTATCATACTCCCTGAGTTTGGCTCAAAATCTTTACCGATAATTTTTCTAGCATCCGCCACAGAGAACTTGTCACCTTTAACACCTTTCCAAAACCACTTATCCGGCCCATTGGAACCGAGAATCGAACTAAACAAACCGAACATCCTCTCCCATTCCGAAACCTCTTCGGCACTTCTCGGTTCCCTTCTCCAATTCCAGCTCCATTCAATCCAATTCCCCACCTTTCTAACCCTTTCAAAAACCGTACAATGTTTCTTTTTTTCAAGGGCAAAAAGAAACGGGAAAAGCATTTTTAACGGGCCACACTCGTTCCACGTATCAAGCCAAAACCTAATACTTTTACCATCTCCAACCTTACCAACGAAACATTTATCTAAGCTCTCACCGTTGCTCTTTAAATCTTTGATAGCGGAAGTAATATTTTTCCAGGTCCCCGTTATTTTCTTATTAATCGGCACTAACCCCCAATCGTTACTAAAACCATGAATGCCTTCGATGACCTTTTTCCATAAACTGTTATTTTCTATTTTCCACCTCCAAGCCCATTTCAATAAAAGGGCTTGGTACATGATTTTCAACCCCGTGATGCCTAAACCTCCTTTCTCAATCGGTAAGGCAACAATATCCCAAGCAACCCAATGTATTTTTCTCTTTTCTTCCGATCCTCCCCATAAAAACCTTCTAATCTTCCCTTCTAAAGTATTAATGACGCCGGTAGAAGCTTTAAATATGGACATGTAGAAGATGGGGAGGCTTTCCAAGACCGACTTTATAAGAACCAACCTACCACCAATCGAAAGAGATGACGCCTTCCACTTAGATAGTCTCTTATCAAACACTTCGAAAATCGGGGCCCAATTATTGATTCTATTCATGTTCGCGCCAACCTTGAGACCCAAATATATGAAGGGGATCGAGCCGGCTGCACACCCCATCAAATTAGCCATTCTCGAAATTTCATTGCTATCCACACCAACACCGAACAACCTGGATTTTTCCAAATTTATCTTCAAACCCGAACATAAATGAAAACACCTAAGGAGACGAACAATACATCTAGCGTTCTCATCATTCCATTCCCCGATAATTAACGAATCGTCCGCAAACAAAAGATGAGACACAAACGGGCCATCTCTCGAGAGCTGCACTCCTTTAAAACACCCATCCACTGTAGCTTTAGTTATAAGGCCTGATAAGGCTTCCATAACACATAAGAATAAGAAAGGGGATAACGGATCCCCTTGTCGCATTCCTTTGGAGCATTTAAATACCCAAGTAGGAGACCCGTTAACCAAAACAGCCGACGAAGCTGCCGAAAGAACACCTCTGACCCAACCTTTCCATTTATCGGAGAACCTCATTTGAGCTAACACCGAATCCATGAATTCCCAATTGACGTTATCATAGGCCTTTTCGAAATCGATTTTGAAGAGGAAAATCTTCTTATTGTTGAAATTGGCCCACGAAATCATTTCGTTAACAATAAGAGGACCATCAAGGATTAATCTACTTTAATTGAAGGCAGATTGTGACTCTGAAATAACCGACCCGACCACTTCCTTGAATCGGTTAGCTAAAACTTTGGAAATAGTCTTATTAATAGCACCGATCAAGTTTATCGGTCTATAGTCACCAAGACCTACCGGATTCGCCACCTTAGGAATCAGAGTAATAAACGAGGACCCACATCCCTTACTAATCCTTTCACTCCTGTAAAATGACTCCAAAACAGCGTAGAAATCTTCTTTGAACCAACTCCAATACTTTCTAAAAAACTATAAATTAAAACCATCCGGGCCGGGAGCTTTATCAGGACCGCACCCCAACACCGCTCTCGACACCTCATCCTTTGAAAACGGCATCTCTAATCTGTTCATATCGGCTTCGGAAATTTTCTTGAAACCCCTGTTCTCTAACCTCGGCCGTGAGGTACGGGATTCCTGGAACCGACTTTTGAAAAAGAGAAAAACTTCTTTTTAACCTTTTTCGGCTTATTAACCCATTTACCATTGGCTTCAACCCCCGAAATAAAATTAGTCACCCTTCTATTATTAATACAAGCATGAAAAAAAGAAGAATTCTCGTCTCCTTCCACCGCCCACTTTAGTCTAGATCTTTGTCTTAAATCTTTTTTCCGAAAATCCTTGATTTCCAAAAGTCTTCTTTTACCTTCATTTAAAATCCATAACTCTTCCTCTGATAGATCTCTAAAGTCGAGATAACCTTCCAATTGTGTTATCGCATTCTTAATCTCAACGAATTCTGCTTCCTCCTCACCCTTTTTAATCTTCCACCACAGAGAAATCTCATCGCTGATGGCCTTTAATTTCTTAGATACACTTCGTCCGGGTTGCCTATTCCTTTGAACTTATCAATAGCCTTCTTGACAACATCTTCAAAATCTAGTCTATCTAACCAAGAGTTGAACAATCTAAATGGCTTCGGTCCAAAACTACCTTTGCGGCAGACAAAGGAGTTCGGATTGTGATCCGAAAATAACCCCACATGAGCTCGGACCTCAGCTTCAGGCCACGACGAGACAAACCCTTGACACGCGAGGAATCTATCAATCTTACTCAACTTATTATCCCTTTTAAAAGTGAATCTTAACCCTTTCATGACGTATTCATTTAGCCCAGAATCAGAAATAAAGTCGTTAAAGTCCTTGGTATCCACGGCATCAAACCGGGTGTTTATTCTTTCTGTCTGATCTCTGACCGCATTGAAATCCCCCATGAACATCCACACCCCTTCATAAACCTGTTTAATATTACCCAGTTTGCTCCATAACAGTCTCTTATCATTATTACTTTGTGGAGCATAAACATTGACCAAGTTGTACAACCGATCCGAGCCTTTAATTCTGCCTTGGATACACAGAAAGTTTGAGTCTTTGATTGTCCTTTCCGCTTGAAACAAACTGGTGTCCTACAAACACAAGAGCCCACCAGACCTACCATCCGCTTGAACCCAATCTAAACCAAAATTCTTATTTCCCCATATACTTTCTCCTCTAAACCCTTCCAAATCCTTCAAAAAAGTTTCCTGAATCGCAAGAAACGAGAACCCAACCTCCTTCTTCAAACTTTTAAGCCAATTCGATTTTTGAAAGAACCCCAGACCTCTAATATTCAAGGAAAGACAATTCATGGTTTAACCACGTCAATACCTTCATCCCTGATGGCCTTCTCTACCTCATAGTCATAACCGGTAAGGTTCACCCCAATCCGCATTCCCAAATCCTTCGTAGCCTTTAATTCCTCTTCTAAATTTGATCCGCTGCTTAACTCCCTGTTGTTAGCACTAATAGGCTCCGAATCCTTCACCTCAATTGTTTCATTGTCCGAGAAGTCAACAGCCGTTCCCCCATTAATACCCGAAGGAATGAATTATATCTTCTTTCTCAATTGGGTCAGAATGTTGAGTATGAGAATCCTGGACCAAGCCCAATAGTTCATTAAGCCCTGCTCCTGGGTCTTTTTCTTTTTCTGAGCCTAAAGAAAGCATGGGACAAGGACCTACACTTTTCACAACCTTTAATCATAGCATTTTTTGATTTACTTTTACTTCTAGTCTTGCATTTATTGCCCACTTCTTTTGAAGACTTCTCATAAAACACGTTAAAGTTGAAGTCCCCCAAAAAACTTTTCTTCCCACCAAGACTCCCCTTTCCCATGCAAACCAGCCCTTTCATCTTCTGCTTGAGCCGCCATCTCGATCGGATGTCTCTCCACAGTCCTAGCCGGAGACTTAGGCAACTCCGTCTCCATAGGAACCGGCTCAGGCGGAGCCACCTTACCAAAACCCTCCGGGATCCAGTTACCGGGTTCCTCCGTAACCCAGATGTTAAATTCATTGTCTTTCCAAAGGATCTTCATCTCCTCCTTAATACTTGCTCCATTTTCTACTAGAACTCCTAAGCACCCAAAGAAAATATCCCCATCATACAACTGAAGGTCCACATTGTGAACGACCGTTCCCCATTTACTTCCGATGGAATCAAAAACTTCTCTGGTGGCTAAGTGAAGAGGTAGGTCCCAGCAGAGCCCAGTTGGACCCGCAAGACTCACCTTGAAGAGGGACGTCTGCGCAGAAACCAACTGGATCCGCAGGACCCACCATGCTCAGAGACGTGACGTCCTTACGCGCAGTACGCAAGCTGTTCCAGCAGGAAATGCCTCCCAATGGTGAAGTACTCTGCCTGTTCCCGCAGCTGCGGATACAAGCCATCAGGGAAGGCCACCCGCGCAGCAAGGCTACACGCACAAGGCACTTAGCTCTCAATCACTCAGTGTCACTTGAAGGAATGAGCAAAGCCGGGAACAATCCCGCACAAAGGCGGGAGGGGGAATACTCCCGCCCAAAAGCCAGTCCGTACGATACGGGAAGATCTTTTGTACTGTATCTGACGAGGTATGGGCAAAAGATCTGACTAAAGATACGACAGCTTATTGATAACAGTATGGCGAGCAGCATGCTCCTGTACTGTATGTCACTATTAGCCGCTGCCTACTCACCAACTCCTGTCATACCACGTGCATAGCCGGCAGTTGGTGGAAAAGGAATAGTACACAGCAGGCCTGGTCACTGTCAGCCGCTGCCTACCCACCAACTACCAGCAGGGCACGTGCGTAGGCCACAGTTAGTAGAACAAGAATACTATTGCAGCCGGCCACACCTCCTTGGAAACCTACCTTCGGCTATAAATACCCCAAATGGTATGATCATCTGATCTCATCATATTATCATCATATTATACCTGATATCTGCTCTAGCAATCTCTTAATATACATTTATATTTAAAGAGCAATCTAGTCTGATTCTCACGCCGGAGGGTGGTCACAAGGAGGAACCCCCCCCCCCCCCTTCTCAGTGACAAGCTCACGGTGTCTGTTTTGCAGGTTATCAGAAGAACCATCTTTGCTGGGTCTAACCCCTCGTGGGAAACATCTATCTAACCCCCAGGTTACCCGTAATCTGCCCGGGGTCCGGTTAGTGTTTCTTCATTGGCGCCATCCGTGCATAAAAGCTAGAACTTCATTTCTTTTCAGTTTTTTCAAACTTCTGAAAAGATGGTTAAAGAAACCCCGGTAACAACCCCAGCTACTGGAGGGAATACCGGCGGCTACACAGTCTTTACAAACACTACCCCGGTTTCCCAAGCCGGGGCAAGTGAAGTAAATTTTACGAACACTACCCCAGTTACCTAAGCTGGGGCAAGTGCAGTAAATAATCGCTCACTGGATTCACCGATACCCAGTTAGAGAAACGAACAAGACTCCCCCGCCAAACACTCGATGAAGTTAAGGCATGGGCGGAGGCACATCAGAAGGAATTCTAAGCTGAGTTGGACGAACGCTTGCATTCCGTCCAACAGGCTGACGAATTCGAAGAATACTTGGACGATGACTCGGAGGAATCCGACACCGACGCGAACCCTCGCCATAGGGCAAAAGGGAAGCGTAAGGAAACGGACTCCCAACCGAGAAGGCGTTTTGGAGAAGCCTTCAACCCAAAAAACCCAGGTGGAAGCCCACGTGACTTCTCCAAAACATTTAGACCAACTGTTGCAAATGCGGGAACGTCCAAATTTGCAAGGGACATTGCGGAAGCAATTGCCCCAAAAAGTGCCAAACAAATGTCCAACATAGGCACATATGATGGTATATCTGACCCAGATGATCATTTGAACAGATTCATAGCGGGGGCAACCGTCAGCAATTGGACGGAACCTACGTGGTGTTACATGTTCCAAATGAAGCTTGTTGGGCCAGCTAGAGCGTGGTTCGATCGTCTACCGGTCAACCTCATCTACGACTGGGCAGACTTCCAGCAGAAGTTTAACCAACACTTCAGCCAACAACGAAAGTATACCGAGGAGCAATGGACAATCCTCAAATGCATTCGAGAGGAAGATGAATCTTTGCTAGACTTCATCACTCGCTTCAACTCAAAGAAGCTTAGTCTGGGTAATATCAGTGAAGATCTTGTTCGCGCTGCTTTCATCCAGGGCGCGAACGACCCAGAGCTCATCCGCACCTTAACGGGTAAAGATGGCATGCCATCCACATGGGATGCCATCATGACAGCAGCTAAACGCTTTGCGGAAACGGAGAAGCAACTGGGTAGAGATCTCCCACAGAGCACAAACCTCTACACCCAGAAGACAAGAGAAGACAACGTCCTTACCGCCCGACTAAACAAAAAGCGGAAGCTAGGCATTTGGCAGTCAAGGGTAAACTTTGACACCTCATCCGGCTTGCAACATCAGTTAGGCGAAAGGGATAATGTACAGTCAAACAAGAACTCCAGATGGACGCCACTCACTAAAAGCGTCACCGAGATATTCGCCACTGAGGAGCTCCCATGGCCAAAGGCTCCAATAATCCGACATCGTCACAATGCTGATCGGAGCAAATACTGTGACTATCATAGGACAAAAGGCCACAACACTGAAGAATGCATAGACGTAAAGGACATGGTCGAAGCATTTGTCAGAGATGGTACGCTCGCGCACCTCGTGGCGCAATAAACGCTGAGCAGGCTGATGCGTGTAGAACCCCACTTGGGGAAAACACGAATAAAATTGCAGCTTCAATGTTGGAGACTACATACTGCGCAAACAACGAGATCCCGAACTAGGTGCATATCGGCTCGATGGCACTCCCATCCCAACAACATGGAAGGGAGCTCAATTACACAGTTTGCATGTAGATCAATTCCAAATTTGTAAAGAAAAAGCCCAGAGCCACTTCTAATGGAAATGATTCTCCTTAGAACATCGACGCTGATGATTTTACATTTATACTTTATGAACTATCACCACTGATGCCGGTCTTCACCGCATACATAAGTGTGAAAGTCGTTGCATGGGGAAGGCGGCAAAACCCGCATAAACCCAAAAAACGACAAACCTTCACGCAGGTCAGTTGAAGGGTAAAGTTCAGTCATCCTACTAAATGAAAGTGCCGGTCTATCCACATGAATCATGATAGAGGAAACTGAACACTAACCTATTAACAACCGCGTGTCGAACGGTTAATTTATTCAACACGGATATGCCGGTCTTCACCGCATAATTACGTGGAAAGTCGTTGCGTGGGGAAGGCGGCAAAACCCGCATAAACCCAGAAAATGGCAAACCTTCACGCAGGTCAGTTGAAGGGTAAAGTTCAGTCATCCCACTAAATGAAAGTGCCGGTCTATCCGCATGAATCATGATAGAGGAAACTGAACACTAACCTATTAACAACCGCGCGTCGAACGGTTAATTTATTCAACACGGATATGCCGGTCTTCACCGCATAATTACGTGGAAAGTCGTCGCGTGGGGAAGGCGGCAAAACCCGCATAAGCCCAAAAAACGGCAAACCTTCACGCAGGTCAGTCATAGGTAAACTTTGGTCAACTAAATGAAAGTGCCGGTCCTAACCGCACAAATCATGAGAGGAAACCGAACCTATTGACAACCGCGCGTCGAACGGTTAACTTATTCAAAACAGAGAATTTATAACAAAAGGATGAGGAAAACCTACACGCAGGTCAGATATAGGTAAAGTTTAGCCATCCTACTAAGTGCAAGTGACGGTCCTACCCGCACAATCACGAAAGAGGAAGCAAAACTTCAACCTATTATCTACCACGTTCAAAGGTTAACTTATCCTAAACACTTAGAAATTTCAAAAAAGATGAGGAAAACCTACGCGCAGGTTAGATGTAGGTAAAGTTTAGCCATCCTACTAAGTGCAAGTGACGGTCCTACCCGCACAATCACGAAAGAGGAAGCAAAACTTCAACCTATTATCTACCACGTTCAAAGGTTAACTTATTCTTAACACTTGGAAAATTGCTAATTTAAACTAAAGTATGCAAGTCATATAACGTTTATAAAACAAGGAATCCAGTGAAAATAGCGGTCTTACCCGCACAAAGATTTATATTTCGCAATGATTCATTACAAGAATGGCCGGGTAACTACCCGCCTACAAGAAAATAAATCTATACAAGCTAAACCTATCCTAACAGTGGGAAGGGATTTTCAGGATCAAGCTTCAGGGCCACTTCCACTTGGACCAGGACCATCAGTAGAGCGTGGCAGTTCAAGGAAAGCTTTAAGGATAGCTAGCCCATCATCAGCAGCAGCAACTTCGTTTACCTTCTCCACCACCGGATGCGGGAAGGCGGCATACTGATTCACTGCTTGGTCGTATACAGCTTCAGTATCTACATCAAATAAAGGGAAGTTGGAAGGCGGGATGCCTTTCTCAACGAACCCTAGACCAAGCAGGAAACCGGCCTTTTCCCCATCCTCATGAGAAGCGTTGAGGGCTGCGCTCATAGCATCGTCATAAGACGTCTCCGTGAAGACTAAATGCACAACCTACAAAAAAAAAAAAGAAAATATACAAGTATCAGAACCTTTTCTATTTGCAAAGAAAAGCGTAAAGACATGAAAAGCATACCTGAGACAACGCTTCTCGAAGAAGCCATTCCTTGGCAACCAGAGCCTCCTGGAGGGCAGCTTGAGCTTCGTTACGGGCGCGTTCGGCTTCACTCTTGTTGAGGTTGGCAAGCAACACTTCTTTAGCCACAGCCTCTTCGACGCCCTTTAGCTTCCGCTCAGTGTGGTCAAGCACCCCCCTCTGGTCCAAGACCTCTTGGAGCTTTTTGGCGTCTTCCATCGCCAAGGCATCATGAGCCTGCTGGAGAGCCTCTAATTTGGCTTTAAGCTCCTCATTCTCCACGCGTAGAGGCTCAGCAACAGCTTCAGCCTTGGTGGCCCTCTCGGTTGCGTTCCTTGCAGTTTCCTTAGCCAGCCGAAGCTGTTCGTTAACAGCTTGGGCAGCCTTGGAACGGGCCTCGAGCCGGGCCTGAACTTCAACCTCAAGAGCCTTGAAGGCCTTCTCCTTCTCCGCAGCAGCCGCGGAGAGCCTCCTATTCTCCTCCCGGACAGCCCGCGCCTGAGCTACTTCTTGAATGCGAGCTGCTTTTAACTTGTTGTTTTCACGACAAAGCAGCTCGACGCGATGCTGCATCCGGGCCAGGAGAACCCGAAGCTCATTGCTTAGCCTACCCTCCTGGTAGCTAGCCATGGCTTCCCCCAACGCACCACTGGGAGCTGCGTGACGAGCCCACTCCACGCACTCCACAGGTGTGCGAAGGGTTGTTCCTCGGAGGATGTTCCATCATGGAACATACACTTCATTGGAATCCGACACTGCAAAAAGAACATAAAGCAGTTAGGAAAAGATGATAAAAATATGAAAAGGGCCAAAGGAACCCTAAGCACCTGTAGGGTCAACAACAGGCCGATAGCCGCCGAACCCATCACCTGAACCCAAAGGAAATCCATCCAAGAGGTCAGGCAGATGGGAAGGAGGCAGAGGTTGGCGATAAGCCCCATGCATACCTGAAGGATCGGCCGTCGTTGCCGGTGACGGAGGAGGCATGGTAAAAGCCGCCGCGGTCGCCGCTGCGGAATCCGCAGCAAAAGTAACCGCCGGCTCAGTGAAAGATGCGGTAAAAATGGCACTGACAGCCGGCGGTGATGTCGTCACAGCTGGAACAGTCGGCTCAACGGAGTGAGCAACTGAACCAGCGGAAGCAGGCGCAGGCGCAGCCGCCTGGGTCGTCGCCTCAGGTAGGCTGACCAAGCCTACCGTCATGGGCGGAGGGGTACTCCTCTGCGCTCCACCCTGGAATGCGTCAACATCCACGCCTGCACAAAGAAGATAAAGTGTTAATGATGGAAATCTATGAAGTTAAAAGACAAATAAAGTTTGTACTTACGGGTTTTCTTGAGCCTAAATGTACGGACAGGCGGGGATGAACCCGATGGAACCGGCCTCTTCACGCCGCTCACCATTGTCATCCTGGGCTCTCCGGAGGTGACGGTTGTCGCAGCCTCCGGAGCGGTGGTCTTATCACTACCGGGATTCCCCGCCACCTCTTCGCTCTCGGTCTCCGAATCAGACCGAGGCACCGGATCGGCAGTGGAGGCCACCTTCTCCTTCCCCTTCCCACCGGCAGCCTTCTTCTTCCGCACCAACGGAGGACCATCTGCGGATTCCTCATCAGAACATAAGATTAGAGGAATTCCAGCAGAGGTTTCAACATTGAGGGGTCGAGGGTTGAATAGCACCTTACCAGGCCGCCTGGCGCTAAGGATCTCGTGGCCTAACGGGTAGACCTCCACGAACCGATCCGCCGTTTGTTCTAGGATGGGCAACTCGTTCTCGTCTAGAGCGCGAGTACCCATCCGAGCGGGACCGTCAGCCTCCCGCGGGTACATGAGCGACTGCAAGTCGTTCCCCTCTGAAATAAACAGGAAAGAAGTTAGAAGAGATTCTAAATCAACAAAAAGAAACAAAGCATACCGTAAGGAACAGAGTTCGAACCGTATTCGAGGACGATCGGGATCTTTCGCGCATCCGCATCCTTCCACACCCGGCTCATCCCGAGCATCACCATCCCGGACTCCGCAAACCGGTAAACCGGAGATTGGACTCGGGATATCTTCGAGAACCATTCCGCCTCCTGGTAGTTGGAGACGTGAAGGCTGGGAAGTGCTTGCCCATTCTTGAATTTCATGGCAAGGGGGATGGCGCGAGCGGAGATGTAGAAGAACTCCCGCATCCACGAGCGAAGACTGCGCTCGGTTGCGCAAATCTTCAAACCCTTAATCCGGGTTATCAACTTATACCACCCCTAGATGCACCTCCAAGAGTAGAAGGTCATCAGGCGGTCGACATAGGGCTCAATGCCCAGAATCCGGCACACCCACTCGAAGTGCCGAATCTTGGCGATCGCCATCGGGTGCACCTCGGTTAGGTGCACACCGTGCCTCTCAAGGACACGGTAAACAAACTTTGTCAATGGGAACCTAAGATTCCCATAAACAAAGAATGCAACATATACCCCGATCTTGCCTCTGGGGGCATCATACACCGTCTGATGGGGTTCAGGAAACTCAGGCTCGAGAGACTCGAGCATGAACTTCCTCACGATGTACTGATACAGATCGACAGGCACAGCACACTGGCACTCGCCAGCAGTACTCTTGTCATCGGCAAACACCCCAGCCTCCTGGGCTGTAGATTCGAGATCACGAGAAGACATCTTGCAGATGAAAGTAAGAAAGCGATTTCAAGAGAATGCTCGACTGAAAGGTGAGTATTCGCCGGAAATCGTTTTGAAGATGAAGAGAAAAGTGAAAGTGTGGATTACAAAGAACCCTCTCCCCCTTTATATACTAATCGCAATTAATGCGATGAATTTAATTCGGAGGAGAGAGAAATCGAATGTGCAATGAAACTATGACACGTGGCAAAAAGCAAGCTGGCAACAGCTGTTGAAAGGACGCATACAATTAATTTCGCGGCCACGCGCCCGAAAAATCGCGCCCAAGCGCCTGAAAAAGCATCTGGAATGACCAGGTACTGTCACGTCACCATAACTTCCTGCACGTCCTGACACAGTCAGAAGAAACCGTCGCACGACGTTTCAGAGGTTTGGACTGTTCTTATCCTTTCACCAACTCTTCGAATTTCAAAATTCAAAAAGATTCAAAAGTAAGCGGGAAAATACCCCTTACCTTGGCAACCATGTAACCATAAGACGGGTGCGGGTACAGTGTTAAGGAAAAACCCTTCACATACTTAGCACCTGCAGGGAATTGAAGCCAAGAATACCTCGGCAACCAAGTAACTATAAGACGGGTGCGGGTACAGTGTTAAGGCAAAACCCTTCACATACCTAGCACCCGCAGGGAATTGACGCCAGGAATACCTTGGCAACCAAGTAACCATAAGACGGGTGAGGGTATAGTGTTAAGGCAAAACCCTTCACATACCTAGCACCCGCAGGGAATTGACGCCAGGAATACCTTGGAAGTAAAGTAACCGTAAGACGAGCGCGGGTACAGTGTCAAGGCAAAACCCTTCACATACCTAGCGCTCCGCTGGGAATTGAAACCAAGAAGGATCTTCTGGGCAATGCTTGCGGAAACGGAAATAACATCCCCGCATAGCGGGAACGTCGAGAACTACATTGTTTGAAGCTCCAGGATGGAATTGGTGGTTTTAACATAATTGATCACTATGTTCAAAACTACCAAAACCCCATGGAGAATCCACACAAGTGGGACTCAACGCTCCTGACTTGCGAGGAGGTTACAGACCTACCCGCATCATACCCAAAGATCAAGTAGGAAAGTCGGGAATTTCTGCAAGTGACAAGGACTTCCGCGGGAAGAATCCCCATGGAAAACCTTAAAACTAAACCTTTTTTCAAAACCCTTTGCTTAAGTCCAAAAGTTCACCTCACTTTATTAAACATTCATGAGAAGAACATTGGACTGGGGGGACTTGAAGAGGTAGGTCCCAGCAGAGCCCAATTGGACCCGCAAGACTCACCTTGAAGAGGGACGTCTGCGCAGAAACCAACTGGATCCGCAGGACCCACCATGCTCAGAGACGTGACGTCCTTACGCGCAGTACGCAAGCTGTTCCCGCAGGAAATGCCTCCCAATGGTGAAGTACTCTGCCTGTTCCCGCAGCTGCGGATACAAGCCATCAGGGAAGGCCACCCGCGCAGCAAGGCTACACGCACAAGGCACTTAGCTCTCAATCACTCAGTGTCACTTGAAGGAATGAGCAAAGCCGGGAACAATCCCGCACAAAGGCGGGAGGGGGAATACTCCCGCCCAAAAGCCAGTCCGTACGATACGGGAAGATCTTTTGTACTGTATCTGACGAGGTATGGGCAAAAGATCTGACTAAAGATACGACAGCTTATTGACAACAGTATGGCGAGCAGCATGCTCCTGTACTGTATGTCACTATTAGCCGCTGCCTACTCACCAACTCCTGTCATACCACGTGCATAGCCGGCAGTTGGTGGAAAAGGAATAGCACACAGCAGGCCTGGTCACTGTCAGCCGCTGCCTACCCACCAACTACCAGCAGGGCACGTGCGTAGGCCACAGTTGGTAGAACAGGAATACTATTGCAGCCGGCCACACCTCCTTGGAAACCTACCTTCGGCTATAAATACCCCAAATGGTATGATCATCTGATCTCATCATATTATCATCATATTATACCTGATATCTGCTCTAGCAATCTCTTAATATACATTTATATTTAAAGAGCAATCTAGTCTGATTCTCACGCCGGAGGGTGGTCACAAGGAGGAACCCCCCCCTTCTCAGTGACAAGCTCATGGTGTCTGTTTTGCAGGTTATCAGAAGAACCATCTTTGCCGGGTCTAACCCCTCGTGGGAAACATCTATCTAACCCCCAGGTTACCCGTAATCTGCCCGGGGTCCGGTTTATGTTTCTTCACTAAGTGAAACGGTACCCCCACCACCTTCAACCAGGCAATCCTTTCAAACGGATTCGATTGTCCACGCCATACTTCCACTGACGAAAACCATTTCCTCCATCTACTTTCTTTAGCAAAAGTCTCAGCTTCTTCTTTATCCTTAAAAGCTATTATTACAAACAAACCACCTAAATAAGAGATCTCTAAACCATTGAATCTCACCATTCCTTAAACATTCCTTAGGGCGTTGAAGTCACATAATCTCCCTACCACCGCCCTACCAAAGAACTCCGTGAAGGCTAGCGAATCGTCGTCCACTTTGATAGTTTTCTTCTCCTCCTTTCTGGTAACTATGATTGGTTTATTAATCAACCGATCCTTATAAGACACCCCATCAAACACATTACCCTCTGATCTAATACGAACCTCCGGTTGGCATGACTGCCCTTTCGGTCTCTCCGCATGATCCGACTGTCCTTTCGAATTCACCCTGTGTACCTGCTGAACATCCTTAGTGAAACCCCCTTCAAAATTCTCCACCGCGAATTTGGCAATATTCACCTTCAGTTTGTTCTTTCCTAATGAAACATTCCTTAATTTTCTTTGCAGCTCTAGCCCATCATACACGTCTACGAACGAAACAAAACCGAATTGTTGACCCGGCCAGTCTTTCTTTCTTGCAATATAAGTGCCCAGTGGCGGATCCAGGAATTTTTTTCGGGTGGTGCACTACTTTTAGATGTTTCAATTTCATAGAGTTAGGTATAAAAAATTTAGGGTCGGTTTGAGGTTCAGGTCGGTTCAATAATTCGGGAAAAGTTCATTACATAATAAAAATACGATAAATAATAAAAGAGACACCGTCATTAGAAATTAAAAAACACATAATATCAATACAATAGTCTTTACGAATTAAAAAAAAATACTTATAGTTGTTCCCAACGAGTCTTCATCTTTTGAAATCGTTGCATTACTTCTTCAACCGAAACTTGATAGAGGAATTCCCTTTAATGTAACAAATGCAAGAATCGTTCATGTATTCATCACTCATCCTATTATGCAAATCCGTTTTCACATTCTTCATTGAAGAAAAACATCTTTCAACACTTGTCCGTTGCAACCGTAACTTGAAGATGATGATCCAATGTTCGATGGTTTACTTTGAAAATATCTCTTCATATTCAAAATACCTCCAAATTAACAATTACAAACTAACAAATTTAAAACTAAGAAACTAACAAAACTAAGAAATTAAAACCAACAGTCTAAGAAATTAAAACTAAATTTAACAAATAACTTAACAATCAAGAACAATTAGCATTTAACAAAAAAAACCAAGAACAATTAACATTTAACAATGAATGTAAACTTACATTCAAAGTTCAAAGTGGGAGGATTCGAGGGTCGGACTGACGGGGATGGTGGAGATGCGCCGGCGGACTGATGGGGACGGCGGTAGGTTTGAAGTCTGAAGAGGCCAAGAGGATGGGGCTGGAGCTGGGGCTACAGAGAGGCGCTGTGTGGTGTGGCTGGTTATGTTATGATAAAACCCTAATTGATGTTAGGGTAAATTAGTAAAAAAAAAAAGTCAAAATCCGGAATCAAACCTGTGACCCGAAGGTCACAAAACCAACATGCTACCAGCCAGACAAGCGATTAATATGTTAATGAAGTGGTTCCTTTCTAATTTATAGGGTGGTTCCTGTATTATTTTCTATACATAAATACACTATTATTTCGGAACTCTGGTGGTTCCGAGGAACCACCCATTTTAAACGTAGATCCGCCCCTGTAAGTGCCCTTAACTTTTCCGTAAGCTCCAAACGCCTCCATCAGATCCTTTTTACTACAAACTTCTGGCAGATTCGTCACTAAGAACTTAGTAACATATTCCTTTCTGACGAAGTCGTCTTCATACTCCTTGTTCGATCTTCTTCGGTTGCGATCTTTTGCCTGCTGCCATTCCCCAACCTGGGGTCTTCTTGCCATAATAGTTAGTGACACATAGTCACATATTACTTTTATACCGATTAGCATGTTAATGTTGGGTTTATGGTGGTGGAGGCTAGATTTGGTTATTGAGCCAAATTGGAAGACAACTAATGAATTAAAGTAGTAACTAAAGCATGAATACAATGAAGTCAACTATTGTGTTTTAGCTTAAATGGTATTTAAATGTGAGTTAAAATTTGGGATGAAAGCTGTAAATAGGGATGAGTATTGTCTTAAATATTTGTACCTGTACACGTACGTACTTATACGGCTGTACCCGTACCAATTTAGTGTATTCGGTATGGTAATAATACTCATTTTTGTTGAATTTCGGTACAGTTACAATCATGTGCAGGTTCGGGTACATTTGGTATTTTGTATATGTTTGAAATATATAGGGGTCTAATTAAGATTCTTCATATTTAATATATACAATAAATTCTCCAACCATGTTATTATGGAACAATGATCAAACGTTTCTTCAATATTAAATTATTCAACATCCAACACTCGAACCAACAAAACAAATAACTTAAAGTCGGCGATCAAATTAGAGTTCTTCAATATTATCTTAGCATTAAATAGGCGACCAATTTGGTACTTGTACTAATTTGGTACCCCGTCACATACATGTGCAAGTATCGATACCCAAACTAATTCAGGTTGTTTATAACTCGTACTGTTACCGGAATATTATCGAAAAATTTAAAATAAAAAAAGCAAAGTGATACAAAAGTGAATACCGTACCTAAATACCTGTACCAATACCTGTACCCGTACCATACCGAAAAATTTGGTACAAGTATTGGTACATGTTTTTATTGATTTTTGGTACGGGTACCATCGGGTACAAGTATAGCCGTACATGTACAGATATAAGTATTGTCCCAAGTTCATCCCTAGTTATAAGGTCTTAATTTTGAAACTAATCCCAAACGGGTTTTATCGCAGTGGACATTATGGGTTGCGGGTTTCCCTGGAACATGAGTCGGTAGGGTACGGCTACCTGGTGTTGTCAGAGATTGCATGCATATAGGGTCACATTTTGTCATTGGCTTACCTCGTGTAACCGGGCTTTATTCATTGGTTATTAAAAAAATAGGGTTGTCTTTTTTACCATTAGGTTACTTCAAGTAACCAGGATTTATTCGATGGTCGTTCAAAAGATAAAAAATGAAAGTAGAGAGGGGTACATGTAACATAACTCATTATTATAGCCGGGTAAATAAGTTTGCTTAAGAATAACCATGTAAATCTATGTGTTTTTATTTACTTGTAGGGGTTTATTATCAAACAAATCATAGTTTAACTTTTTCTTTTTGACTACTCTCCTCAGTTTATATTAACAAAAGATAATATATTACTTTTATCATTTTCTTGTAAAAAGATTTTAAGACAAAATAAAAAACATAAACGCCAGATGGCACACTTATAAAATTTTAAACCTCACATTCCATTATACCAACGTGTTCATACCTAAATATTATTAGTTTTAAAATTTGAAGCTTTTTTAACAGAAAAAATACAAAAAACAGAAGATAACTTGAAAAGACACATATCCTACTAAGTACTAACCTACCACATGGCAAGTGCTCTCAAGAACCACGTATTGGGTAAAGTTTTTGTATTCAATAAAATGCGCTTTTTGAGCAAAGTTTTTGGCCACAATAAACATTTATGATTTCAAACGTCGTAAAGCTAAGTATTAAATATACTTCTTTGTATCAACAAACTATGACAGAAAAGTTCCGCCACAATAAATAAACCTTTAAGATATGTCCTAGTGTCAACCTTTAACATGAAGATAGATCATTTATTAGATCTCATAAATATATGACATTGATTAAACGGGCAATTTTGATCCAAAGCAAAAATTAGTCGGTTTGAGTTACTTTTAAAATTATATTGATTGGTTTAAAGTAGATATTTTAATTAAGCATATCAAAATGAACCAATTATAATTTCCTCTTGTTATTTCTGACCAAAGTGGGTCGACAATTTTAAATAAAGATGTTGGTTAGCTTCTTAAAGAAACTTTCGTATTAATATTATAACTTCTACATTACATTGTAATCAACGGGGCAAAATTTTAAACATGTAATAGTGGGTTGTTGTCTTTGACTTTCGTTTGTCGTCATATTGACTAGCTATTTACTAGCTTTTCTAATGAAATTTCACGTTTAAAAAAAACATTGTAGCACATTGTTTGCATTCGTACGTAAAATAGATTCTCTCTCTCTCTCTCTCTTTTTTAACTTTTACTATGGAAAGGAGATGTTATTATATCTATAATATAAATAAACAAACGAAACATTTAAAAGCTTTCTGATTACTTCCTACATTCCCTCAAGTCATCAGATTGTATTATTTGTAAAAAAGTTTTCTCATACATTTGACCCGAACTCATGGGTATGAATCTCACCAAAACCAGATAATCCTTAAGCGGGTTATAACATCTCATTAATTTAAAGTTTAATCTCACCAAATATTTAAAAATCCTATAAAATAGGGATATGCTAAAAATTAATATATTATTTTTTTAAAAAAATATTATTTATAATTAAGAAATAATTTTATAGTAAAAAAATTATTGTCATGGGTCTTGCCAAACCAATATAGCTTTTTAAACCGGATTATAACATCTCATTTACTCGTGAAACCATTTCATTATCAAATGTTAAGTATATTATTAACTTTCTTACTACAAAAAAAAAAAAAATTCAAAAAATATATATAAATAATAAATATTATAAACGAATAATATAAAACAACCCCGTAATACAGGGTAAAAGTTAGTTATTATTATATAGTATAAAGACATCTTTGGTGTCGCAAGGGCTCCTATTGGGCCACTTGGCGGCACTTTAGTGTTGCTGACATTTTTGATTGTTATTTTTGTTTAGTTGTAGTACAGTTTTGAACATAACGTAAATCGACCAAATGTCAGTTTTGTTTTTTTTAATTTCAGTACTATAATGAATGTGATGGAAACCGACCGCATTTGTGTAGACTCATTGTATTTTGTTTAAGTTATGGTATTGTAACGACGTAGCGAAAACCGACCGAATGCCAAAATTGTTTTTGTTTAAGTTTCGGTGCCATAACAAACTTGATGGAGACCGACCGAATTTGCGTTGACACACCGCTTGAATGGTCGGGATCGACAACGCTCGGGTTTTACTAACGCCCGAGTTTAACCGACTGACGCAACCTCCTTGGTCCACCTCAATTATTTTATATATATATATTGTTTTATTTTTGATACCATAACACACGTAACCGAAACCGACCGAATTTGCGTCGACTTACCGCCTTAACGTTTGGGTTTTACCACATCCCATGTTTTACTGACCTATCCTGACGCAACACGCCGAGTGAAACACTAGTGATTAATTTTAAAGAGACGCCAGTGAGAAGCGAAAGCATGATTACAAATGCCAAATAAAGCTACTCAGATCATCAACAATGTTTTTAAAGAATCAAAGGTGGTAAGTATGGCAAGCTATACCTAATTATCTTATCCAAGTTAATTTGAGTTTGCCTCTACCACTCTTCTACAAAAGTCCTGACATATGTTCTCTAAATGTATTCAAACCATCTCAATCTCCCATGTCTTATCTTATCAGCCACCCATAATTTTCCTGTTAATTATTAAAAACATTTTTATGACGTATAAATATATAAAAAAGTATTTTGTAAAAACAGTATCTGGAAAAACAGGATTATTATATATTTTTAAATAACTTAAAAACAAAGATAAAATAAAAAAGTTGAAGTTGCAAACTTCGATATTATTAAAAAACAATATAATTATATAAACAATTTAGAAAATAAACGGTAACTTAATGAAAAATGGGTTGAGTTTAGAACTTCTAGTGGGACTCAGATGACAAGCATACGACTTGGTGAAGTGTAAAATTCAAGGTTCGAAGTGCTTGTCAGCTTCAAAGGCATAGCATTTTCATAAAGCACCACCCACTTCATAGCTTTTAGCCTTTTAGTGTACATCTACGCTTTTACACGCCTTAGAGCATGTGTCATGTAGGAATCCTCATGAGTCGAGAGACCAAGCGATGGTTTGTGTTTGTTTGGCTCGTTTACATACCGAATAGAGTTGATCCACTCATTTATATGCCCAAGCAAAATTGAACGTGCATTTTTAATAGAGCATTGAGCAAGTTTTCAAGCATTACTCATATTTTTTTCACTTTAAATTCTTTAATAAGAAAAAAAGTTTGAAGGTGGTTATAATGTATCTGAATCAAATTACAATCTTTTAGACAAATTGTAGCGGATTAGCGTCTTGCAATTTTTATAAGAAAAGTTTTGAAGTAGAATGTAATGCACATATAAATAAACTTCTATTAGGCTTGTTCATACATGCGTACTTGAACAACTTAGACTCATCGTTGCAGTTTTGTGTGTTGCACATGTCTAATGATTTAGAGGAACTTTTATAATATCGTTATAACCGGAGAGCTTAGACACATATGTGACATTCTTCTTTTTCGATTTAATCGTATTTGTATTTGTATGGAAAACCCGACCCGTTTTATCTTTTGGATTCCTTATTATTAATAAAAATAGTGGTTTATATGTTACAAATTAGTTTCGCACTTGTTGGATCGCGAAACGTCTTTCTGGGTACCTTAAAACACCCCTTTATGGCTAAAAACGACTCAAAACGAATTTCAGGGACCTAAATCGACAAATAATCAAAACTGGAGACCAAACCCCACCCCTAGGGGGCGTCGCACGGCCACTAAGGGCAGGGTGGTCGCGTAGCGCCTAGACCAGTCTGCAGATCACCAGCTCGTTTTTTGTTTGTTTTATGCATTGTTTGACCATTTTTTAACCAATCAAGTGCCTGTATACCTCTTATCAGTAACTTATACTTTTTCCCACTATAAAAACAAGTCTCATACACCCATTTTGGTTTGCTTATTCTTCTCCAAACTCTCTCAATCTAAGATCTAAGTATTCATTCTTCAAACTCTTGATAGTTTGACTTCTTAATGTTAAACTCATGCTAATCTTTGTTTCTAACTAATTCTTGCTAATCAAAGTGTAACATCCTCAAAATTTCGATTCAAATTTGACAACTAAGTAAAGTTGAAGGATCAAAGTTATTCCTTCAAATAAGTGTTGGGGAAATTTAAATAAATAAAACAAGTTCATTCTACAAAGAAATAAAAATCCCATAAAAAGTTAACTTTTATATATATATATATATATATGTATATATATATATGTATATATATATATGTATGTGTATATGAATATTGTTGTTAAAATATTGTTAAAGGTTTTTTTATAATGATTTATAAATGTTTGTTTATTTAAAATGCATAATGAAAATATATAATACACCCTATTACTTTACTTAATATTTGTTTAAGTATTTTATAACCCAAATGTTTTTTTTATATATATCTAAATATACTATTTATTACAACTTTAAATACAAATAAAACTTATAAATAAAAGTCTTATATAAATGACTCTATTTTTTTATGCAAAGTATTAGTTACAATATTGTTTAATAAATAATCATTTTGTTATAAACTTTGAATAGATTATTATTTAGTAAAAACCCATTCGATTATCTAATACCGAGCCTTTATCTAGTCTTAGCTTCGTATTCAGTCCATATTAAATTTCCATAATTATTGTTACTTAGGCTTTCTCGTCATAACTTCTGAAGAGCGTAACTTTTGTTTGCTACCGTTCTTATCACATTCGTTTGTCTCTCGCTTATTGCTAAGGTGAGTACCACATTCCCCTCTTTTTACTCGTTTTCATACTGTTTTGGGGACATATGCGTAATATTTCTCATTATATACTTATACTTAAAACTGCAACTTTGTCTTATGTGTTAACAAATTATACTTACTTGTTTATGTGCTTATTTGCTTTGTATGCTTTCGCATTCGGAGAGGTCCAACATAATCTCAGTCTAGTATGATCATACGCTAGTCGTTATAGCTTTGTGCTTCTCGACATCTCAGTTATAATTGCTCATTTGGTTATTTTGTTATTCTCATATGACTTGTTGCAAATACATATTTTTATTTATACTTTGAACTGGTGTGTTGCTCACTCAACCTTGTGTTGACAAAACTATATTATATTCAACGCATATGCAGGTATTCGTTTGATGTGATCATTTAAGGATTTATGCTAGAAGAAAACTTAATGAGATATATTGTTATTGATTGATATATGTACTTGTGTATTTGAATTTTTTATTGATAATTGTTATTTGAAAATTAATTTAATAGATATCGACACTTTTAATAATGCATGATAGTAACCTTGAGAGCTGTGATAATCAGTTCACGCCCCGGCATTTTGACCGTAGGTTGGGGTGTGACAGCAGCAGGGAAGGACACGTGGCAGGCCACGTGGCGTTCATGCAAAAATGGCGGCGTCGCGTACCGCGATGGGATCCAAAATCAGCTATAAATAGGGGGGGTTCACAGCATTCATTCCACACACCAAAATCCTTTCTCTCTCTAGGATTTACTCTCTCACTACCTCGATTCCCGTGCCCCGACCCGACAATCGTCACCTCGTAATCCGTGACACATATCGATGATACCTCGAAGTGCGTGCCACCCGAAGATAAACCGACAATCTATCTCGAAGTCGTGCACGACATGACAACCACCGTATGTCACCTCGTTTTGCGTGCCATGCATCGTAGTGCGTGCCAAGCTCTGAGGGTCTAACAGTTTAAGCACTAGAATGCGATAGAGAGTGGAAGTGCTGCTCAATCAATCCTAGTTAGCAAAACTCCGAATAGCCGTGTGAGGTAGGGGTTCTGCCTAAGTCATTATTTTATTATTATATTATATGGCTTAGACCACAGTCAGGGGTATAGTCCAAACCTTGATCATAAATATGTTTTCATAAGCTTTAAACATACAAGGATTTTAGTAATGTTTCTTTACAATTAAGAAACACCTGTTTTTCATTCATAAGGATATAGTCGATATATAGTTTCTTAACGATTAAGAAACATAGCATTTTATAAACAAGGAATATAGTAAAAATATTGTTTCTTTATGATTAAGAAACATACGATTTTATATTCAATATTAACAGTCAAGGAATGTTTCTTCTTGAAGAAGAAACAGATTATAGATGTTTCTTCATGAAGAAGAAACTCAACATATGATTTGGTAAATAAATACAAAGACTATATGTCTCAATATTTTATTCAAACAAATGATCAGTCAAGGTTTAAAGCTATCAAAACCAGACTAAGGGTCTGTAGCCGGATCAGATGACGATTCGAATATTTATACAAACCTATTTTATAATAGGTCAATCAATCAATCAACCAATTATTCACAGTCAAGGTTTCAAACGAGATCACCATATCATTCAGAACAGTCAATCACAGGTGAATACGTTAACTTTTTTTTTAATCAGTCAAAACATGTTTATACTCAATTAGACAAACGGGTGTTTGTCTTAACGAGTCAATCAATGTCTACATGAGATAATGAAATCTCTAAAACGTTATAATACAAAGTAGAGAATAAAATCAACTCAGACCGAATACGCATGTGTATGGATCCAAACATAATTGTTAAAGCTCAATCAATCAATCAAAAAGGCAATGAAGCCGCGAGCTTAAACAGTCATGACCAGTTCTCAGTTCAGGGCCATTTGGCTCAGGGAATACCGTTGTGTGTGTAGGGCAGTGGTACATATACCGGAAGTAGAAATGCTTCCGCTGAGTTTGTCAAGAAAACTATGTTTGTATTATAATCGTCATTCAAATGTTTTATTGAGTCCTACGTGTTCACCAGCATATAGCTGACGTATTTTTCCCTACATTTCAAGAAAACATATTAGCACAGGTATCAAGGAACATAATCATTCATGAAGATAGGTGCTCGCAAGATAGAGATGGCTCAGTTTTAAATTATTAAAATATCGTAAACAAGATTTGAACATGATTTATAAATCGAATACTCGATATTTATTATCTGAGAAGTTTTCAAATAAATTAATATTTAATTATAACCAAAGTCTTCCGCTAAAATAAACCGCAACTCTGATGTATTTACAAAACAGGTACCAACTATTGGTCATACGCCTAGGCCATAAGTCGGGGTGTGACACAAAGCTTGTATTATATCTTGTTTAAAACATACTTCCCTTGTTTCCTTGGTTTTCCCTTCTCCGACCATGTCGGTTTAGGTGTATTGCTAGGCAAGGCTACATGAAGGATTATTATAATCCTTGCTAAACACTTTAATTTATGTTTTAATTTTGTTTAAGCTTGTTAATATTGTTTAATTCTTAATTATTTTAGTTTCCAAATTAATTTAATAGTTCAATGGTATTTGGGTATGTGGTGGCCATCCTCAGTTTCATCTCGAGTCGATAACCAAACCAAAACCGAACTTTTGTTTAAATACCTTATGTTTAACATGTTGTATGTAAGACTTAAGTATTATCATTTCTAAGTTTATTCTAATGAGTATCATGGCATTGGGTATGTGGTAACCATTCTCGGTCTTATACCGAGTCAAGGACTGAACCAAGACCGAACTCTCGTTTAAATGCTTTATATATTTAAAATGATTTAATAATGCGTTATATGTAAGATTTGTGTATTATAATTTCTAAATTTACCTAATGAGTTCCATGGTATTGGTTATGTGGCAACCATCCTTGGTCTCATACCGAGTAAAGGACGAAGTGAAACCGAACTCTCATTTAACTCTTTATTTAATTGTTTTAAAACAAGTTGTATGTAAGATTTAACTGTTTAAGTTCTTTTATTTACATTTTTGTATTTTTTATTATAATATGGATTTGTTGGACCCAAGCTTGGCCACATACCAAGTCTTGAACCAACCAAACCGAACTAAATCGAGTTCACTCGCTTAAAACACACTAGTTGTGTTTCGGGCCACCGAATCTCACCTTTTCTTTTAATATCTTTAAAAACTAATTATAAATCTTTTCTTAAAGTACTTGGTAGGTCGGATCCAACTTGATCTCATAACAAGCTTGGACCGACTAAACGCACACTCGTTAAAATCCCGTTTTGGTAATCTAACAAGGGGTCGGGCACTATTGCATTAAACCAATCCCCACATATTTACTTAACAAAGGTTAAGTAAAACTAATGAATAGAATACCGAGACCCGATTCGAGCAAACTTACATTTCAAAAACCATTACTTTAATTTCTCATGTATTTACACTTTAACCCTCAAACTTTAATTAATTATCTTACTTGTCATGTTATTTTACTTTAAAGCTTTAAGACCATCTACTAACTCAATACATTCTCAATCTAGGCCTTGCTCGTTGAACTTACCTATCCGTTTTATCGCAAACTAATCCTTTAAGTTAATTATTTCATGCGAGTAATCACACTCCCCCTTTTTACACTTTTATACTTTTGGGGGTGGCATCCGTACCATATTCAAACTTACTTGTTTTATGATCTCATTATCAAATCCACAATTCAACATTATGTGTTGTATGAATATTTTCTCGATCTTTGTTTATGCCTCAAATTGATAATGTGTACGAGTGTTTATTTTTATGTTGTTGATGAGCCTCAATAAGTATGATCATATGCACCCCTAACTACTTTAGCCTTGTGCTAGTAGAATAGGGCCTCATTCTCCTAGTATTTTGGTTGTTACCAAATAGAAATGAGCCACAGTTATTTACGTTACATTTAGAATAGTTGTTGCATTATTCTATTTACACATGTGAATTGTGATTTTTGCCTCATTATATACATACGTTAAAAACTAGTGTATTGCTCACCAACATTCGTGTTGATCAAATTTATTTTTATGCATGCTACAGGTTTACTTTTAGATTGCTTGTGAAGATTGAAGACTTATCACATAGATCATACCTTTAGGTTACTCTAATAAATTTAGTGTTGATGAAATTGTTTGTATTTTGATTTGAACAAGTTGTATGTGTGATTATTGAATGAAATAAATAAGTTGAGTAAATATTGTCACTTTAATAGTGTTATAGTGTTCTTGAGCAATCTGTTGCACCTCAGCATGTTCCGTCGCCTTTGGTCGGGGTGTGACAACATCGTTGTACTTATTACGCCCCGTAATATTCAAAAGTCATCAATTTTTCTAGAAAAGGTATTATAGTTTAGTTAAAGATAATAAAAAACATGACTTTATGATAAGAGTTTTATACTAATAATTAAGTATATATAAAAGTTATTTGAGTTATAGAAAATTGGCTAAATTGCATTTAAAACAAAAGGTCTAACGATTAACACTGTAATAAGAGTAATTTCTTTTGTAATCCACCAATAAAATACAATGACATGGTTGTTGTCATTACCAGTTAACTTTGATTGTTGACATTACCGATTGTAAGGCCTTGAACCCTGAGAACCTTATATACATTGGATTTACTCATAAACACAGTTTAATTATAATAGTGAATTAAAACTTTCGTGAAAACATTTGATTTAAACATTCATTAAACATTAACCATTTGAATTCTTTCAAACATAACATGATTTATGTCTTTAACAGTTAAGCATGACTATAATTATTCTTCATCTTTACATGTCATTCTCTTTCTCTATTGTCATGTGTGCCCTTCATACTAGCTGTCTCATCATATTTTTCCAAGTTCATAATAATAGTCAGCTATGCCGAGTGAATTCAAGTTTAATAGTCAACATATCATACTTTCACATTCATTTACATACATATCCAAAGACATGCCTGTTCTTCTTCCATACATAGACTACCAGTCCGGCCCTGACTTTAGTGTTATTAGTATTAGCCCAACGTAACCATACCATTATATTTGTCCACTTTGACTGAGACATATCATCATCCACATATTTAAATCATGTCATGATTAAGATGGTATCCACCTCCTTATAAAGATGGTTTCGTTCTCCTCCTCAATTGACGTGGAATATTACATTTTATCAGGAAGCTATTATTAAAAACGAGCAATGTTGAATAGGGAGGTACGGTCCAATCTCGAGGGGTAGAAGGAGGAGATCACTAAAGTTCAAGGGTCATTTAGTTTATTTGTTTTTAGATAATGGTCAGATTCAAATTAGTGTTTGAGTTAGGTTCAAATTGTTTTTCTTTTCTTGTAGGTCAAGTTAGAAGAAGTCTTTAAATAGTTGGTTATTTTCTTTAGTTTGTAACTTACTTTATTCTGATAAAAAAAAGTGTCGAGCAAGAAGTTTGTTCAGCCCTTGTGTTCGTACGAGTTGTGTACTCGATCAACTTTCATCATCTTGCAAATTCAACAATTGGTATAAAGAGCCAAATCACCGAAACAATTCGTTCGTATTAGTTCATCGATCGAAGTCCAGCCTTTGAGAGTTTCTTGGTTGATTGCTTTAGAGCGAGTGATCGGCTGTAGATCGAAGAACAAACCGGTGAAGAGAAGAAATAAACAAACCTGTTAGTCATGGCTGATTTTCAAGTTGTCAGTGGAATGAAGAAGTTGAACCAAACCAATTACGGTACGTGGTCCACGTGTATCATGCCCTACTTGCAATGACAAGACCTATGGGAGGTTGTTAACGGGTCGGATACGGTTCAACCACGAAACGACACGGGAGGAGCAGTCGGAAAGTGGAAGATCAAAGTCGGGAAGGCTATGTACTTGCTAAAAACAACGGTGGAAGAAGACTTGCTAGATCACTTTCGAGATCTAGAAACACCTAAGCAAGTTTGGTAAGATTGTTTTCCAAACGAAACGACACTCGTCTTCAACTTCTTGAAAACGAGTTAATGTCGGTGAGCCAAAAAGATATGTTAATCCCACAATATTTCCATAAGGTGAAAACCTTATGCCGAGAGATAGCCGAGTTGGACCCGCAAGGAAGAATCGGTGAAGCCCGGATGAAACGGATAATTATCCACGGGCTGAAACCGGACTTTCATAGTTTTATTATCGCTATACAGGGCTGGCCTAACCAACCGAGCCTAGGCGAGTTCGAAAATCTACTCGCTGCTCAAGAAGCGCTTGCCGCTCAACTAAACGGAGCAGCAATCAAAAGCGAAGATGACAAAGCTTTGTTTGTCGAAAAGACCAAGAACCGTGGTCAAGGGAAGCCGTGGCAGAATCATTCACGAAGTAAAGATCGAGGTAAGAAATTTGATGGTGATCGAAAAAGTAAGGGACCTGGTTGGAACGAAACCAGATCTGAAAAGAATGGCAAGTTCGTTAAAAATCGAAAGTTTCCAAACAATTGTTACAATTGTGGTTCGCGAGGTTATATGGCGAGAGATTGTAAACAACCTAAGGCCGAAGGGAATGCAGCAGAAGTCGAGCGTGAGGAACCATGGGATGTCGAGGCGAATATGGCACAAGTTGAAGAGATACCGGTCCTTACGGTTACAACCAAACCTAAGTCAAACCGGCTTGAAGAATGGATTATTGATTCGGGATGTTCGAATCATCTAACCGGGGAGAAAGAAAAGCTGAGTAAGTGCAAGAAGTATACCGGAGAACGTGTGGTGGTTATTGCTGATAACTCGAGGCATCAAATTGCTAATATAGGAGAGGTTCGCTTTCCAGCCGATGGTAATCAAAAGGAATTCGTGATGCAAGATGTTTTCCACGTTCCGAGAATGAAGAAGAATATATTCTCCGTACCACAAATAACCTCGACTGGAAAGTACGTTCTGTTCGGACCAGAATATGTGTTGATTTTTGATAAATTTGAAACTCCATCCATTCCTATATTGCAAGGAAAACGAACTGACACCAGTTTATGTTTTATCCGCTGAATCCGCGTATGTTGACCAAACGAGTGGATGTCAAACTGCGGATTTATGGCACGCTAGGTTAAGCCACGTTGGGTTCGACAAACTAGAATTGATGGTGAAAATCGAGTTGGTCGAAGGCTTACCGAAGTTCGAAGTAAAGAAAGAATCGGTGTGTGTCGGGTGTCATTTTGGAAAAGCCCATGAGCAACCATATGAAAGCTCAAATTATAAAGCCAAGGAACCGTTAGAATTAATTCAATCGGACGTGTTCGGTCCGTTGAAACAGCCCTCTGTAAAAGGTCTCAAGTTCATGGCTACATTCATAGATGACTTCTCTAGATATGTGTGGGTGGATTTTATGAAGGAAAAATCTGAAGTATACGAGAAGTTCAATTTATTCAAGGAAGAGGCCGAGAGGCTAACGAAGTGCACGGTTCAACGCTTGCGATCGGATAACGGTGGGGAGTATTTGTCGTTTGTTTTTGACAAATACTTAAGAGAAAATAAAATCCGAAGACAACTAACGTGCCCGAACACGCCACGAAAGAACAGCGTGTCTGAAAGGAAGAACCGACATCTAGGAGAAACGTGTAGAAGCATTGTACATGCTAAAAATGTTCCTGGTTGTTTCTGGGCTGAAGCAATGCGTACGTCGGCGTATGTTATAAATCAGTTACCACAACAAGAACAAGAGTACCAATCACCATATGAAAAGTTATTTAAGATAAAACCGAACGTGTCGTATTTCCGAGTATTTGGATGTGTTTGTTATGTATTCGTGCCGAACCATTTACGAGACAAGATGGAGAAGAAGGCAATTCGGCGTATCTTCGTTGGGTACGACTAGGAACGAAAAGGTTGGCGATGTTGTGACCCGGTAACAAATCGGTGCTACGTGTCACGTAATGTAGTGTTTGACGAGAACTCGTCATGGTGGTCCGCTGGAAAATAGGCGTTACCGGACACCGAGTTTATTAAAGATAAACTAGAGAGTTCAAAAATTAATTTGGTTATTAATGAAAAAGTCAAACAATCGAGGTGGACGAGACGAGCCCGGAAAATAGTCCACGGTCAGAACCGAGACCGAGACAGCTACCTTGGAAAACCGGTTCAGTTGAATTAGTAAATGAGAAATCTGAAGCAAAATGCTAAGTATTATGCAAATGTGGCGGTAACAGTAATCGAAGAGATTGAACCAGAAAACTACAATCTTGCATGCAAAAAGGATGTATGGTGTGATGCCATGCATGCAAGAAGAAATAAAGGCCATGGAAAGGAACGAGACTTGGGTTCTGGTTCCAAAACCCGCTAACATAAAACCGGTAACGTGTAAGTGGGTCTTCAAAGTTAAACGAAAAGCGGATGGTTTGGTTGATCGATATAAGGCCCGCTTAGTGGCGCGCGGTTTCTCCCAACAATACGGGATTGATTATAAAGACACGTTTAGTCCCGTGGCTAAATTAACAACCATTCGGGTTGTTTTAGTGGTTGCGGCCGGGAAGAATTGGGGTCTACATAAAATGGATGCAAAGAATGCGTTTCTTTATGGTGATTTCGATCACACGATACATATGGAGCAGCCGGAAGGGTTCATAAGCAACGAACATCCCGACTATGTATGCAAGTTACAAAAAGCAATATACGGTATAAAGCAATCCCCGAGAGCGTGGTTCGGGAAGATGAGTGCGTTTTTGCAACATAATGACTTTGAGATGTCTAAGGCTGATGCAAGTTTATTTGTCACGGAAAACGGGCCTAATTTGGTTGTAGTTCTGGTGTATGTTGATGATTTAATAATTACCGGAGATGACAAAGACGGGATCGAGCAGCTTAAGCGAAATCTGTGTTTCAGATTTTATATGAAAGATATTGGAAAGTTAAGACATTTTTTGGGTTCAGAATTAAAGTATGAAGAGGGAGCTTTAGTTTTGCATCAACAGAAGTATTGTGTTGATCTATTGGCCCGGTTTGGTAAGCTAGATTGTAAGCCGATCGATACACCGATGGATGCCACGTCAAAGTTATGCGCCGATAAAGTAAAGGAGTTAGATGATCCTACCATGTACCAGCAAATAGTAGGAAGCTTAATTTATTTAACGTTAACCCGACCCGACATATCGTTCGAAGTCGGAGTACTTAGTCGATACATGCAACATCCTAGAAGACCGCATCTTGATGCGATTAGAAGAGTTCTGAGGTATGTGAAATCAACCCTTGGTTTTGGGATTAAGTTTGATCAAGGAGTGAAGTTGGAGTTAATGGGTTATTGTGACGCCGATTACGCGGGCGATTTGGATACAAGGAGGTCGACTACGGGTTATGTTTTTAAGCTAGGACGAGGAGTGGTGACATGGTGTAGCAAGAGACAGCCAACCGTCTCGTTATCGACAACCGAGGCGGAGTACCGGGCCGCTGGAATGGCAGCTCAAGAGTTGATTTGGTTACAATTATTACTTGGTGAACTTAAGCAACCGGTGGAGGAGAAGGTAGTATTGTTTTGCGACAATATGTCATCAATTCATTTAGCCGAGAATCTGATGTTTTATGCAAGGTCAAAACATATAGAAGTACACTACCACTTCATCCGGGAGAAGGTATTAGAAGGCAAGATCGATTTGAAGTATGTTACTACTCATGAGCAAGTAGTCGATGTTTTTACAAAAAGTTTGTCAAGTATGAAGCTCAAAGGATTTTGTGAAGCCATGAACATGAAGAATATCAACATTGAGAGGGAGTGTTAAAAACGAGCAATGTTGAATAGGGAGGTACGGTGGGGTGGAAGGAGGATATCACTAAAGTTCAAGGGTCATTTAGTTTATTGGTTTTTAGATAATGGTCAGATTCAAATTAGTGTTTGACTTAAGTTCAAATTGTTTTTCTTTTCTTGTAGGTCAAGTTAGAAGAAGTCTTTAAATAGTTGGTTATTTACTTTAGTTTGTAACTTACTTTATTCATTCTGATAAAAAAAAAAGTGTCGAACAAGAAGTTTGTTCAGCCCCTGTGTCCCTACGAGTTGTGTACTCGATCAAGTTTCATCATCTTGCAAATTCAATAGCTATTAATTTCGTAAGATTATTATCACAATTTTATTCGTTCTTAAAATAAACGAAAAAGAGAAGATAATTCGAATTTTACAATTTCACACACATGTCCATGTTGAATGGTAAACACCATGGGGATAATTAGAAAGATTGTAACCACTCGATCATATAGACATGTTGTACTCGAACGAATATCATAGAATTGTCGTATTCGAATCTTGCCATCTTAGCATGTGATGTACGTGTGTTAGCTTTTAATAGTTTGTTTGAGGGTATGTGGTGTGAATTCGTAACTTTGTTTTTCTTGCCTCACATTGTTATTTTTAAAATCTATTTAATTAAGTGGTTATTAAAAGTTGTATATACGATTACGATAGCATATAATAACATTTTCTTTTGATTCTTTTTAATTTTTATGACTAATTTATAAAAATTGATGTATAACTAATCACACACATGCATCATTGACTCCAATGAGTATATTAAATTCATATTGTTAGTTATAAAAATGTTAACCAACATTGCAGCAAATTAAACCTACATACATTTATAACAAAATATAATAACATTCTGAATAAACTTTGGTTTACTTCAATCTAACATTTATCAGATTCATGTCCATCACAAAATGTTTAATGAGCTCACATGTTCTCTTTTTACACATCACATAAATTTATTTGTTTTAAAAAAAATCCAAAACCAGAATAAACTTTAATATAAAGAAGAGAAAAGTTTGGACATCGTTCTTGTTATATTGTCCGCAACACTGTAACATATTTTTCTTACATATAAGATTTTTACATATTCTTTCACCAACCATTGTTATTTTTAGCTACAACGCGGAGTGTAAGGCCTCTGAACTGGGTACTCTACATCGGTTGAATTAATTACTCATAAGACATAGTTTAAAAATGAAAATTTCATTCATACATGGCTGAAGAAAGTACTTGTCATCATTCATGCATAACACAACATCATAAATCATATTTAATAACATAATTGTCTTAACATAAATTCCAAAATGAATGTCAGCTGTAACTTAGATAACCCATCAATGCACTCCAAGCCAACATTCTTCAATTACAATTAACCTAATGTGTATACTAAAAGTCAGCTACACTATATAAGTTCTAATTTAAAATTTAAACAGTTAAAATAAAGCAGATGTTTTACATCACAACTACACACCATAACGTATCATATCATGTCGTAATTCGTACACATGCACACCATATCATTCATATTATGCGTAGTTTAAACATTTCACATGTCGCGTAAGATCATTTAGTCTCGTCAGGCGATGACTGCACTATTATTTCACATGTATCATAAGACCCCTTCCATATGTCTTGTAAGACCGGTTAGATAATATAAACACATATTGGGTTCACAAACACCATTCTTTTGTTTATATTACTATCATACATACTCAATTACCCATTCCTATTAATTTGTTAAGTTATTTCCATAATTACTGTATGACATTCGTTTCATAAAATTGTATCATTACGTGTTCATTCCCTTAACATAGGTTATAAGCCAAAACTATTATCATAGTAAAACATTTCGTGAGTGTGCACATCGTCTCAAAACTTAACATTTCAAAACGTATTTCAAGGGAGCTAGAAACTTACATTGTAAGGTAAATGCCTTAATTAGCTAAACTGTAAGGGTTCTTAACTGAACACTCGGACAACAGTACAAGGTTCATACGTATACGATCATATATTCATGCCATACGAGAACCTCATGTCCTCACATTAGACGAAGGTTTCTCTTACCATTGTTTTCGCTCGTGTCCAAGGTTTTCGCTAGAGTCTAGGTTTTCATATGATTCCCTAGTTTTTGCTTTTTCCTATGGTTTTCACTAATTCACACTTTTGCTTGTAATAAGTGAAAACTATGTCTCAATGTGAAAACTATGTTCTACATGAAAATTTGTTGCTAGTGAAGACTATACTACAAAGCGGAAACTATGTACTATGTGAAAACTTCCTTTCTAATGTGAGAACTGTCTACAATGCGAAAACTATATCCTAATACGAGAACTAGTGTCTAAAATCAGTTGCGAAGCTTGAACGAAGATGTTGAGGGGCCGGACGAAAATATGCATTAAAAAAACCGTAAACGGAGGGGGGCGGGATCAAATTTTCAGCTGAAAACAGGTAAATTTACACTACGTATAAAAAATGTTGGACGAAAACAGGCAAATTTACATTATTGCGCAAAAAAACAGAGGCCCTGGCCCCAACTATCCTTCGCCACTGTCTAAAATGAAAACTCGAGTCTACGCGAGAACTCAAGTCAAAAGCGAAAACTACTTGAGATCTTCAAATCTGATTTCTTGATGTTTGATGCATGTAATGGAACAGTATTATTATTTTATGCATTCACAACACTCGATTAGGAATTCCTCTCAAGGTTCCATACAATTTAACTGGGAAAATTTAATAGTCTGTACGTACTAAAAAAAACATTGTTTTGGAAATAAGAATTATTGCATAACAATTAGTTTTTCTAAAGAATAACGTTGACATGGCAATAAGAATAGAGACACCCTTTTAATATGATGATGGACAAGTCATCTTAATGTATATGCTTAATTTGGCAAATAAAATGCCACTCTTAAATCAGCAAATGTGTGGTGTCCTAGAATATACAAGGGTCGTTATATTTAAACATCACCCCATGGTGTGTTAAGAACTCTATACGGTTCGTATAGTGGCTATACGAGTCGTATAGCACTCACATGATTTACTAATATACGAATGATGTTTTTTCCAGTCTATACGGGTCGTATAACCCCTATATGAGTCGTATATGCTTCAAACACTTGACACTCTCCAACACAAAAGAACAAAATTTTGCATGTATACAGCTCGTATAGCCCTTATATGAGCCGCGTATACACATATAGTGTCCGGATAATATATATTGTATCAGAATAACCTATGCCCTGTATAATATTATAATGTACTGTGATACGTGGACATTGTTCTTGTTACTAGAATAGTGACCACATTGTTACATGTTAGATAGTGAAGGCCTACAAGATGTGGCTGCCATAAACTTCATGATCACATCATGCCACTAATTTTTGTAGTGAAAGTTTATGAAAGGAAAAAGAGGCAAATTTCATATATCTCCCTTTCAACTTGCAATTAACTCCCCAGGAAAGAAAATTGAAAAGGACAAACATCCTTTTCAAGTAGTTATCTCCCTAATTATTACAAAGAAATTTATTATTATTCATACTAAAGAATGATATAGAGAAAATACATGAATAATATTTAACAAATTCTAATTAATTTTGCATTTTTGGCGTGTATAATATATGCCACACCCAACATTTTCTTCTTTCTTCATCATCGTGTTCGTTTCTTCTTTGCAAAGATTATTCTATTGCATTTCAGTTTACAATTCTTCATGATTCAAAGGTGCCACCGTAACCGAATTCCAATTCAATCGTTCAAGAGTTGGGAACTTGAGTGCCAATGTAACTAAAACCCATTATTATGAATGCTATAGCTTGTAGAAAAAGGTAAACGTAGTAGTGGTACTTCCCGTAAGCAAAATCGTAGCACGCGCACCCGAAGAGGACAATCCCCATGAAAAGCTCTAGCACAAGAATTCTGTGGGATATGATCACACCCATTTAGTATTTAGATTACATGTATTTTATAAACTTAACTGTAATTATTAACATACATATGACATGAAAGCATACCTTTCACCTATTTTAAACCGAGAACGCCTTTGTTGTGTTGTTGCCTTAACCTTGGAAGCATCTCCGATTTTCTCGGTTACAACCCATTCATTCACTCTTTGGGTCTCGAAAAGTCCGACGAACGTGGCCTTAGTTCGGTGGAGGGACATGACATTCTCAAAGAGAACCCAAAACACTATCAAATAGAAAGACCTGTAGAAATAAAAAGTAAGAACACTCCTTCATTTACTTGTAAAAAGACTAGCTATGATTGATCAAGATACTAAGAACCCCACCTAGGAGTTCCAACTGCATTTAGAAGCGTGATAATAGTCGGGATATATATTGTACCCCATTGCGGAATCATGACTTCAGGCATAAATACGGTTGCCGGAATCACAACAATGTACAGTGAGAATGTGACAGTGTGAGCTAGAATTTTTCTTACAAAGAAGAAACTGTATAACAAATATAGCCTATTCCTCCATGTCACTCTCTATACAACAAGTAAAAAAAAAGGTCAGAACAACATCTATTAACTAATTGAAATAATAAAATAAAAAACAGTACTTGAAACATACAGAATTTCTCAATATTTCCAAAGCCATTTTTCTGAAAAGGTTAGCTGGACCACAAGACCAACGGTGTTGTTGGTAACGATAAGCTTTCAATACACTTGGCAGCTCACTTTTAACCTGTAGAGGAAAGTATAAGTTAAAAATTATTCTAATTTCTTTTGTCACTAGCGTTTCTACTCTAAAATTGAAGCAATTACCATGAGTGAACCAACATATAAGAACTTCCATCCTTTGAGAGTAGCTCGAACAGCTAAATCCATATCTTCTACTGTGGTGCGGTCCTTCCATCCACCCGCCTCGTCAAGTGCAGCTGAAGAAACGTGGATCTACTCACTGGTAGCAGATCTACTTTCCTCGGGTGTGATTATACTATTTCACCGATGGTTCTTCAGGATCTGTGTTCTTCCACCTACAAAATGAACAGCGCCGTTACTTACCCCTCAGAAAGGGACAGAGGGGTCCTCTTTGGGGTAACCCTCCGGCGTGAGAATCAGTATATGGTGGAGAAGATAATAATGTGTGAGTAAGGGAATCTCAAGAGTATTGCTTAATAGCTGAATGCCCTTTGATTGTGAGACTGTGTGTTTGTATGTAACTGACTGTGAGTGAATGTAATTCAATATGATTGAATGTGATATCACTGCCTGTAACTGCCAATGATTGAGTATGAATGTCATCAAAGTGGAGTTGATGCTGTATTTATAATGCTAGGGTTTCCACTGATTGGGCTCAACCTCGTTGGCCTCCTCCAATCGCACTGCGCCACGTGTCCTCTGGGACACCTGGCGCTTTCTCGTTGGTTGTAATCACGTGGTAACACATGTGTCATGCTGAGTTGTCGACCTTTCATTTGGCAGCTGTCAACATCAGCATATTCTTACTCCTTAAAAAGATGCCTTCTGGAAGGTTGTCTGACGTGCACAATCAAGGTTGCCCTAATACTGATTTGGATAAGGACGAGGTTGATTATGTGCACGTGTGATATGCGCCCATCCTGAGGATGCGCGAGGTCTTCTCTTTATTCTCACGCGCAGATATTTCATGCGCAGATGTGATATGCACGAGCATGTGATATGCGCCGCGCGCTGATGCGCTGCGCGCATATGTGATGCGCGAGCATATGTGTGCCTGGGCAGATGTGATATGCACGAGCATGTTTTGTATGCGCCATGCGCATAGGTTTTGGCTTTGTGCCTTCATAATGTCTTTATCTTGTGGGTTGACCCGCCTTGCTCGGTGTTGAGGCGGGTACATACCTCTTCAAGCCCCCCAGTCTAATGTGTGTCTTATCTCGCGCGAGCGCGGTAAGATAGATATTAGACTTACTGATTTTGGTCTTTTAATGGGGTTTTGTCGTTTTCCTGGTTTTTTCCATGGTTGCGCGAAGTTCTATCCATTTGGTTGAAACGAATGGTCCAAACACGTGGTTGGTTGGTGGTGACGTGCGCCGTAAACGTGTCAGACGTTTCGTGTGCTCGAGGTGCTACAGTTGCCTTTCATGTCCCCTCGCACAGCTGTCTGGAACACGTGTCGCGCTCGCATTGGTTTGCACCTGCGAGTGGGGGCGCGTTTCTGCTCCGTGGCAGGTCGGTTACATTTTTATGTCCCCTCAACAGTGTTAGGGACACGTGCCGCGCCCTCGTTGGCTTGCACCTGCGAGTGGGGGCGCGTGAAATCCGATCAGTTGCCACATTTCTCTCTCCTGGGCCTATAAAAGCAGGCCCTTAGGAAATTTTTTATCTTCATCTTCATTGTTGCTAATTTTCGAGTTTCTGCCTTTCATATTCTGAATTGAGTGTTTTCATCGTTTCAAAACTTCTATTATTTGCTGCTGCAGTTGTATGTCTGATAGTTCAGACTCGTCTAGCCCCTCAATCACCTCTATTGCCTCTCGAAGACGCCGTGTGAAATCTGTGGTGATGTCGACATTGAAGCAAAAGGGGAAGGGGAAGAGGGTTGTTGAGACCACATCGGAGGAAGTAGGGAGGACCAAGGCCACCAAAAGGTGGAATGAAATCCCCTGCAAATTGAGGCAGGCCGATCTCGACAGCCTCATCGCCTCTCAGGGTTTTCCCACCCTGTTTGGCTGCATGTTGCCTGGGGCCGGGCAAACGGCGGCGGACCCGCCTGCCGGCTATATTTCGTTGTACACCCATTTTTTCACCCACTGCAACCTTCGTCTTCCGATGACAAGGTTTGTAGGCGCGGTGTTACGTTTTTTCGGGATTCATATATCCCAAGTCCATCCGTTTGGACTTGTGCGCATGACTCATTTCGAGTTCATGTGCAAATCACAGCGCGAGGAGCCCACCCCTCGGCGCTTTCAATTTTTTTACAAGCCCAAGATCCAAGATTCTTGGATCTCCTTTATTCCTCGCAGTCAGAAGGTTAAGTGCAGCACCGTGTCATTCAAGAGCCTTCATGACTGGTCTGAGAGGTTCTTCTACATCAGGGCTGGTGTAATCCCCATCAGCATGACGATGTGCGCGATCGATTCTGCGCCCGCGGATGCGGATGTTATTAAGAACCCAACCGGCGCCTGGGTTAAGAAACTGACCGCCGAACCATCCCCCGCCAAGAAAATTCGTGAGGAGGCGCTGGTGGGGGTCGGCATGAGTAAGCTGTGGGCTGACAGCGCGCTTGAGCCCGTTATCCAAGTCGACGGGTTGTGTAAGTTTATTTCATTGCTTTATTTCTTTTTCTGCGCGAACATAATTCTTTTGCTGATATCACTTGACTTGTTTTTGCGCAGTCACCAAGGATTATATCCACGCCGCTTATGATGATCAAGTGGAGGGTGGCTCCGTCGCGCTTGGCGCTGGGGAGGTTGGTTTCCCAGATCGCTTCGATGACATGTTCATCCCAGTGGATCTGGAATTTGACTTTGATAGTGACGCGCCTGGTAAGCCTTCGCACTTATGCTTATTCCTTTAGAATACCAAAGTTTATTAACAGTTGTGTTGCTTGTATTTGCAGATGCGCTCGAAAACTACGAGCTGGAGCTCGCGGAGGAGGAGGAGGAGGAGGAAGAGGAGGCGCCCCTACTAAAACGCAAAGCTAAGGGGAAATCTGGCGCAGGGGCCAGTAAGAAACAGAAGAAAGATGACACCCTTGTCGCTCATCCCCATGCTCAAACGAAGGGACCTAAGGAAACCCAGGTGTTTACCACCAAGGTTTCTTTAGCTTCCCTGCCTGTGAGAGTGGGCAGACCTCCTGTCCACTTGAGGTATGGTGGCGTCACCTCCTCCGTTCGCGCGGCTGAAGAGAGAAGCAGTGCCGCGCCTGCAACAGGTATACTTTGCTTATCTTCATCTGATTGAATTGTTATTAAACCTTTGCTTTTTTGAATGTTTGCAGGACCGGCGACGGTCGCAGATCAGCCGCAGGCGCCACAAGGTGCTGAGGCTGCGCCGGGGGCTGCTTCGGAGTCCCCTGTTCTACCCTCTGAAAAGGGTAGAATGAACTTTATGGCGATGTTCGCCGCGCGAACAGAATTGCGCCAAGGTATGTTTTGCACATTTGTCTTCTGAATTTTTCTTTTGGATTCAGTCATAAACCATTTTTCCTTGTTGATTTGTTCATAGGAGTTGTTTGCTGGTGACACTCCTGGCGCCGTTGCCGGCGCCGCTGGTTCTGCTCCTGCTCCTGCTAGTGCTGAGTCTCCCCTTATTGGGATTACCAAGGAGCAGGAAACCGTATTGCGCGCCGAATTGGCGGCGTCGAGACCTCCCTCGCCTCCTCCTACACGCAGCCCTCCCCGCGAGACTGGTTTGGAGCCCTCCAGGTCGCAGGAGAAGAGGCCTATTGAAGAAGATGAGGAGGATGAGGGGGCTCAAGCTGAAGACTCCTTGGGAGACCGCGCCAGCCCTGCGATGCCACAAGAGTTCGCAACGCAAACTTCTGGTGGGGCTGGCGCTGACTTTTCTACTTCATCCCCGCAGGTATGTTTTAATTTGTTGCTCCGCTGCGCGTACCTCCATATAAGTATGTTTTATGACTTAGAACATTTCTTGTGTTTTGCAGGGAAGTGACCACGTTTACTGCCCGAGATGGAATATTAATGAAGACAGTTCCTTCCAATCCATGGGCGTATGCGAGGACTTCTGGGCTCATGTCGTGCCTCCTACTGAAAGGAGGTATCAGGAGGAGCGCACCAGCGCGGACTTGCTGAATGACCATATTTTCGCTGGGTCGGCTTTATTTGCTGCCTCCCAGGAGCTTCGTCGTGATTATATTAAAGTACGCGATGCTCTTGTGGAAGCCCAGCGAGAGGCTAAGGTGGCCGCCTGGAACCTTTCTGATGCTCGCGCACGAGCTGAGAAACTCCAGGCGGAGCTCAGCGAAAACCGAGCAAGTGCCAACACCGCCTTTATTAAGCGCGGGCATGAGCTCCAAGCTGCGCGGGAGAAGCAGCAGGTGGCGGAGGCCGAAGTTGCCAAGTACGCGCGGAGAGTGCGTGTCTTGGAACAACAGGCGGAGGCGCGTGACCAAGCTATCGTCCAGAGTATCACTGAGAAATCATCACTGGAGAGCGAGGTTGCGCGCCTGAAGAAGGAGTTGGCGGTCGCGCAGGCCGATAGAGATGAGGCCTTGGCGACGGCAGCGTCCAGCCAGGAAGCACTTGATGCTGCGCAGGCTGAGAAAGAAAAAATTTTGGCGGCAGCAGCGTCTGATAAAGAGGAGCTAAAAAAGACCAAGGAAACTGTTGAGTTATTAAACTCCCAGGTTCCTGCCCTCGAGACGTCTGTTGCTGGCCTCGCGCAGGATCGCCAATGGCTGGTGTCACAGGGCATGACTCGTTGCGCTTTGGCGATGAAATATTCTGCCGAGTTTCAGGCCCTTGTGATGGACTGCAATGCTGTCGCGCGCTTGGTGGGTCGAGCTGAAGGGTTTACGAATGGGTATGAATACGGCATGTTGAAGAAGAACCCATCCGAGTACCCTTACAAGAGCGACGCGGCCTGCGCGGACATGGCCGCGGTGGGGGAGAAGTATATGAATACTCCCATCCCCATCCTTATGCAGGTACCTTGACCTTAATGAGTTTTACTTGATTAATTTTCCAAGTGTTTTGTACTCAATATTTTTCTAATGATTTGCAGATAGCTGCGCTTGCTGACCAGCCCGATCTCGGCGCGCTAAAGAAGTTGCTCGATGAATGCGAGAGGGCTGGTAGCGATGATGGTGGCGCGGGGGATGTTGCCCCTGCCAGCGGCTCTGGCGCTGCGAAAGAACCTGCTCCTGACACCGTCGTGATAGAAGACTCCAATGAGGAGGAAGAACTTGACTATGGTCAGTTCGGAGATGAGCAGCAGGCCGCGCCAGATGCTGAGGGAGATGATGAGGGTGATGAAGCGGCTGACGTCGACGTGGAGACTTGAGAAGCCCTTCATCAAATTTTATATTTTTTTATTTATACTTGTATTTGTAACTCATCATACTTGTAAATTTCAATGCTATGGAATGAAACTTGTTTTCCCTTTTTTCACATCTTGCGCATTTCCATTCATCTCTTCATGTTTGCTTGTATAGATATAAGATATGCTTGCACGTTAAAATAAGAACAAGGTTGTAAGGAAATTATTCACTTAACCTTTGTTCTATTTTGTAAGTGGTTTCGCAGTATCTTGTTTATGCTGACATGCGCGATAACTTTTCACAATTCCTTTTTCGCGCGTCGTTGTCGCGTGGTTTTTACATGGAAGTATGAGTTTTAGCCATTACATGTCAGCAAGTGTTACTCAGATATCGACTATGATTCCTTGCGCGACCTCGACCTGAGACCTTAACAACTATGATTTGGCATGTACTTTGCCCTAGTTGTGTTTAAGGATTTTTATGGTCAGGCTGCGCGGGATGTAAGATGGATGTTTGTGAGTGTTTTGAGCTAAGGCTCTTTGTTTTGGGCTAAGGCCCTGACGTTTTTAGAGTTAAGACTCATTAACGTGTTTGAGCTAAGGCTCGTAGGTTTGGGCTAAGGCCCTGACGTTTTAGAGTTAAGACTCGTTAACGCGTTTGAGCTAAGGCTCGCGCATGTATGTTTTACTTCGTTTTATTTTGTTTTGAAGTCAATATAGTGTTGTCATATTGCTCCAAATTAATAAGGGAAGTGTGAAACATGTATGCAAAGGTAATAGAACAAATATTGAAAGATAGCGTGAATCATCATTCATGATGGCTTAAAAGCCTTGATTACATATTTGAACTTTTACATGAAGCATTTTCTAAGCTGTGCCGCGTTCCACACGCGCGGTATCTTTTTTCCATTCAAATCTTTTAAAGTGTACGCGCCTTTACCCAAATCTTCTGAAATTTGATAAGGTCCCTCCCAATTGGGGGACATTTTTCCTGGGGCTATCGCGCGGCTAGCTTCATTGTTTCGAAGGACAAAATCATTTTTCTTGAAGTGGCATTCTTTAACGCGCTGATTATAATATTTTTCCAGCTTTTTCTTGTATTTGGCTTCATTGATGATAGCCGCTTCTCTGCGTCCTTCAAGCAAGTTGAGGTCCAATCTTCTTTCGCGCTCGTTATCAGTCTTGCTCATCATGAGTACCCTATGGGATGGGCATCCAATTTCTGCTGGGATCATAGCCTCTGTCCCATAGGTTAGGCTGAACGGGGATTCGCCATTGCTAGTTTTGCTTAATGTCCTGTGCGCCCACAGGACATTAGGTAACTCCTCGACCCAAGAATTGGATTCTCCCTCCAACCTTTTCTTCAGCCCATTTAACAAACTTTGATTCGCGCGCTCCACTTGGCCATTCCCTTGAGGGTGGTAGACCGAAGTGAAGATTTGGTTGATGTGCAATTCTTTGAGCCAGCTGGATATCTTCCTGTCAGTGAATTGTTTACCATTGTCGCTCACAATTTCCATAGGAAGGCCAAAACGGCAAATGATGTGGCTCCAGATAAATTGCTTCATCGCCTCAGCTGTGATTTTTGCTAGTGGCTTGGCCTCAACCCATTTTGTGAAATAGTCTATCGCCACTACCAAAAATTTCACTCGCCCTTGCGCTTGCGTCAGGGGCCCCACAATATCAATGGCCCATTTGTGGAAAGGCCATGCGAAGGTCACTGGAATCAAGCTGTTCTTTGGCCGCATGGTGTTTGGCGCGTGGCTCTGACATGCCTTGCATTTTTGGATTTCTTTTAGCGCATCCAAGTACATGCCTGGCCAATAGTAGCCTGCGCTCATTGCCTTGGCAACCACCATGCGTGGGCCAGCGTGTATTCCGCAGATTCCTTCGTGAATCTCCCTAATCACATAGCTTGCTTCTTCAGCATCCAGGCATTTCATGAGCGGTCCAAGATAAGAGCGTCGATATAATGTACCCTCAAGTAGTTCATAGTTCTGCGCCTTGTGTCTTATCTTCCTCGCCTGCGCGCGATCGTCCGGTAACTTCCCCTCCTTCAGGAATTCCATTATTGGAGTTATCCAGGATGAAGGGGTTGTATGAATTACAAGGACCGATTGCGTTTGCACTGACGGGCTGCTCATTACTTCCACCCTGACATCTTTGCCAAAGTGATCAAAATTAGTTGACGCCATTTTACTCAACGCGTCAGCGGACTTGTTTTCGCTGCGCGAGATGTGTATGATTCTGAAGAAGTCAAACTGCTCAACGAGCTTTTTTGCCTGCTCTAGATATAGAGGCATTGTGTTCTCCTTGGCGTCATAAAGGCCGTTGACTTGAGCAGCTACCAAGTAAGAATCAACATGGGCCTCTAGCCTTTTAACCCCAAACTTGCGCGCAATGCGCAGACCAGCCAGCAGGGCTTCATACTCAGCCTCATTGTTGGTACTCTTGAAGTCCAACCTAATAGCATAAGTATATTCATGATTATCAAGGTCCACCAGTTTGAGGCCTGCGCCGGACCCTTCGTTGTTGGAGGCCCCATCAGTGAATAGCCTCCAAACATCTTCTTCATCATTTGCTCGCGGAGGGTCTACCTCGCTCTGAGCTTCTTCGATCTTTCCCTCTGGGATTTCCGTGATGAAATCCGCTAAAACTTGACCCTTTATTGCTGGACGTGGCTTATAAGTGATCGTGTGTTCACCCAATTCCAGCGCCCACTTTGTCAGCCTTCCAGAGAGCGCGGGGCGTCGCAAGACTTGCTGGATGTTATAACCTGTCAGAACTTCAATCGGATGACCATTGAAGTATCTGTGAAGCTTGCGCGACGCGTGTGTTAGTGACAAAACTAACTTTTCCATGATGGAATAGCGCGTCTCAGGGTCTGTCAGCACCCGACTCACATAGTATATTGGCGTTTGGATCCCCTTGCGATCCACCAATAATACTGCGCCGATGGCGCGGTCTCCAGCTGACAAGTACAATGTAAGGGTTTCGCCAGGAAGTGGAGCTGTGAGCGCGGGCAGCTTTATGAGACATTCTTTTATCTCACTGAAAGCTTGCTCAGCCTCAGGCGTCCACTTGAATTGGCTCTTCTTCAAGCAGTTCCTCAAAGTGTTAACGAATGGAGTAGATTTGCTGGCGTGGTTCGCTAGGAACCTGTTGATTGACACCAATCTACCATTCAGCTTCTGAACCTCTTTCATGGTGGATGGTGAAGGCATGTCAAGGATGGCTTCCACCTTTTCAGGGTTCACCTTGAAACCATCCTTAGTGACCATTACACCAAGAAATTTCCCCTCTTCCGCGCCGAAAGTACATTTGCTCGGGTTGAGCTTCATGTTAACTTCCGTTAGGCGCTGAAGAGTTTCCTCGATGTCTTTGAGCATTTGTCTCTCCTCCCTGCTCTTGATCACCAAATCATCAACGTAGACTTCTAGATTTCTTCCGATTTGTTCACTGAAAACCGAATCCATAAGTCTCTGATAGGTGGCGCCCGCATTCTTTAAACCAAAGGGCATTTTTGTGTAACAAAAAACACCCTTGTCGGTTCTGAAGGCAGTCTTGTCTTCGTCCTGTGGTGCCATTTGAATCTGGTGATAGGCTTTGTAGGCATCCAGGAAACATTTGAGCTTGAATGGCGCCACGGAGTCCACCTTTGCGTCGATGTTTGGGAGGGGGTAACAGTCTTTCGGACATGCTTTGTTGAGGTCCTTGAAGTCAATACACATCCTCCATGACCCGTTGCTTTTCTTTACCATCACAGGATTGGCTACCCACGTCTGGTATCGGATCGGGCGGATGATGTTTGCGCGCAACAGGTCCTCCACTTGCTCATTCATGGCCTTCGCCTTTTCATCCCCCATGATTCTCTTTTTCTGAGCAATTGGCTCCACCGACTTGAACGTGTTAAGAGAATGTTGCGCCAAGTCTCGCGGGACCCCCGTCATATCGGAGTGTTGCCACGCGAAAACCGACGTGTATTTTGTGAGCAACCTTTTCATTCTCAATCTCGTTTCGTCTGAAATGGTAGCGCCAATTGTGACCGTTTGCTCTGGGAATTTTGGATTTAAAATCCACTTCTCTGGCGCATTGTCCGCCATTGGAAGTTTCATTCTCCCTTCCCGCGGCGTACTTGTCACTGCGCACAAATGATCGCGGTAAACAAATGTTACGCCTGTTGGTGTAGGGAACCCCAATGCGCCGTGCGCTAGCGACGGTACAGCATTTAATTGGGCAATCGTTCCCCTACCCAGGATCATATTGTGGCATGACGTGGTGGGCAAGACCAAGAAGTTGACAACTTCGGCTCGCTTGTGCTCATCATCCCCCATAGTTAGTTCAAACTGAATCTGGCCTAGGGGATGGATGATTTCATTTGAAACACCACAGATTGGTGCGTTCACAATTTCGAGCCGCGCTTGGTCTGCCGGGTCTAACTTTCTGAAACATTGCTCATACATAATGTCAGATTCGCTTCCAGTGTCCACCAGGACCTTTGACACTTCGTAATGAGCAATGTGTGTGGTGATGACGAGAGGACTGCTTATTGAAGGGCCTCCCCTGATTCTTGGGAAGATGACTTGCTGCTCGCGCCAATCTCCGTGGATTTGCGCGCTTCTCTTTTTTAATGTCTGCCCTTGTCGTCCCCCCTCAGCCACACAGATTCTTTTGTATTTCTTGCTGGCAGAGGCTCCTTCCGGTTGCTCATCTTCTATTCTTTGGTTTTTCACCAAGTGAGCCAGCCTGCCTGATTTTACATCCTTCTCGATCGCATCCTTTAAATGATGGCATGCGTCGGTGTTGTGGCCCGGGGACCTGTGAAATTCACAATATTTGCCACTGTTTTGCGGTCCCTTGTAGTGTAGTTGCTTGGGGGGCTTGAATTGAACATTCTCAGTACTTAACACCTGTGAAGGTGTTTTAGTGAGGGGAGTCCATATTCTTGGCAGAGGTCTGCTGGGATCTCTGCCGCCCTCCCCGCGATTACGAACATCTTTTTGGGGCTGGAGTGAGCTTGGTTGCGCTTGCTTTTCTGCGGAAGAAAAACTTGTTGGCTGCAACCTGGACCATACAGAGTTCTGTTTGGCCCTCTTCTCTTTGCTGCGCGGTGATTCAGCCTGATGCGCTCTTTCTCTTGCCCTATCTTGGGCAATCTGTTTTTCATTTCTCGCGAAAACTCGCGATGCCTCCATTAACTTGGCCCACGTGGTGGGCATGCCATCTTTGCTTACGAGAGCTCGTCGCAATTGATCACTGCGCGCGCCTTGTATAAAGGCCACGCGCAGGAGTTGCTCGGTTATACCTCCGATTGCCAGAGACTCCTGATTGAACCGAGTGATGTAATCTTCAATCGTCTCATCATTCCTGCGTACGCAGTGCATGATGTCATCAGGATCGCGCGTGTGCCTGCGCTGCTGTACGAAGTGGGCTTGGAACTTTTCTAATAGTTCCTCGAACCCATCAATTTGCCTAGTCGGCAAGCTCTCGAACCATACTCGCGCCGCGCCCGTTAGGCAGCGAGCAAACATATGACACCATGTTGGCATCGTCCAGCTCTCCAGGTTTCCCGTGTTGTAAAAACCTTGCAAGAAATCGTCTGGATCTGTCGTGCCATCATACTTACCCAAACCACTTGGCATCTTGGTCTTGTGCTGGATGGGAGCCTGCGCGATGCGCGCAGTGAACTTTGAGTGTTTTACCAAGATGGCTGGTCTGTAGGGTGTGGTTACGTCCACTTGCCCTCTGACTGGTGGGCTGTACGGCATGTGCAGATCCAGATCGGCTCTGGCTCCAGGCGCCATGTTCACAGGCGCGCGGAGCTGTGACCCTCCTGCATGAGTATCCCGCGTCTTCCTCATGCTATGCACCTCTTCATCACTGAACTCAGTGTGTGCAGTGTGAATAGAATGTCCTTCTTCCGGCGCGCGCGGCCTTTTTGTAGTCTGCTTATCAAACGCTTGCCTTTGTGTTTGGTCGGCTAGCTTCTTCTGTTTGACCATTTCATTGTACTTTTCCATCAGACGCCGCTGCTCGTTTATGAGCCATTCATTCGGATCATTTGTTTCTTCTTCTGGACCCATTGGTCCTTTCAGTTTCGCGCCGGCCATATTTTGTAACATGAGATCGTCTGGAGGAGTTTCAGTCTGGCTGTGAGGGGTTGTGACGAAGGGACGGTTGCTGGTGGTACGCGTAGAATCACGCAGAACCCTCAGAACCTGCTGTCCGTCGTTAACACCCTCACGTTCAATATCCTCCAGAGCTTGATCAACGTTACGAACGCCAGAAACCATGGTGATTGATTTTTTTTTATGTAGATCTGATGAGATCTGATTGCCGATGTAATAGCGGATGGCGCCAATGAAGAAACGTGGATCTACTCACTGGTAGCAGATCTACTTTCCTCGGGTGTGATTATACTATTTCACCGATGGTTCTTCTGGATCTGTGTTCTTCCACCTACAAAATGAACAGCGCCGTTACTTACCCCTCAGAAAGGGACAGAGGGGTCCTCTTTGGGGTAACCCTCCGGCGTGAGAATCAGTATATGGTGGAGAAGATAATAATGTGTGAGTAAGGGAATCTCAAGAGTATTGCTTAATAGCTGAATGCCCTTTGATTGTGAGACTGTGTGTTTGTATGTAACTGACTGTGAGTGAATGTAATTCAATATGATTGAATGTGATATCACTGCCTGTAACTGCCAATGATTGAGTATGAATGTCATCAAAGTGGAGTTGATGCTGTATTTATAATGCTAGGGTTTCCACTGATTGGGCTCAACCTCGTTGGCCTCCTCCAATCGCACTGCGCCACGTGTCCTCTGGGACACCTGGCGCTTTCTCGTTGGTTGTAATCACGTGGTAACACATGTGTCATGCTGAGTTGTCGACCTTTCATTTGGCAGCTGTCAACATCAGCATATTCTTACTCCTTAAAAAGATGCCTTCTGGAAGGTTGTCTGACGTGCACAATCAAGGTTGCCCTAATCCTGATTTGGATAAGGACGAGGTTGATTATGTGCACGTGTGATATGCGCCCATCCTGAGGATGCGCGAGGTCTTCTCTTTATTCTCACGCGCAGATATTTCATGCGCAGATGTGATATGCACGAGCATGTGATATGCGCCGCGCGCTGATGCGCTGCGCGCATATGTGATGCGCGAGCATATGTGTGCCTGGGCAGATGTGATATGCACGAGCATGTTTTGTATGCGCCATGCGCATAGGTTTTGGCTTTGTGCCTTCATAATGTCTTTATCTTGTGGGTTGACCCGCCTTGCTCGGTGTTGAGGCGAGTACATACCTCTTCAGCAGCCATTCGCCATACTCCGGCAGTCCCTAACAAGAACATATATAGAATACCATTTGAGTTTCCATTTAAAGGAGCAGCCCGTGAATACAAATTATATTATTAAAGTGCAATTTACGGTCAGGGCCGGCTCAACGATATTGAAGGCCTAAATCGAAATGAGATTTTGTGACATTTTTATGTCAATTTAAAAAAAAACAAAAATAATGAGTCTTGAACTCATGGCCTACAAGTTAACAACGCACATGCTTACCACCAAACAAACAAAAATATTTACTTCTAATTTGCCGATTAAATATATATATTTTAAATTTAGAGGCCTTAACTAAGTATGGGCATAAAACCCTATATTCATTTCGCTGGCCCACGGGCCGCACCTGTTTAAGGTCAACTAATGTCTACTATTTTGTGCAAAACAGCCTAAGATATTGCTTCATAACATAAACACCATTAGATTCATGATCAATTATGTATCAATTAACTTAAAAACGCACATCACGACAGGCAACTTTTTATACGTGATAATTTCCTTACCATTGAATCCAAAGAATGCGTGGGTAATAGAACCAAATTCTTGCTCCACTTTAAAATGATAGTCAAGTGACATCTCTTGCATTCTTGTCATTAAGCAATCATTTGAGTTCGCTGTAACATTAATCAATTACATCAGCATAAAACAAATCACATTATGTCATCGTGTGTCTTTATATCAAACATTTTTTTAATCCATGTTTAGCAAAGTCTAAAACACGGATCTTTAGTTATCAAATAATACTAAGATAAGATTAAAAAACTTCTGAACTAGATTCACGTGTATTTTTATATAAAAAAAATACTAACGATTGAATAGCTAAGTTTAAAAAATATTACTCCTATTATTAAACAGACATAATATACTTATTTGAAAAAGGCTAAAATTTGATCTGGGCCCTTAGTCCAGTCACCAAATCTTTGTCGAAAAAGTTCATTTTAAAAAGGTAATCATTCTAAAATCTAAATGATTGAAACCCACAATTAGCTGAGTTCAATTCAAATAATCAATAATTTTTAAGTTATTTGTTTTACACTTTAGTACTACATTAATATAATATAATCAAAGGTCTCACAGCCAGTTAACAAACAAACAATGCAAAAGGTGAAATTGGATGGAATGATAGAAAGCACCAAAATGCCACACATATATTTTTGGTGAATAGACATAGATATTCGCATATGATTACATAACATGTTCATATTGCATTGTTTTAACGGCTAATTTGGATTGCTGACGCGTCACTGACCCACCCGATAATCTTCATTCTCCGAGAGCGAAGATTACCCTCAAGAGGAAACCCACCATAAATATGAAAACCTTTTTTTTTGTTTTTTGTCATGAAGAAAAAATAAATAATATATACATGATTGTTGACTTTCTTTCCGACCCAACAATTTTACTTAGATTTGAACTAAGATTTTGTGACCGTTAATGATTTCTGTCTTGAATGCATTTCTCACTAAAAAAGCCCTTTTATATTTGATTAAGCTCATACATGTGTGTGATGTGGGAATCAAATATAAATGAAATTAAACATGTGTAACCAATTATTATTCTAGTTAAATTTTGTTGTAGCGTTACTCTATTTTTATAGTAATTACAATTTAGCCAGTGTACGTGTTTTTCTTTTCATTTTGCACTTTAAAAATGAATAAATGTATTTCTGAATATACTGAAATAAAACATAATAATAACCCAGCCTGAAATATTTAATACCAATTTTTTTTTTTTGGGCACACAAATGTTTTTTTTTTTATATATCAAATTGATCAACCAATTGGGCAGACTGCAGACATCAACTAAAAGTGAGCCTCCATCAACGGATCCCATTATTAGTATATTGTATTTTATAATAATATTGTGTAAATATTATGCACATAATATTCTCCTCATTTTGTAGATGATCTAGTTACTCATTTATCCACATGTGTTTTTGTTTTCTTTTCGTTTTTATTAAACATTAAATGAGTAATAAATTATGTGGTGACTGCTACATATAAATGTTAGGCCATGGGGTATACTCTAACCCATCTTAATTCCACATAAGCTTCACATCATTATTTTTTTCTCTTTCACTCTATGTCATGCAAAGGAAATTGTTTAACCCATTTAACACATAATTAATATAATAA